>NC_031998.1:9491949-9727987 GCF_001879085.1 Nicotiana attenuata
CCTACCTACACGTACACTACTACTACTCTCTCTCTCTCTCTCTCTCTCTCTCTCTCTCTCTCTCTCTCTCTCTCTTCTTACTAAAAACTTATTGGCTCCCACTGATCCGATGATACCTCGATATCCTTCGCCTTTATATGTGTTCTTCATTTTTATATGTGTTCTTCATCGTATAATTTAGTTTTGGCTATAAAGAGCTTTATCTGATTGTATCTCTAACTATTATACTACCCTCGATTGTCCCCGATAGCCCGAGCTCGATCTTAAGGTCGACCCCAAAGCCCCCCATCGACCAAACCTACATCCGGGTAGCAGGCCCTTCGGTTCGATCATTATCTCATTTTGACTCACGCTCCATCGTTAAATTTCATATTATCAGCATCATCTGCTTTAACAACCATCTCGGGAATAGATCACGTATTTTTGGAGTCCCATTTTACAAATTTAATTGTCGTTACCATTTTCACGGTAAACAGTTTGGCGCCCACCGTGGGGCTTAAAATAATAGTGATTATTTTCTTGCTAGTTTCATTACACAAATGCATATCATCTTTCACACTTTTTCTTGTCCAAGATCCTTTGATTTCAGGTAAAAATGTCTGGCTCAGTAAACAGAGTTGAGAACGACCGCCTCGAAGATCACGGGGAAAATGGCGTAGCTATCCCGGCCGCCGGAGCACCACTACAGGATCCCGATAACACACCCGGACCAATACTAGCGGACGCGGACTCACAGGACGCATAACAAGTCAACGAAACTTCTCACACCGACAGAAGCGTGCGACACAGTGACCGACAGGAAGTTCAAAAAATCCCGTCCCGGGAAGAACAGGAAGTTAGTCTTCATGTTATTTTTGAAATATTGCAGGCACAACAATTGGCCATTGCTCAATTGCAAAGCCATCCGAGGGCCCCCAACGTAGCAGCGCCGGAAACAGCTTCCCCCAACGAGCGCACCGCCGCTCACGCATGCACGAAGAAAAACAGCTACTTTCAAGATGACCCCGCTGCAGAAACATACGCCGATGTCATCGAAGCAGCAGCGGCGGAAACCGACAAGTCGGAGGTCGAACAAAGAAAGGAAGAAACACCACAAGAAGTCGCATCTTGCTCCCTGGTAGGACGAATGAGATCGCATCCGGTTTCGGGTGAACAGACAACACTAGCCTTTGTTCGGGGTTTAAACAGAGCATACCCGCCGACCCCAGGTTGTTTCAAACGACGTTTAGCCAGATACCCGGCCGAGACTTGGCCATGCGTCCGTATCCAGCACCGGCCACTAATCGGGGCCATAAGCGACCATCCAGAAACCACTGCAGAAACAGCACACCCAAGCAGGCCTCCCATCAAGAAACTAATGCCAAACGGATGGAGATACCGTCCATGCGTCGCTAATTGGAGGAACGCCTCAAGATCTAACCTACCTCGCAACGGTAGGGGAATAGTTCGATGGCGACATCCTCGGGGAACCTCCGGTGGAACCAGATCCGATGAGGCACAGCCACCAGACGAACCTCGTCCAGCAGAGTACGGGCTCAACATTGTTATGCCAAATATCCTAGTCACCATAAGCGAAACCAAGAACGCTGAGCGACTCAGGCCTACTCGACCAAGGCCCCTTCGAAAGAACCACAACCCGATGCGGAATACGCAGGACGCAGACGGTAGCGGGGCCACGAATGACTCCTGCCTCGAAAATATGAAAGTCGTGTTACTCAGTCAAAATCGCCGACGAAGTACTATCGTACGGTCAAGCTCGAATCTGGCCCCGAGGAAAGAAGACAACCGGGAAGGATGAAGTAAACAAGCCACTACTCCACTCCAGCGTGGCGTCAGCACATTGGTAAACCTCTCCCTCATCCGCTTAATCTTAAATAAAATGTGTGTTCATATATTCAGGAAGTTCGGTCACCCACAACGACGGTACCAGACCAAAGGTGAACAGGGCGATTCGCATTAACGGACCAAATCGCCCCCACATCCCGGATCCTTGGTGAATTCTAAATGACAAATCGCCGAAAAGACCGTTCTCTCAGTATAGCCCACCTGAGTCCGAGACGGGACCTCGGGCTTTACGCCATCGAAGGAAGTGCAAAGTATAGACGTATTATTCAGACGACCACCGATCCACTACCCGATGGCACCAACGGTCCCATCTCGACAAAAGAATGAGATTCCTCGCAAAGGGCAGAACTAGAATAAGCCGACAGGGACACACCGAGTCCTGGAACATCGCCTAACACACCTCGCGGTAAGAAAGAACTGCTTTGCTCCTTCGTTTTCTTTTTTACTAACCTGAACGCAGACAGCTGGCTAGGATATTCGGAGGTTCTCAAAACTCTACCCGGAGATTCCTAGGCCTCATATAGGCGACCGCCGTGCTTTCTCCCTTCAGCCGGGCTTCCGCCCCAATGGGAACCTTCTCAGCAAGATTATTGGCAGAACAGCATACCAGAAGAAGGTTCGATGGTGTCACGGGCTTTATTCCAATAGCCCAACAACGAACGATGGTTTGCCTCTAAGAGCATCCCCCCTCGGGAGGACCCAGATACGGCGGACTAAACCCCTATCGGGAATTATATGCTGGGCTAAAACGGTCCGAGAAGTCGTGCACGCACGGGTCGAGTTCACAATGACGAAACAATGTACATCTATACCAAGCAATAAAAGGATATTTTCTTGGCATTTTATTCTCCGGACAAAGAAATCTCAAATGTATCCCCTGCAGGGGCCCCCTCCACCAAATGCATTCCGAAATACTTGGAGACTTAATGCCTATAACTAGGCGCTCGTGCGATCTTAGGATCGAAACTCTAGGCTCATAAAGCCCCTACAAGGCAACTCCGAGCTCACAAAAAGCGGTCTTCATGCTTAAATAACTTGATGACTCAGAGGCTGTCGTCAGTCACCATACGCTGGAAAATTTGAAACTGTAAGACCCTTAGCGGGCAGACTCGGCATAACCAGGTCCATTCTACATCACCCAAGAACTGTAAGACCTCAATGGGCATGACAAACTGTAAAACCTCACTAGGCATGACAAACTGTAAGACCTCAATAGGCATGACAAACTGTAAGACCTCAACAGGCATGACAAACTGTAAGACCTCAACAGGCATGAAAATCCCAAAGTTTAGGCTATACGTCGCATTTGTAAGAATTGGGCATACCCTCGATGTAGACGCCTAAACTGTCACTCGGGATCAAAAATGGCTACGGCCAAACGCACATGACTACGGTCAAAACGGCTGATACAGCCAAAATAACGTGACTCGGGGATGCCCGACCATCGCTAAACAACAATCACAGGCCACTACTTAGAATATACTTCAGAAAAACCGGTTAAACAGGCTTCCCTCAAACAGGCAAACAACAGGCTATGAACCTTTCGAGATGCTCGAAATATCACCGATAACGACTTGAAATCGAGGTTCTTCTAGAACCGACGACGGGTCAGGCAGAAATCTTTCAAAAAGACCTTAACGAGCGCAAAACAAGCCTACAAAAAGCCCACGGGCAAAAATAGCGTGAGAGCCATTGTCGCCAGCTAAGCAAGCCTACGGGCCACATATCAAAAGGTCTCTATGACCAAAAAGTGTAAGAGCCATTGTCGCCAGCTAAGCAAGCCTACGGGCCACATATCAAAAGGTCTCTACGACCAAAAAGCGTAAGAGCCATTGTCGCCAGCCAAATTGACAACTTGAGGATTAAATGAGCTCGAATCGTAACTCGATTCGGAGACCGGATCCAAAATAGTTAACTAAACAAGCCTACGGACCACATATCAAAAGGTCTCTACGACCAAAAAGCGTAAGAGCCCTTGTCGCCAGCCAAAACTGACAGCTTAAGGGTCAATTAAAGCTCGAATCGCAATGCGACTCGGAGACTGGACCCCGAATAAGTTAGAACAACCGAACGCCCAAAGGCGAGAAATAAAATCCGTCGTCGCCAACCTAGACGAGCGCCAATCCCGAGGGTAAATTAAGCTCGAGTCGGATCCCGACTCGAGGACTGAACCCGACAAACGAGTAACCCGACAAACAAGCCTTAGGGCAAGTCCGGGATCGAATCAACCCAATTGAAATTCCAACAAGCAGAAATACAAAAAAAATAATAAGTTGCGGGGTTCCCCCTCTTATTGCTACTTGCTGACGACAAGGCGCAGCCCCAACCTGCGTAGAATATTGAAAACTGTATATACATAACGAAGGAGGCAAGAAACGATCATTCTGCTTTTTTCCCGGCAGTCATAGCCCAGCGGTCTCCTCATCATCATCCTCAGCATCAGATAGCAGGAATTTGGCATCATGCTCTTCTCCTTTGTCTTGCTCGATCTCCCTCGAAAGATCAAAGATCCTTGCGTGAATCTCCTCAAAGATTTCCCTCCGGGATCTGCACCTCACGTACTCTCTGCTATTTTCGGCACGATCGAGGATCTTCTGCAACTCAACTTTAGCGGCATCGGCGTTCCTCGAGTAAGCCGCCATTTTCTGCCCTGATCTGGTATCATTCATCACAACCTCGGCTCGAACATTCACCACCTCGGTTTTTTCCCTCGAAAGTTCGGATGACAATTTCATGATCATCTTCGCCCGGGCAGAGTCATTCGCACGAGCAGCCTGAATTTGCGCCTCAAGGACGGAAACCCCGGCTTGAGCCCTCTTTTTTGCCTCGAAATGGGTATTCACGCGCGTCTGTAGCTCGATGAATTCACGTTTGGCTTTGCCAACTTTGCCCCAAAGTTGCTCCAGTTCACTCACCCTGTCATTCAACTGAAACAACAACACGTCAAGACGGCAAAGAAATAATGCAATTCAGTACAAGATGCAGGATACCTGTTTCTCCAAAAGGGCTTCCTGGACCCGACTCCGATCAACCTCACGCCATAAGAGACGAGCTCGCTTTCCTTTGCCGCACAGATGTCTTAAGGTTTTCTCCCTATCTCGAGCATCCCGCAGCGGGGCCTCACTACGAAGCAGTTCGGCTCTGATCCTGTCAGAAACCTGAGAAAGAAAGTCAGGTGGACAAAAGGAAAAGGGAGGGATGCAAGTCTGGAACATCCACACAGCGATCGAAACTCACCATCAAGCCGAAGCGCTGAGCCTCGCCGAAGGCCGAAGCAACGTCCGATGATACCCCAACCCCGGGAAACTGCCGGTCAGCCGCATCATTCCCCCTTAACCGCTGCGAAAAGGTCGCCCCATCACAGGCCTTCTCGCACCCTGGATATCTGTCTTTTTTCCGATGCTCCCTAACTCCAGGGTCAACGATCTCTTTTCCTCCCCCGTGGGATTTGGCCTCGCCTCGAAGAGACTCCTGGCACCTGCAACAGATAAATCAAATGAGCCAGCAGGAAGGAAGCCGCTCCTTAAAAAGCCAAGATGCCGAACACCTACCGTGGTGCTTCGCCTCCCATCTCCCATTTGATAGATCTCGCCATCGACGCCTGTCGTAAACTGAGCAAGCTACTAGCTTACAGGACCGTTCGTCTAAGTTCGGTATCTCGCTGGGCAACCAGCAAGTTGCTATAAACAAAGTGTAGAAAGACGCCATTACGGGGCCAACCCCATGCTGAGTTAAAAGACAGATCAAACAAAGCACTTACGCATGAGGTTCCATCTCTCAGGAAATGGCAAAAATTCTTCAGGTATAACATCGGTCGTCCGGATTCGCACGAACCGATTCATCCATCCGCAGTCCTCATCCCCCCCGCTGCCAATCCCAGGAACTCTAGCGGATCTACGCTGGAGAGCGATCAGGCCTCGATAACACAATGGACGATACAACCTCACGAGATGGCTAAGGGAGAATTCTATCCTGGCCCTATCAGCAAAATATCTGATCGAGCGCACTATTCTCCAAAGAAACGGATGAACCTGCGCCAGCGTTACTTGATACCTCTGGCAGAAATTGAGCACGACCCGATTCGGGGGACCCGGCGCGAGAGCGTGGACATACACACTCAAGAACCCCTCAGCGTATGTTGTTATGTTCTCCTCGGGGGAGGGTACTCGCAAGATCACGCCCTCCCCCCATCCGCACTCTTTCCTGATCATCTCGAGGTTTTCCTCCCTCATCGACGAAGTGATCCTCGACACATGCTCTCGATGACCTGGAACATTGGGAGGTCTCCCCGATGTGGCAACTTTCCTTGAGACAAGGCGACCCGGATCTTGTTCCCCCGATGTCGGGAATGAGCCACCGGTGCCAACCAAAGGCGGAGCGCAGCAGGGACTCTTTCCCGTCCAACGGTCAGCAGTTGAGGAAGCGGCCATGACTACAGCGGGACAAAGGCGAAGAAGATAAGGATCCTGGCAAGAACTCTTTGACGCAGGAGAGCGGAAGAACTCGCGCAAAGCGAAAGGCTCTGCAGAAGAGATAGGCTTACCAGAATTTGCGAAATCACCGTTTGAAGGGCGGATGAGCAAATATATAAAGGCTGAGCGACAACTGCTTGGTTGTCCAAAAGGGCCAATTAATCCTGGCCACATTAACATCACCTTCTCATTGGGGAATACACTGATAGAATCGTGCCAGGCCCCCACATGACTAGTAAGATCGAAGAGCCTCGGGAGATCCCCGGCGTCATAAAAATCGGATCGAGAGGAATTATTGATTCCTCCTCAGGATGCGGCTAGCCTCGGGGCCCGAAGGGCCGATGCCGGAACACAAAGATAAGGGAGCAAGAAGAAGAACCGACAAAACAAAAAACCCTTTTTATATATATCAACAAGAAGATGTACAATGTTTGCTTCCCAGGAAGGGAACACATAAAACAAAAAGGCATACACAAAAGATAGGAGACTACTCCTCGCCACTATCATCTTCGCCCTTATCAAGAGTGTTCAGGAGCGCCAATTTTCCTTCCATCACACGAGCCTCCTCCAGATCGGTAGACAGCTCGAAGCCTCTAGCCTCGAGTTGTACCATGGTCTCCCTCTTCACCTCCGCTTTGGCATACTCGACGGCTCGAGTTAGTCTCTGATCGGCTGCCATGGACATGTCACGAACCATTATATGTGCCGTGGTCGCATCCTTCTTGTAAGTAGCAACATCTTTTTCGGCCTCAGACTTGGCTGCAACCAAGGCAACGTTCTCCCTACGAGTGTCTGCAAGAAGATCTCGAGATGTCGCCAATTCCCCGGCCATAACCTCGTTTCGCTCTTCTAGCCCAGAAATCTCCGCCTCCAGCTAAAAAATCCGCGAGCTACTCTGTTCGACCTGCGAGGAAGGACATGCTGATGAATATACGAATCCAAAATATGTGCGAATGCAGGGCAAAGGGACGAGTATGAGCGAGGCAGAGTACCTGAGCAACCAGAGCAGCTTTCTCCCAGAGCGCTGCCTCTAGATCGCCTCGAAGCTCCCCCAATTATCTATTCCCCTGGGCACCACGAGCTTCCGAGTCCCGAAGTTTCGAAGCAAGATTATCACGCTCCTTCTCACGGCAAGAAAGCTCCCCCTGGAGTCGAAGGATGGCGTGATCATACATCTCCTTACACTGCGGCACAATGAGAAAAGATAAAAAAGGTGGCGAATAAATACCGGGGAACGAAAAGAAACACGTGAGGAAAACTATCACCTACTGCAGAGACTTCTCCGCCGCTCTAACAGCACCGGGAATATCGAGATCAGCCCTGTCTATCACGCCGTCAAAAATATCAACAATAAAATCTCCCCTTTTGGGAGGAGTCCCGGCTTTGGCACCGACCATCCTTTCGGCATCTCTCAGTTCCCCGGAGGAGATCGAATAGTTCGAGATCAGGTCGTTCAAATCGCCAATTTCTCCAAATAGCGACCCACGCTCTCGAAAGGCCCCGAGCTCCAGTCCCTCAATATTGGCTCCAATAGTTCTCCTATCGAAGGCTATGCCGGATCTGACCGCACAATTCAAGGCCGCATCAGCGTCCTCTTCAAGGGTCCTTTGCCCATCAGCTCGACCGGAACAAGCCGTGCCGGACTCAGCAGCCTCCGATCGGGGCGCTTGTAAATCTCTCACGCCGGGCCTTGTTCTCCTCCTCAACGGACTCCCCTCATTGTCCTTCCTTTCAATATTAGGGTTCGACCTAGAAGTTAGAGCAGCAGTCTTGTCGGAATGAGCGACGGCTGCGTTGCCTTTCCTTTTCTTGCTCGTGTCGGGCTCCAAGACCTTTACTTCGCCGCCGAGGGGTGGCCTCATCTGTATATTTTCGCCAAGGCCTGTACCAACACAAAAATCACGATACGTTTTCACTAAGGGTTCGGAAGGAAACACAAATACGAAGCGCAGGCGACGACGGAGCCTCACCATGATTCTTGGCCACCCAACGATCCTTAGCCAGGACGGTCCAAGACCTAGTGCAATACGGGAACTTTCTATCCAAACGACTGATCCATCTTGGCAAATCCTGGATCACCTCTGGATGCCAAGCAACAGCTGTAGAAAGCGCAAAAAAGTCATTATGACAAAGGTAAGGGGAGTCGAGGAGCGGTTAAAGGGAAATTCACTTACGTTGAGCATTCCAATGCTCCGGAAAGGGCATCCTCCAAGCCGGGATGATGTGTGAGGTCCTCACTCGGATGAACATGCTCATCCACCCTCGGTCTTTCCCTTCATCAATGCTCATGAAAAAAGATTTTTTGGACCGGTGGCGGAGCTTGATCAAGCCTCGATACAGCAAGGGTGATACAGTCTGATAAAATGGCTGAGGGTAAAAACCTCGCCTGTAACCCCTTCAGTAAAATGCCTGAGCATCAACACTATCCTCCAAAAGGATGGATAGATCTGGCCCAGAGTCAAGGATAACCGGGTCAACTTCCAACGAAGGAGCTTCGACGGATTTATTAGGGCCCAAGGTAAATGGGTAAGTGTATATGTGGAGAAAGCCATCCTTGAAGTCGGTGATGCTATCATCGGGGCCAGGAATCTCCACCTCCACTCCCTCGCTCCACCAGGAATCCTTCCTAACACTATCAACATCGGTCACGATGTTGACATATCGAGAGACATGCTCGCACCGACCCGGTGTAGATGAGGGGGTCTCAACGTCAAAAATCCTTCGACGTATCAATTTCTGGGGGGAATCCATTGCTCTAAAGAAGGAGTCGACCTGTTGCCCCCTCGAGTAGCCGGGATGACGATGCAGCATCGTTCCGACGAGGGACCATCCTAGAAGTTCTAGCCATGAAGAATTGTAAAAATCCTTTTGTAAGAAGGGGAGGATATCAAATAGCAGAATTTTGGTTCGCGGGGTGGTAAAAAACGTGGAGATAGAAAGGCTCGAACGACCGGTGCATTACTCGATCGCCGCATCTGACGGTGGCCCTGCACAGTCCTTTAAGAAGTGGCATTTAATGCTCTTGACAGCTGACATCATAGCAATGATGACCTCGAGACGATGATTCAGTATCATTTTCTACTACTTCGTCTTAGAAAACACAGAGACTATCTGTACGTGGTGAAATCAGAGGGCCTGATTTCCCGCCATTAAGCCACCTCGAGGCGGTACCTCGAGACCCCGAGGACATGACGCCACCTCGGGGAGGTGTCTCGAGGTCCTGAGGATATGAAGCCATAACTTATTCCTCTCCTCCGGGATCTGTCGAGACCCGACTCGAGGCCGAGATCGGGATAAAGAGGGGAAGCCCCCAAGAGTCGCGGTTGAGTCTGACAGGGCCGGCCTATCCATAGCCTATGCTGAGGCGTCACGTCTAGCCCTCACATCTCCATATTTCGTAAATTAAATATACATGTATTTGTAACTGAGTTCCCCTCCTATATAAAGGGGACTCGCCCTACCTTGTAGGGGACGGATGTTACTCCATTTCTCCACAAGTGCAATAATCTCTCTCTCTCTCTCTCTCTCTCTCTCTCTCTCTCTCTCTCTCTTCTTACTAAAAACTTATTGGCTCCCACTGATTCGAGGATACCTCGATATCCTTCGCCTTTATATGTGTTCTTCATTTTTATATGTGTTCTTCATCGTATAATTTAGTTTCGGCTATAAAGAGCTTTATCTGATCGTATCTCTAACTGTTATACTACCCTCGATTGTCCCCGATAGCCCGAGCTCGATCTCGAGGTCGACCCCGAAACCCCTATCGACCAAACCTACATTCGGGTAGCAGGCCCTTCGGTTCGATCATTATCTCGTTTTGACTCACGCTCCATCGTTAAATTTCATATTATCAGCATCATCTGCTCTAACAACCAGCTCGGGAATAGATCACGTATTTTTAGAGTCCCATTTTACAAATTTAATTGTCGTTACCATTTTTATAAATAGTACCAATTGCATGCATGTGACTTCTTTTGTGAGAGTGAGTGATATTCTTTGATTTACATATGAGTCCTTAAAATATATTTGAGCATTTGATTTGAATATGTGGATTCAACTTACTCTCTTTTTCTTATTGTGAGGGCACTTGATTTCATGAGGGATATGTAACGTTATTAGACTTCTCTACGATGTTGAGTGTTCAAGCTATGAGTGCATTGTGACATTGAGTCGGTTTGTGAGCCTAGGATTGTTATAAACATGTTGTCTTGTTGTTGAATAAATTTTTGAAGTATGACATAGAGTAAAGGGAAGTGTGTGTTGAAGGCATCGCTCTAGCTTAATTGTGCTATCAACCATAGTCATTGGTGTAGTGTGCTTCGATTGTGTAATTATAAAGTGCTCAAAGATAGTGTAAATTGTTGGTTGACTCGAGGACGAGCAACGATTAAGTGTGGGGTAGTGATGTTTGGCTATAATTATATATTTTTAGTGCACTACTTACCTTACATTTAGGTGCTTTAATGCTAAATTATACTATATTTGTGCTTAATTGAGTTTATTTTATGTGTAGGTACATTGAAGACGAAATTGGAAGCAAAGTAGAGATTTTATGTCTATTTTTATACATTACAAGCATGGAGTTATAATTATTTAATTAGTGGAGATATAAGGATTAAAGCTAACAAATCAAAAGAAGACAAAAGAAGAATTGAAAAGAAGAAGAGAAAATGTGAAATGGAAAAGTAGGCAGAATAAGAAACGAAGCAGCAGCAGGCGTAGCAAGCCAACAAGCTCGCGTTAGAGCTGGCGAAGCGAGGGATTTTGCGCGCGACAGAGCTTGCGCCGTGCGGTCTGTGATTGGATTAAACATTAGGCTATTAATATGCCTTCAATTGGGATTGTTTGCTATATGAACATGCTTTATTGTTGTATATTTCTCCATTCTTGTACTATTGTCATGTTATTGTATCTCGTTGTGAGCCATGAGCTATATTTTGATGTGACTTGGGGATATTGTAGCTTTTTCAATATTGTGGCACATGTTGGCTTGTTGTGTTGATTGATTGTTATTGTGTGGAATATAATGGTGGCGGGATGCACATGCAACAGCATAAGGATGGTGTTTATTGATGCTCATGGGGCGAGATAAGGGAACTTATGCGCGTGTAACAATATAAGGAAAAACATGTCATTGTGATGCTCATGCATCGTCATATGGGTGGATTGTTGATGATGTTATGTGGTATTTCGGGGTGATCCTTGATGTTACTCATGTGTTGGTACGGGTTGATGTTTTGAACATATCCTTGTTTTCCTTAAATGATTTCACTTTGTATTTAATGAGTTGTTGGTTGATTTGCCATGTTATTATATGTCCCACTCTTGGTTGATATTTATTTTGTAAATTCTTTGTTGTCAGTTTTATATTGATATCTTGCATAAGTTATTTGACTAGTGAGTGTCTTGACTTGAACCTCGTCACTACTCCACCGAGGTTAGTCTTGAAACTTACTGGGTACCGACTGTGATGTACTCATAAAATGCTTTTGCACATTCTTTGTGCAGATCCAGGTACATCAGATACCGAAACTAACCTTATCCAAAGTAGACTTTAATCTTCCAAATTGCCATTTCCTCTTTCCTTGGCCTCTAGATGCCTTTAATCTAGCCAAAGAATACTCAACAAGTTCAAATAAAGCTATAAAATCAACTCTAAATGATAAAGCTTCGACCTTTAGTAAAATCTCAAAAGTCAACATGAGCTTACATGGTCGATATCCAAAATCAAAGTCAGATCTTACTGATGCATAACCTCACGAGTCCAAATATATAATTAGTTTTCAAATCCAGCTCTAAAGTGGTTCAAAACCAAAAAATATACTTTCTCAAATTTTGGACAAAACCATATGTCATGATAGATTCAGGTATGAATAATAGATTTTGGTTAGAATCACTTATATCCAGTCTTATAGATGAAGATCTATGGCAAGACCTTCTAAAATCGACCCCTAAGTCTCTAAATAATGAAAAATAAGATAAGAAATCACAAAAATTAGACCCCTTATATACTGGCCGAAGCTTGATTTGGGCGCAATAGCCGCCTATTCTCTGTTTGTTGTGTGCTAAAATCATAATTTTCCTCCAAAAATTATAAGATCTTCTCCGGATGTCGAAATCCATGGACCCCTATCGATCATCTCAACTAGTCCGTACACCCTAGACTCAAATATAATTATTTTGATGGGTAATGCACCCCATAACACTTTATATCAAGAGAATTGTTCTTATTTGAAGTCGGGTCTTGTGCAACCTTAGGTGTTTTGTTCCATGTTTTGTTTCTCTTGATCTTCCCACAACTCCATACCTTCTCCAACACACACCATAACCTCGTTAACAGACTTTGGTGACTTCAGTGCCAGCCATAAGGTAAAGCCAATGAAGCATTGGCTTTAGGCTCCCAAATATTTAGGGCCCATTTTTAATTAATAATAGGTTAATTCTATGATAATTGTTTTTCAAAATATATTTAATATTTATGGTAAAAGAGTATATAATAATTTTCTAAAAAAGATTATTATTTAGCCAATGTGATTGGTGGCGACTAATGATAAATTTACATTCTAACAATTTTATATTCTTTATTTTGCTCTTAATTTTCTCCTTCGTCTTCTTCCTTTCTCTATTTTCACCTTTTCTTGAGCCGAGGTCTATTGGAAATAGTCTCTCTATCTCGCCAGGTAGGGGTAAGGTCTGCGTACACACTACCCTCCCCAGACCCCACTTGTGGGATTATACTGGGTATGTTGTTGTTGTTGTTGTTGTCTTTTCCTCTTAATAAGTTGTCTATTCTTTAAAAATAATAAGGGATGAAAGGCGATAAAATTTATTTTGCATCGGATGTTTATACCAAGCCAATGAATGTAAGAAATTTGTCTTGCATATATAATTTTTAACACTTAACTATGGTAGAGTGATATATATTGTCACGTTAGTTTATTCATTATATTTTCTAAGGTTAAATACATAGTTAAGTAAAACTCTCAGTACGGATGAAATTTTAAGGATGAAAAAACATTGAATAAATTAAAATTGCTTTTTTCCCATTCTTTCAAGCACTACAACAACCATGAAATTTTATTCTGATATCAAGTTATGGACTGGAGTTAAATTTTATTGTTCTAGCTTCCTATTATAGTTCTAAAATTTATTATTTTTATATTTTTACCTCATAGTAGTATATTGTTTTTTTCATTATTTATAAGAATTCACATATGTCAACTATAATTTGACATATGAATCAGGTTATTCTATATGATTTTTTATTTTAAAGTTTAAGGCCTCAAAAAAATCTGGCTTTAGGCCTCCAATATTTCTGAGCCGTCCTTGAGTGACTTTATTATACTCGTGTTGGTTTTGTTTGGTTGAAAAGATTTTAGTTCTTTTTAAGCAAATCAATCAAAGAGGGAAGAGGTAAATCATAGTCAAACTTAATCAACACCAGATCAAATAGATTAAGAGACAGTAACTGAGTACCAGATGAATATGACATTGGTAGATTTTATTTAAATTTGAATATTGCCTTCTTTCTCCGCAGAGGAGGAAAGAGGATTACAAATTACTTCGGCTCATTCGGGGTATGGGGATGGGGCTTCCTCCATTGCCCTAGATACAGTGGGATCATTGTCCTCTTCTTGATGTAGAATTCTGTCTCTTCTTTGCGTTCGAAGGTTATCGAGAAAGTGGTCGAAGAGATGCCCCCCACCCTCAAGCTTGCTCAAGCATGTATATATATAGTCGAAAAGATCATCTTACTTATGCCACGCCTTTGGCGTACCTGGGGCAATGGGGTTTTCTGGTCGTGGGGTACCTCGCCCCCGTGGCTCTGTCCAATCCCTCAGAAAAGGGGGGTGAGTTTAACTTAATTCCTTACTCAGTGGCAAAAATATGGTCGAGGCCGTCCTAACCGAGGCAATCAGATTTTGACCAATACAGTTAGTCCCTCTGTTCGGCGGGGTCGTACCTCATCGGGCCCGACGGACGGATCATATGCGAGACGCAGCCGCGAGGAGTCTGAATTACCATTCTATTCGTTAATCGCGCTTTGTGGACTCATAGAAATAACATCATCTGAGCTTGAGCGAGGTCGAACTCTTCCGTCCCTTGGATGGTGTAGGCTCTGGGCCTTAAAAGGTGTTACTTTGAATTTATCGAAATAATGGTTTTTCTTACTTCGGATGGCGCGGGAATGTTTTTCCCGGTGTTCATGTGTCATTGCGACGGTTTCAAAATCAAAACGCCTGTAGATAAACGAAGCGTTGCTTCGTGCGCGCTATCATTATGACACCCGTTTCTGGGTAACTGGACTGTTTCACATCCTATAAGGTTCAAATGGCGGCTATTGGGTTTCGAGCTCAGGGGATCTGGGTCTTCCTATAAATAGGGGAATCTTGTTGTGTGCTTCTCGCACTTTAGTGTTTACCTCAAGGAAATTCCCCTGATATCTCCTTTTCGGACATTTCGAGTTCTTGCTTACTCTTTTGCTAGTTGCAATCCTTAATTTTTTCATCTTCCCCGGCGAGTTCTTTTCCCCTTTTGGCTAAAAATGGCCAGTGCTTCTTCCCGTGACGATCTTCCTGTCACCCTTTCGGCAACTGAAACCCTACTCTGGCTGCCGGCGAAGTAGATTTGGTGGAGGACGAAGCGGTTCCCTCGATGGATGAAATTTTACCCCGCCCAGGGAAGGATGTGATTGACTTCAGTATCAACGGGGGAAGGGAGCCGACGGACATCGCCCCCCTCATGGGGGAGGTAGGGACGCGAATTTGAGGGAAAGATGGGGAATTCCCAATTTCGTCGAGATGCTACCGACCGGGAGGGACGACCGGGTTCAATTCGACCGCCCTGGATATTGTATGTTCTATGCCTACCCTTTTATCGTAGGGTACTTACTCCCGCTTCCCATGCTGGTGGTGGATTTCTTCCGCTATTACGAGGTGTGCCCCGCTCAGCTTTCTCCTTACTTATACAAGTTGTTCCTCATGTTCCTTAAATATGCGGAGCTCGCCGGTCGTAAGGTTACTCTGGGCCACGTGCTTAGCCTATTCGCTCCCCAGTTAATTCGACGCACGATGGTTCACACGCGTCCTCGGGGGTTGAAAGGCCTAGTGGTGAAGATGGATGACAGAACCAATCATCGTTTTTACGAGAACTTTTTCTATGTGCGGACCGAGCACGTTGTGACGGACCCGACCGGATTTCCCGAGAGATGGAATTTTGCCCGTAAGTCTGCGCCTTTGATTAATGTAGTGTTCAATTCCTCTTTTTCCTTCCTCTTCTTTTGCATCGTGGGTACTGACCTGCTTTGTTATTCTATTGCTGAGAAGTTTCCCCCGCCGCCTCTCGAAGGGATTCGTGAATGGGTAGAGGCCGTTCTTCCCCACATAGTGGGGGTTCGTACTTGGTCGGCCTTTCACGAGAGGTTTGGACGTGGACCTCTCACAGGTGAGAATGTCCTTATTTATTGTTTATCTTTATCCAAATTGTCTCTTATATGTCGTTTGTCGTCGTCAGGGAGAGTAAGGAGAGTCAGGTCTCCTCAATTAGCCTTTTGCCAGTCGGGCACGTCCACTCATCTCGTTGCGGTACCTGCTGCTCGTCCCTCGTCGAGGGCGGCTTCGGTTGAGTCTGCAATCTTGGTTACCTCAGTAAGGGCTGCTTCTCAAGACGAGGCTCCATCTAATGTCGCTCGACCTACGATTGAATCTGCGTCGACCGGGGAGGAGGAAGGACCGTCGAAAAGGCGGAGGGTAGCATTCGAGATGGCGCCTCCAACCGTGATCAATCTGGATGAATCTCCTCCGACGGGCTCAGGGGAAGGTATAGCTGCGGTGTCTTCCATTGGGGAGGAGCGATTTGTTGACGATGGTGCCGGTGATCAGGGCTCGGAGATTCCGGTTGCTGTAACGGCTCAGCCAGAAATTCTCTCTATTGTTGATGATCAGCGCCCTGTCGGAGCAGAGGGCCGGGGCTCCAGTTCTGCCATAGTGACCTCGGACGTGCCTTCTTCGTTTGCTGCGGATCACGTTCCTCCTTCCGCAACAGAAAGGGGGAAAGGTATGGTGATTGACAAGTATGAATCGGAGTCTGACCTGGATCCTGATGACGTCAGGATGTATAAGGAGGGTCTCACCCATTCGGTGGTTCACGCCGAAGGGTCGGCTCGAGTTCTCCAAATTCCTTCCGATGTGAATCTTTTATTGGAGGGGGATAATTTGGTGCCGCAGTTTTGTCTGCTATGCTCGAAAGCTGAGAACGAGTCCCTGCGTAACATTCCTGATGCCGAGCTGAGGGATGAAGTGGCCGTCATGGGCTTGAGGGTATGATACTTTGGCTTTTGTCTTGGTCTTTTTCTTTCGTTTGCAGATATTGGTTTAACAGCTTCTTTATTTTTCAGACGTACATGGTGGAGGTGGAGAGCATTCGCAGGGCCAACGTCCGGTCGAGGATTTTTCTACAGATGTTGGAGAAATACCGTCGCTATCGCAACAGATGTCGTGAATTGCACGAACGGCTAAGAACGGACCCCCGTAATCGGGCTCTAGGCGAGGAGTTGGAGAAGATGGATCGAGAATTGATGCAGACGATCCGCAGCAGGAGTGAGCTCGAGGAACGACTCCGTCTCAAAGATGAGGAGCTCGAGGTGAGCAAAGCTGTTGCCGCAGAGTGTGAATATTTACAGGGCAAGCTGAGGTCCCTGCAGTCGGAGGTGGACCAGAAGTCGGTCCAGGTCGAAGCGATGAACGCGGAGTGGAGGGGGAAGCTGGCCTCATTGGAGAGTAAGGTTGCTGACCTGGGACGTATTGAGAGGGCTTGGTCCGAGGTTTTGGCAAAGGCGGCGGCTCTAGAGGAAACCATCCATGTGCTTCAATCCGAGCAGGAAACGGAGAGGGCAACAACAACCCTTAGGGAGGCGAGGCTCGAGGAGCGGATTGGAGTTGTTGATCAGGAGGCATCAGTTCTGGCGGATCGGATTGCAGTCCTGGAGGAAGAGAATAGGCGACTGAGGGCTCAAGCTGAGTCTTCTCGTACTACCATTCCTCGTCAGGTTCATGAGCTCTGGGTCTATGCCGAAGCTCAGCGCGATATTTATAAGAATTTGTCAGAAGCTGGTGTGGTGACTGAGGCTGCATACGAGGAAGCGCGAGCAAAGGCTCGCGAAGCTCGCGTCAATTGTGGGTATGACGCGGCAACACCTGAAGCCAATGGGCACGGATGGTGATGATGAAGACGACGATGATGACGCCGAGTAACGAAGATGTTTGTACTTTGTTTCTTTTTATTTTATTTTATTCTGTTGATAGGCTAGTGTCTGTTCATTGTTTTTTCTTTCCCTTCTTTTCCCCTATATCATCATTTTTTTTCTGTGGGCCTGGGGCCCGTTGTAAGCGGCGATAGTCCGCACTCGTGATTTTTCAAATAACAAAGAGTTGTGTCATTCGCCTTGTATCTCAATTTTTGTTGTCAACTATTTGTGGCCTTGGTGTGAGACGGGAATTCGCCCGACGAGTCCCGGCCTTTTCTTTTCCTCTGATGGTGAAGGCCTCTGGCCTTAAAGGCGTTATTCCGGACTTGACGAAATAACGACCCGTCGTGATTCGAGCAACGTCGAATCTTTCTTTTGCTTTGATGGCGAAGGCCCTTGGCCTTAAGGGTGTTATTTCGAACTTATCGAAATAACGACCCCTCGTGATTCGAGCAATCGTCGAATCTTTCCTTTGCTTTGATGGCGAAGGCCTTTGGCCTTAAGGGTGTTTTCGAACTTATCGAAATAACGACCCATCGTGATTCGAGCAATCATCGAATCATTCGTTTGCTTTGATGGCGAAGGCCCTTGGCCTTAAGGGTGTTATTTCGAACTTCTCGAAATAACGACCCGTCGTGATTCGAGCAATCGTCGAATCTTTCCTTTGCTTTGATGGCGAAGGCCCTTGGCCTTAAGGGTGTTATTTCGAACTTATCGAAATAACGACCCGTCGTGATTCGAGCAATCGTCGAATCTTTCTTTTGCTTTAATGGCGAATACTTCTCGCGAAAGTCCCAATTTGGTAAGCATTGCTTGTGTCGAGTGATTCAGCACCGCGGATGCGAGGAGTCGACACTTCGCACAGGCTTGCATTACATGTGTTGCAGTTTTTTGTTCGATTTCGGCCGTTTCACTCGGAGATGCCTCCGGCTGGGAGGGTTTCGGTCGTGCCCAAGTGGTTTTTGGTTCTTCAGTCTAGATGAATTGTTCCTAGCCTCATCCTGGTGGTTTTGAGAGTAGGAGAGACTGGATCGCAGCACCTTCCTCCTTGTCTTGGGACATTCAAAGCCGATAGAGCAGGGAGTTTTGGATCTGACGAATCTGTTTGGTTTCTTAGCTTTGATCTGGGAAGACTAGGAATTTTCACTAGGAAATCCCCACAGATGGTGCCAAATTGTTTGGTTAAAAATATTTTTAATTCTTTTTAAGCAAATCAATCAAAGAGGGAAGAGGTAAATCATAGCCAAACTTAATCAACACCAGATCAAATAGATTAAGAGACAGTAACTGAGTACCAGATGAATATGGCATTGGTAGATCTTATTTAAATTTGAATATTGCCTTCTTTCTCCGCAGAGGAGGAAAGAGGATTACAAAATACTTCGGCTCATTCGGGGTATGGGGATGGGGCTTCCTCCATTGCCCTAGATACAGTGGGATCATTATCCTCTTCTTGATGTAGAATTCTGTCTCTTCTTTGCCTTCGAAGGTTATCGAAAAAGTGGTCGAAGAGCTGCCCTCCCCCTCAAGCTTGCTCAAGCATGTATATATATAGTCGAAAAGATCATCTTACTTATGCCACGCTTTTGGCGTACCTGGGGCAATGGGGTTTTCTGGTCGTGAGGTACCTCGCCCCCGTGGGTCTGTCCAATCCCTCAGAAAAGGGGGGTGAGTTTAACTTAATTCCTTACTCAGTGGCAAAAATATGGTCGAGGCCGCCCTAACCGAGGCAATCAGATTTTGACCAATACAGGTTTCAGATACATTATGTAGATTTATGGGGCTTTACAACATAGATCGCCATAATTTAGTGTTTAATATTGAGTTATCAAGGGTACATTACACACATATGTTTTTTCATTAGTTGGAAAGAAGTTCATTTTATCTTTGAAAATATAATATTTGCTAATGTATACGTAGTCCAAACGGAAGAATGTTGGGAAGATAGGCTTATATTACCTAAATAACTACCTAAATATTTTATTTTTTATTTTTAACTATTTCTGATTGTATGGTAGTTTATATATTTGAACACAATTATAAATAAATGTGATAATTGAATATTAGATGATGCAATCTATGTGTTTGGTGATCTAGTGAGGCGATGGATGTATGTTTAGTCCATTGAGACCCGTGATGAGAGCGCTCACTAGATTTTTAATATTTGCAGCGACGCCCCCCTCTCTAAACCTTATATAAGGCACATATTTGGCTCATTTGGATTATTACCTAAGATATATTAAAAGGTGTGAGATTGTTGTCCCATTCATGCTGTCTGAATGAGGTATGATAATAGAGGGAAAGACAGTCCATCTACAATTCCACATGACTCAAAAAAATTAGTACGCCGTCTGTCCTTACTAATATTTATTCATTATGTGTCCTATGATCATTCAATCTAGGATTTTATTATGTTAAATATCTAGCATTAGAAGCATAAAGTTAAGGTTAACTTATTACTGTAATGACCCGGCCGGTCGTTTTGAGAGTTATAGCCCTGTTTCCCCATTTACTGCTCCTTTTGTATTCTACGACTGTTATATGATTTATCGGGTTAGTTGGTTTGGGTCCGGAGCGATTTCAGAGTGAATTGAGACACTTAGTCTCCTAATTAAAAGCTTAAGTTGAAAAAGTTGATCGGATGTCGACTTATGTGTAAACGACATCGGATTTGAATTTTGATAGTTCTGTTAGCTCCGTTAGGTAATTCTGGACTTAAGAGCGTGTCCAGATTATGATTTGGAGGTCCGTAGTAGAATTAGGCTTGAATTGGCGAAAGTTGGAATTTTGAAAAGTTTGACCGAGGGTGGACTTTTTGATATCAGGGTCGGATTGGATTTTTGGAAGTTGCAGTATGTTCGTGGTGTTATTTATGACTTGTGTGCAAAATTTAAGGTCAATCGCACGTGATTTGATAGGTTTTAGCGTCGTTTGTGGAATTTGAAAATTTTAGAGTTCATTAGGCTTGAATCCGTGTGTAATTCGTATTTTTGATGTTGTTAGAGGTGATTTAAGGGTTCGACTAAGTTTGCATCATAATTTAGGACTTGTTGGTACGTTTGGCTGAGGTCCCGGGGGCCTCGGGTTGATTTCGGGTGGTTAACAGACTTGGTTTTGAGTTGGTGAAGCAGCTGAAGTGTTGCTGCTACTGGTGTAACCGCACCTGCAAAGTGGGCACCGCAGGTGGGAGCCCGCAGAAGCGGGCAAGAGCCGCAGAAGCGACAAAGGATTTGAATTTACCCGCACCTGCGATGGTCGCAGAAGCGGGTAGAAGGGCACATATATGGGTTGGATCCGTAGGTGCGATGGAATTTCCACACCTGCGATATGCGCAGATGCGTCCAGTGCTTGCAGAAGCGGAGTCAGCTAGTTAAGTGGATTGCACAGAAGCGGAGGTTTTACCGTAGAAGCAGTTCCGCAGGTGCGAAAAGTCTGGGCAGAATGTTTAAAAACAAAGGTTCGCGATTTAAGTCTGATTTCAACATTTTAAACTCGGACTTAGGCGATTTGGGAGAGGATTTTCGAGGGGATTATTGAGGTAAGCTTCTTGTACTTATTTTTGATCAATAATATTGTTTCCCCATTGTTTTTCCTACCTAGATTGTGTGGTGTTGAGGTGAAATTTGGGGGGTTGAGGCTAGAGATTTGGAGAATGAGTTTCGGGGATTTGAAGTGCCATTTGGTGTCGGATTTTGATAAATTTGGTATGATTAGTCTCGTGAGTGAATGGGCTTTCGGGTTTTGTGATTTTTGTCGGATTTCGAGACGTGGGCCTGGGGGCCGGGTTTGAGCCAATTTTGGATTTTGGCTATAATTTAGTATTTTTCTTGTTGAATTGATCCCTTTAGCCTATGTTAATTGTATTGTACTGATTGTGGCTAGATTCGGGACGTTTGGAGACCGATTTGAGAGGCAAAGGCATTTTGGAGTAGACTTTTGCCCGAATTGAGGTAAGTAACACTTTCAAACTTGGTTCTGAGGGTTCAAGACCCCGAATTATATGATATTTGATTGGTATTGAGGAAACACACATGCCAAGTGATGGGCATGCAGGTGTGCACCGTGAAAATTGTGACATGGTTGATTCCATGTCACTGTATAGTGATTCTACCTTGTTAATATCTGTGTTTACATCATGTGATAAAGTAATTGAACTGTCAATCACGCTAGATATCATGTTTAGGCTTTATGCCGGTACTATTGGGACCCATAGTGGTCATTTTATTGCTATCACCCTACTGATTTCATTGATATTTCGTACTTAGTCATATTCATTCATTTCATATCATATCTCAGTCTTAGTCGTTATTTATTGATACATCATATTATTGTTTTGGGCTAGTTTTCATGATATTTTGAGCCCGTGAGTGAGAATGGAGAGAGTGATGACTGAGTGAGGCCGAAAGCGTGATTATGAGTGACAGTTATGGTATCGGGCTGCACGCCGCAGTGGTTATACTGATTTATGATAGCGTTTGGGCTGAAGGATCCCCTCCGGAGTCTGTACACACCCCCAGTGAGAGCGGTTGATATTATTAAGGGATGGATCTTCCCCGGACATGGATCTTGTTCGAAGCACTTGATACCTGGAGATGGATCTTCTCCACAGGGCTGGATTGGCCTTCCTCGGCACTGGGTGACTGATGGTCAGTGATGTGTATATTCCGGGATGGATCTTCCCTGGGCCGTATGGGCCGCATACAGTGCCGAGTGGTTGAGCATTTGAGAGTGTGAGCCCCTTGATGCTGACAGCATGGTGCATCATACAACATGTGTATTGACATGTAGAAATAGAAGAGTTATATTCTTCATATTGTTCAGATCTTATTTATTTCACTGTTTTGAGCTATCTATTTAACTTGAAAGCCTGCCTACTGTTTAACCCTAAAAAATGAGTAACAATTAAACTTGTAATGTGGTTTTAAGGATACGTGATTTCACTTAATATCAATTGAGAAACGTGAAGATAAGCAGTGGAAATTGACAATAATGTAAAGCGAACCAGTGTTTAAACAAAGCCCTCGAGTTGGGATACCCTCGAGCTAGTAGTGCTAGAACAGTTAAAAAGCAGCACACTGATGAACAAGAGGACGTGAATTAAAGAGAGAATATGATATTCCTTTTATCAGTGTGAATGTAAGTTGGTTACAAAATGATTAAGGCCCTATTTATATAGCAGAAGAGTCCTAGTTATGGTACAATTCTATTATGGAAGTAAATCCCAAGATTGCTATGAATAACTGCCCTTGATTTGATCTGTTCCGGGATTTTTGCCGTGATCTCCGACCGGTTACGGATGTCTCGCCTTTCTGTTATTGTACTTCACTCGAAGTCGGTCATACTTAGTCTCGATCGTTGCTTGCCTTGATCTCGACGGGCACCTCGATTCTTGAACTTGACACCCCGTCTTCGTACTCTGGACCGATCCATTACGAGGCCTACCCCCGACGCGATTCCCTGGTCTCGATTAAATAGCAAGATCGGGCAAGCCCACCGTACATCGATAGTCCCCTCGTTTCTTGGAGTATAATGAGAAGAAACGAACTGAACCTTCGATTTGGTACCTCGACCAATTATGACATCACCCTTGTGACGTAAGCGACGGAGGCGACTGAAGCGTCGCGTCTGCACAGTTCCCAAGATCATTAATTAGTGCAAGTTGATAGTTGGCCACTAATGCCTTTGAAACGTCATAGAAAATATTATAAATAGATCATCTTCATAATTTTCTCAAACTTTACTTCCAAGATCTCTTCCAATCTTCAAAGCACTTCTTCTCCCTTCAAGTTTTTCAATTCTTCAAATCCCGTTTGCCAACCTTCTCATCAAATAATAAGTTTTATCTTCTTCTTTCTCTAAACTTGTTAAAAATGGCAAAAACATCGAAAACCGTTCCTAAAAAAGAAAAAGCCTCTTCATCGCGGCCGGCCGGCGATGAAACGCCGGTGGAGACACGCATCGAAGAGTGTGTTCCTGGGTCATACGATCTTACTTCCGACTTTAAAGTTGAGAAACACTCGTCGGTACTTGGTTGATGTGAGCCAATGTTGAGATACATATGCTCGATAACTGTGGGCGATCTTGAACAGGTGAAAAAAGAGTTCCATTAGGAAAACAAGGAGGTGGTGATTCCGACCACTGAAGAGGACATCACTAGTTACGTAGAAGGGTTCTTAGGTGTTTACACTTACCCTTTTACGCAGGGTCCCGTCGATCCGATTATCCTCAACTTCTGTTGCTAGTACCGAATAACCTTAGGCCAGATCCATCCTTCTTTCTAGCGTATCGTCATTTTGCGTCTATTCTTCGTGAGCAAGGTCGAAGGGATGCCTTTTACCCTCGACCATATCATCAGGCTGTATAACCCCCCTCTTTATTGAGGCGGGTTAATAAGGCTTCAACGTCGGCCACCAAAGTGCTATTCTCGAGCATTGACGAGGACAAGGACCGAGGATGGATGGGCCGGTTTGTTCGAGTGAAGACTTTCGACATAATCCCGGCCGAGAAGATGCCATTCCCCGAAGAGTGGAACATGAAGCGTAAGTACGAACCCCGCCCTTGACCCCCATTTATTGTTTCGTTTTTTTGCTTTTTTTCTTATTGATGTTCCTTCCTTCGATGCAGTGGTATCTTGGGTGCCTGGTGCAATTCTGAACCTTGAGGGCTGGGTTCGGAAATTGGCATCGACTTCTTCATATGCCGAGCGCTCGTGGCGTGATTTAGAAAGGGGCCGATGGGAGGCCAAAAATCATGGTAAGTTTCTTTTCATGTGTTTGAAGCTCTTATCTGAAATGTCTCTTTTATTATCTCTACTTGATTTCTTTTCATACAGGTCTCGGGGATAATGCTATCATGAGGCTGCCTCCGCCTGGGGAAGAAGAGGTTCCGAAGACGTCGAAAGAGAAGAAGAGAAAAAAGGGTCTCTCTTTCCGATACTCCAAATCCTAAGAAGAGCACAGCTCGTAGGTCGAAGAAAGTACTGCCACCATGCCTGCGGATGTAGTTCAGAAGTTACGAGATGAGGAAGAGGAAAAAGAAAATTCTAACTACGAGCTGGTGGCTCGAAAGAGGAGCGCCAAGGTCCTAAAGGCCGCCGAACCGATGACGGTCGAAGAAGTTCAGCTTCGGGCCGAAGGGATTTCAGAGGGTGGCCTGAGCAAAGCCCCCGAGTCATCGGAGGCCGAAGATGTCTCCTGCCGTGATGGGCGATCGGTGGATATACCTGAAGGAGCCAGTTCTGAGTCCCTTCAAAATGAAGAGAACTCCCCAAGTAACCCGCTTGGGGCAATAAATGTTGATGATTCACCGTCCCTCTCTTCATTTTCCGAGCGGAAAATTCAGAAAGCCCAGGCCATGGGGACCCCCGATGTGGGAACGACCCACAAAGGGGAAGACCTTTTCCGTGGCTACTTCACGCGGTTCGAAGAGACTTCCGATCTGGGTGATGCATCGAGTATCTTCGATGAAGCCCATCAACTTCTAAGTCAGGTAAGCCTTAGCTCCCTTTGTTAATATTATCTTTGTCTTTATTTCTTCTTGTCTGATTTCCTTTCTCTCTTCATAGGCTTTGACGCTTCATTGGAAAGCATTTTCTAAATCTCAGGAGAGCTAGACCGGTGTGAGGCCAATCTCAAAAAGATTACGGAGGAGAGAGATGCCTTATAACTCTCATTGAGCAAAAGGAAGAGGAGGTCAAGGGCCTTAGAGCTTAATTGGCAACAACTCATAAAGGGCAAACCGACTTGATTGAGCAGGTAATGCAATTGTTTGGAAGCTCGTTTTATTAATCCAAAGACGACGACTAACACTTCAGTCTTCTAGGTTCAGCAGAAGGCCGAAAAGATCGAGCAACCTCGTGATGAGGCCAAGATGAGGGAGGCAGAGACCTTGGGGTGGAAACAAAACATAGAACGCCTTGCCTCGGAGAAAGAAACTGCTCGGGCCCAGCTATCTTTGGCCGAACGTCAACTCCAAAGCATGAAGGAGGAGAGCTTGGCTCGAGCTAAGAAAATTTAGGAGCTACAGGTTCGATTGGCTGCTGAGCTTGCGAAGGCCACATCTGAAGCAGAAAGAGTAAAGGTTGACACGGAGGTGGTCGTGGGCGTCTACCGAGCTGATGCTGAGGTTGCTCACACCCGAGGAAAGGAAATTTTCGATACTGCTCAGGTTTGATCATTCTACGTCGCCGAGCATTCCAAATGCAGTCTCGGAGAGAGACTCTCAAAGCAATTCATGCTCGTGGTTTTGACCTTACTGCCGATATTAAGAACGCGAAAGTGCTAGAGGCCGAAGCCAAAGCTTTGCTCTCTGATGATGATGAATCTAGGAGCGCAAGCAGATCCGAGAGCAGAGAAGACGAAGATGAATCTCCCGGGGAAAATTAGGTACTTAGAATTTTTTCTTCTTATTTGGATTTTTTGTGTAAGACTCTGAGTGGTCTTTGTAAATACTTTTGTATATATGAAAGGTCCCTTTTCTTTCCGATTTGTCTCTAATTTCTGTTTCGTGAAAACTTTGTTTTGCTTTCGCCTTATGATAATTTTGATATACTTTAGATTTTGTGAGAATTTGACTCACTTAGTTGCCTTGCAAAAATTTTGTTGAAATCGGATTGCTATAGTCTCTATAATCGAGTGAGTACTCGCTCGAACTCGGAGCAGAAAGAACCCTTAGGTTTTGGTTGAGCGAGGGCGGGTCCTCGAACTCAACAATGTAATGGCCGTTAGGGCTCTTGAATCGGGCCGATATGGCCTTAAAAGAGTGGCTTTTCCCTCTTTTCGGCTTAAAAAGTTTTAATCATATAAAAAGTTGTTATGCCTTAGCTTAATTCATATAGAAAGTTGTTATGCCTCGAAACCCATTTTAACTTTGCCGAGGGTAGCCTTTTCTAACCAGTTTTATGAAAATATTTGAAGGCCTGTTGGATTACGGAATTCGGACATCTCCGCACCGTGTTAGTTTGGTCGTAGCCTTTAACTTGATATTTTCACATTGGGCTTGTTTCTCGAGTATACTTCAAACTTGTTCAAAGTATCAGTTCCTGAGTGGGGTGGCCGTTACCTATAAAATCGAGGATTGAATTTTTAAGGTCTTAAGATTTTGAAGTTTAATAATTCGAGCATGTCGATTTTCAGACGGCAGTCCCCGAGTACGGGGTTAGTTGCTCGAGCTTTAGTTGCGATTAGCTCTTGAGCCGGTTTCCGTAACATATCATAAGTACGAAATTGTAAAGTAGAAATTTCACTAAGGCATGGAACATCTGATAAGGAAGAAGTACATCTTTCAATAGATCATTCATGCGTACATGTTTTGTCATTAGGGCTTAGGCAATCTACATGGGCACGGTTCATTTGACCGTTTGGCCCTTTACAAAATTTTCCTATCGAGACCCTATTGACACGAAGCATCTTCCTTGAAAACATATCATCCGAGGGTGATGCCCCCCAGTATTCGAGGTTGATTGTAAAGAAGCCTCGGATACTGTTGAATTGTCCCTAGGTAGCACAAATAATTGTTTCCTCGTTAAAACCTAGCCGGAAAAACCCATTTGGGAAAAAAACCGATCTAAGGAAAAAAGAGTGCAACGCGTGCTTTAAAACCTGAGGTCTTTGTGTTGAAGAATTTCCTGATGTCTTCGATAGAACACCTGTAATAAGTTAGTATTAAATATAAATGAAAAAATGGAGAGAGTCATACCTTAGCAATAGTATCGTTTGAGGAGTGATATTTTCTAATTATTTGGCAATTGTTCGCCGTTCATCGTGCCAAGTTTGTAAGGATACCTTTCCGATGACACCGATGACCTGATATGGTCCTTCCCAATTTGGGCCGAGTTTCCCCTCGTTTGGATCTCAAGTGTTGAGGGTGACTTTTCTCAGAACTAAGTCCCCTATTTTGAAGTGTCGAAGATTGGCTCTTCGATTGTATTATCTTTCGATTCGCTTTTTCTGGGCGGCCATTCGAACTAGGGAGGCTTCCCATTTTTCGTCTAGAAATTCAAGGCTTGTGTTCATAGCCTCGTGATTTGATTCTTCCGTTGTGTATCGAAACCCGATGCTTGGTTTCCTGACTTTGGCCGGGATCAGAGCTTCATCTCCATATACTAAGTAGAACGGCATTGCCCCCGTACTAGATTTGTCGTTGTCCGATATGCCCAAAGGACATCGCACAAAATGTCTCTCCATTTCCCCTTAGCGTTGTTCAACCTTTTGTTTAGGTTCTGAATGATGGTCTTGTTCGTTGATTCGGCATGTCCATTCCCACTAGGGTGATACGACGTCGATAATATCCTTTTTATTTTGTGATCTTCGAGGAACTTCGTTACTTTGCTGCCGATAAATTGTTTTCCATTGTCGTAAACTATCTCGGGGGGTATCCCGAATCGGCATACGATGTGATCCCAGATGATGTCTATAAATTCTTTCTCTCTGACTTTCTCGAAAGCCTGTGCTTCAACCCATTTAGAGAAATAGTCAGATAAATGAAATGAACTTAGCTTTACTTGGGGCCGATGGAAGAGGGCCAACGATGTCCATTCCCCATTTCATGAACGACCATGGGGATAATACTGAATGAAGCTGCTCTCCGGGCTGATGGATCATCAGTGCATGTCTTTGGCATTTGTCGCATTTTTGAACGAACTCCTTAGTATCTTTTTCCATAGTGTCCCAATAATACCCTGCTCTGATGACTTTGTGAACCGGTGATTCGGCACCAGAATGGTTCCCACAAGTACCCTCGTGAATTTCTCGTAGGACGTAGTCGGTGTCTCTCGGACCCAAGCATATTGCCAACGGCCCATCGAACATCCTTCTGTGCAATGTTCCATCTTCGCGCAATGTTAATCGTGCCGTTTTCGTTCGCAGAGCCCTCGACTCCTTAGGGTCCGACGGAAGTTTCCCATTTTTTAGATAATCGATATATTTGTTCCTCCAATCCCAAGTTAGGCTTGTGGAGTTTATTTTCGATGTGGCCTTTTTCAACTACCGACTTTGAAAGCTGCACGACAGTCCCCGAGCTAATTTCATCATCTTCGACTGATGACCCCAAATTTGCAAGGGCATCGGCCTCATCGTTCTGCTCTCGAGGTACATGTTGTAGGGTCCATTCTTTGAACCGGTGTAAGGTTACCTGCCATTTGTCCAAGTACCTCTGTATTCGATCTTCTCAAACCTCGAAGGTTTTGTTGACTTGGTTAACCACGAGTTGGGAATCACACTTGGCCTCGATGACCTCTGCTCCCAAACTTTTAGCCAGCTCGAGACCTGCAATCATGGCCTCATACTCGGCCTCATTGTTAGTCAACTTAGGGGTTTTGATAGATTGTCTAATTGTATCGCTTGTTGGTGGCTTCAATGATGCCTAGCCCGAACCCCTTCACATTCGAAGCACCATATGTGAAAAGGGTCCACACCTCCGAGGATGTATTCAATATTAGCAATAGCTCCTTTTCGACCTCGGGTACGAGGGATGGTGTAAAGTCGTCCACGAAGTCTGCTAAGATTTGAGACTTAATGGCCGTTGGGGTTGATACTCGATATCGTACCCACTGATTTCGACTGCCCATTTGGCCAGTCGACCCAAGAGTTCGGGCTTGTGCAAAATGTTGTGAAGGGGATAAGTGGTTAAAACACAAATTGGGTGACATTGAAAAATACGGTTTTAATTTCCTAGAGACGCTTATTAGAGCAAGCACTAATTTTTCTAAGTGTGGGTACCGGGTCTCTACTTCACCTAAAGTTCGGCTAAAGTAGTAAACAGGAAATTGCGTACCTTGCTCTTCTCGAACTAGGACACCACTTACCGCGACCTCCAAGACTGCCAAATATAAGTAGAGTTGTTCGTTCGCTTTCGGAGTATGAAGCAATAGTGGGATTGAAAGATACCGCTTTAATTCTTCTGATGCCTGTTGGCATTTTGGGGTCCAAATGAAATTGTTCCTCTTTTGAGCAGTGAGAAGAACCTGTGACTTCGATCGGAAGACCTCGAGATGAATCGGCCTAAAGCGGCTATCCGTCCTGTTAACTTTTGTACGGCCTTAACGCTGTCCACGACTATGATGTCTTCGATTGCCTTGATTTTATCGGGGTTGATCTCGATTCCTTGATTTGACACCATAAAGCCGAGGAACTTTCCTGAACCGACCCCGAATGCGCATTTCTCGCTGTTGAGCTTCACATTATATTTTCTTGATATGTCGAAGGTTTCCTGCAAATGTATCAAATGATCCTCCACGCGCAGGGACTTAACTAGCATGTCATCAATATAAACCTCCATTGATTTACCTATTTGTTCTTTGAACATTCGGTTTACTAGGCGTTGATAAGTAGCGCCAGTCTTTTTTTAGCCCAAACGACATTACATTATATCAATAACTACCGTACTTAGTGATAAATGAAGTCTTTTCTTGATCCCCCAGGTTCATTTGTATTTGGTTGTACCCGGAGTAGGCATCGAGAAAACTGAGGATCTCATGGCCGGCCGTGGCATCGATCATGCGATCGATATTCCGTAGAGGATAGGAGTCATTAGGACATGCTTTGTTCATTTCTTTGTAGTCTACGCACATTCTAAGTTTATTCCCCTTCTTGGAGACTACAACTATGTTTGCTAACTATTCGAGATATTTTACCTCCCGGATGGATCCTATTTTGAGAAGTTTGGTTACCTCGTTCTTGATGAATGCATGTTTTACCTCTACTGGGGCGTTCTCTTTTTCTTCACCGATCTGAACTTTGGATCCAAGCTCAATCGATGAATGGTAATCTCCAGTAGGATCCCTGTCATGTCAAGGTGGGACAAAGCAAAACAATCCATATTTTTAATAAGGAATTTAATGAGTTTTCCTTGAGCTCGGAAGTTAACCCCGTGCCCAGGTATACCTTTCGATCGGGCAGATGTTCGATCAGTATGACTTGCTCTAGCTCTTCGACCGTCGACTTTGTGGCGTAGGAGTCATTGGGGATTATGAAGGTCCGAAGTATCGTACAATCATCATCCTCGCTAACTTCCTACTGTTCCGATCTGGTCGAAGCTGGCGACTGTGGTTGCTATTTGACTTCCTGCTTTTCCTTTGATTCAGGTCCTTTTGTTGATGTTAGAGTCGATACTAGTATTACCTCATCAATTGCAAACATCTCTTTGGCTGCTGGTTGTTCGCCGTACACCGTCTTGACTCCTTCCGGTGTTGCGAATTTCAAAACTTGATGAAGCTTGAAGGTACTGCCCTCATATTATGGATCCAAGGTCTCCCGAGCAGCGCGTTGTATCTCATATCACCTTCGATTACATGGAACTTTGTTTCCTGGATAGCTCCGGCCACGTTCACTGGCAACATAATTTCCCCTTTGGTGGTTTCACTTGCCATATTGAAATCGTTGAGCACTCGAGTTGCATGCACGATTTGATCCTGAAGCACGGGCTGCTCCACGACCCTCGATCAAATGATATTTGCCGAGCTACCTGGATCAACCAACACACGTTTAACTTGAATTTTATTCATAAGGATAGATATTGCCGGTGCATCATTGTGAGGCTGTTCGATCCCTTCTGCATCCTCATCGTTGAAAGATAAGGTATCTTCTGGTAAGTAGTCCGGGGTACGCTTCTCCCTTGTGATGGTAACTTTGGTGTGTTTAAATGTCGGACCCTGAGGAATTGACCCCACCAAAAATCATATGAATCACGTGCTGCAGTTCCTCCTGTTCATTTTTCCTGTTTGCATCCCTGTCTCTGAAGTGATTTTTTTCTCGGTCACTCAAGAACTCTCAAAGATGACCTTCGTTGGGTAAACGAGCTACCTCCTCCCTTAATTGTCTGCAGTCTTCGGTTCTGTGACCAAGGGTTCCATGGTACTTGCATAATTGATTTGGATTCCTTTGAGCTGGATCGGTCAACAGGGGTCTGGGCCACCTAGTGTCCTTGATTCGTCCAATGGCTATCACAATACTTGAAGCATCAACGCTGAAGTTGTATTCCGATAACCGTGGTGCTTCCTTAGGCTCGACATGTTTATCGAAGCCACTCTTACTCATGAGTCGTCGAGAATTTTGACCTCGATCATTTCGAACGGTTTTACGTCCCGGTCCGTTATTTCTACGATCTGCGCTATATGGTTGGTACCGATCTATGTTCGATCGGGCTTCTTTGTCGATGTCTCTTTGAATCCTGCCTTCGGATCTATTTGGGTAAACGGAACCGGACGGGGCTCCCAACTGATCATCCTCGACTCTGATCTTTGATTGGTATTGATTATGCACATCGGCCCAGGTCACCGCTGGATATTCAATCAAATTCTGCCTTAGTTAACGTGACGCTACCAAACTCCGCTTGTTCAAACCCCGAGTAAAGGCTTGGACAGCCCAATCATCGATAACCGGGGGTAGGTCCATGCATTCCATCTGAAATTGAGATACGAATTCCCTTAGCATTTTGTTATCCTTTTGTCTCACTTTGAAGAGGTCCGACTTCCTAGTCACGACCTTTATCACTCTGGCGTGTGCCTTTATGAACGAATCGACAAGCATGGTGAAAGAATCGATGGAATTGGGCAGCAAATTGTGGTACCATATCATTGCCCACTTCGATAAAGTTTCTCCAAATTTCTTCAATAGAACAGATTCAATCTCATCGTCTCCTAAGTCATTCCCTTTATTGCGCATGTATAAGAAGTGACATGCTCATTGCGATCATTGGTTCCATTGTACTTGGGAATTTCTGGCATGCGGAATTTCTTCGAAATGGGCTTCGGAGCCACAATTGGGTGGGAAGGATTCTATAGGAACTTTTTCGAATCCAAGCCCTTCAAAATCGGGGGTGCACCCGGTATTTGATCAACCCCGTGAGTTGTACGTTTCTACCTTTTTATCATTATCCTCAATTTTCTTTTCTCCTGATTCAATCCGTTTAGTGAGCTCCTCAAGCATCTTCATGATGGCGGGGTTAGTTCCCGATCCGTTATCGTTCAACTTTTCCTGTACATGTTCGGCCTTATGAACAACTTCCTGTGACGTATCGAGTTCGATTCTGCCTGGTGCTCGATTCCGATTTTGGAGTTGCGCTATCGCAACCTCCTGAGTTTCTAACATGTCAAATATCATTCGAAGGCTAATCCCGCCTTCTTCACCACTCTATGCGTTTTGATCGGCTGCCCGGGCGTCTCTGCGGACGCTATTCTCAGGGTCGGCGCCTAAATCTCCATGAATGGCGACTCGAGAACTGACATCGACTGGATCTACGGCCTATGGTACATCAGGATTGATTGGAGGTACTATGTTTCCCGGGGCAGCCACGTGCTCGTTTTCGCCATGAAGACCAAGGTCGGTATCCGTGTGAGTGGGTACTGCTCGAGAGTTCGACATGTTGATTCCTGAAATCAGAAACACTTACGAGAACAAGCGTAAAAGAAATTTGTGTTATGAAGGCTAAAATATTAAGCAATCACTATTACCCTTAGCCCCACGGTGGGCGCCAAACTGTTTACCCTAAAAATTGAGTAACAATTACACTTGTAATATGGCTTTAAGGATACGTGATTTCACTTAATATCAATTGAGAAACATGAAGATAAGCAGTGAAAATTGACAATAATATAAAGCGAACCAGTGTTCAAACAAAGCTCTCGAGTTGAAATACCCTCGAGCTAGTAGAGCTAGAACAGTTAAAAAGCAGCAAACTGATGAACAAGAGGACGTGAATAAAGAGAGAATATGATATTCCTTTTATCTATGTGAATGTAAGTTGGTTACAAAATGATTAGGGCCCTCTTTATATAGCAGAAGAGTCCTAGTTATGGTACAATTATATTATGGAAGTAAATCCCATGATTGGTACGAATAACCTCCCTTGATTTGATTTGTTCCGGAATTTTTGCCGTGATCTCCGACCGGTTACGGATATCTTGCCTTTCCGTTATTGCACTTCACTGGAAGTCGGTCATACTTAGTCTCGATAGCTGCTGGTCTCGATCTCGACGGCCACCTCGATTCTTGAATTTGACACCCCGTCTTCTTACTCTGGACCGATCCATTACGAGGCCGATCCCCGACGCGATCCCCTGGTCTCGATTAAATAGCAAGATTGGGCGAGCCCGATCTTAATCGTATACACCTATATTTCTGTAATGTTATTTTTATTGTTAACTGTGCCGGCTGGGTTCGTCACTACCTTTGTGTCCAAATGTTGGACTTATTACTTACTGAGTTGGTTGTACTCACGTTACTCCCTGCATCTCGTTTGCAGATCTAGACACTTCTGGTCATTGCGGCTGCTGATTGATGGGTCAGATCCCGGAGACTATCGAGGTAGCTACATGGCGTTCGGAGGACTTGACTCTCCTTCACTATCTCTATCTGTATTTCAGTTTTATTCCCTAGACACTATAGCAGATTGTTTTCGGGTATAGACGCATATGTACTCCGTGACCCAGGTTTTGGGATGGAGTGTATCTTATTTTTGTTTTTTCTGTTTTCAAAAAGGCTTTTCTTAAATATTAATTGCTTCCGTCTTTATTTTCAAAGTTTTTACTGTATTGAGATGTTGACTAATGGCTGGCCTAGTTCCACTATAGGCGCCTGATCACGCCCAACTATGCCTTATAAAAGGGACTAAGCGGTCGTTGCAAATATAATCCGATTTACAAGTCCGTAGTCGAACCACAGAGAACTAAGGCTTAGCTACAGTTGTTCAATATCGCTAAGAAACACAAGTCCAAACAATTTCCTAATTATAAAGATTATAATGTTTATTTTTATCTAATTAACTAACAAATACTAGAAATCACTAAAACTATCAATTATCAAGGGTAAGGATTGGAGACAAGATTAAGGAGGTCTAGAGTTACGATTTCCCCTATTGTCAGAATCCTTTCCGCTTCGTTTTATATAAATTTGCCTAAATATTTTTTACCGATCATGAGCGCTCTGAGTGTCGTAATTCTCTCCCGAGTAACTACCACAATTTACTAGACATATTCTCCCGAATTACGCTAGCTGGCCTTAAATACAGCTCACTCAGATCGCACCAAGGTTTCGTTATCCCTAATCCCACCTTTAAGCCCTTCGTATTGATCCTTCATATACGTTAGGAGTGATGTTATTCAACAACTACCTGAATATGCACTCTCTCCCGAGTAATACACACTAAATAGGCACAGTCGATTGAGAGTTCTTTAACCAACCGCAATATAAGCGTAATTGAACAAATAGAGAGAATGATACAACAAATCTATATTAACGTAACAGGAAAATCATCCTCCAATAGGTTCCATCAAAACCCTAGATAAAAAATTAGCTATTCATAATAGTATGCAAAATTACAATACTAGAATTCATAACCAATAATGGAAATAGGAAGAAGGAAGTGAAAAACTCATAAAAGAAATCTCCGCCTTGCTCTTAGTGTGTTCTTGCCTCCTAAGGTCGAATCCCCGGTCTTCACGGTGGCTCCGTGCTCTCCCTAGGTCTAAAGTGTCCAAGCTCGATCACTAAATGTTTAATGACTATTTATATGTGTAGGGAAAAATCCTAGATGAAATAACCAAGTTCAAAACCAAATAGGAGACAAAATAGGCTTAAAACCCGAAACACGCGGCAGACCATGTGTTAGGCCTGCGGCGCCTGCTCTAACGCGAGATTTTTGGCTCGTGTCGCCTGATGCTTCTCTGCTTCAATTCATTTTGATTTCTTCTGCCTACTTTCCCATCCTTTCACGTTTTCTTTTCCGTTTTTTCTTATTTTTGATTTCAATTCCTTTGCTTGTTTTATTTTGCCTTCCTTTAATTTGCTCACTTGGATCATTTACAAATTTTGTCTTCAATTATCACCCAATCATGACATCATAATATTTTTCATTATCAAATAATCACGAGCCATTCTTGTAGTGTATAAATACACATAAAATCTTTACTTTGATCCCAATTTCGTCTTCAACGTACCAAATACATAAAATAACTCAATTAAGCCCAAATATTGTATAGTTTAGCATTAAAGCACTTAAAATTTTAAGGTAAATAATATCCTAAAATATGGAATTATAGCCGAACATCAATACCCCACATTTAAACGTTGCTCGTCCTCGAGCAATCAAACTACACTTATAGACACAACCTTTTTAAGCAATTCTCTAACTCATCACACCAAGAATCTTTAAAATAGACTAAGCACAAGGGCATAACATCTTCACCACAAGATTTGACTCACAAATATCATGCATTATTCATAATTCACTCACTTACTCTAACATAAAGGTCAATGACATTACCTTTTCATCATGAATCACGTGCCCTCACACAACAAAAGAGAGTAGTTCCACACACAATAAAATTTAAGAACAATTAGGAACTCAAGATAGAAAGAATTCACTCACTCTTAGAAATAACATTCATATGCCACAAAAGATGCACCATAGGCTTGCCGGTAGTGTAGTACTCCACTAATCGAGTTCATTCAGTCTAAAATCAAATAGGACTTTCATTGGTTGTAATGTAAGGTGTGGGTCGGGTGATAACTAGGGATTCTAGTCTATTTGATGCTCCTTTTTGCTTGAGTATTGGACTAAAATGTGTACAAGTATTCCCAAAAGCTAACTTGTTGTGCTTGTTTGCAGTATTTGATCAAAAGGAGACAAGGATGTCATAACCAGCTCAAAAAAGGAGTGAAACATGCACAAGTTCAAAACTAAGTCAAACCAGCGCTACAGCGGAAAATCCACCGCGGCCGCAGTCCTTTTATCGCGGTCCGCGGTGGCAAGGTTCAGAGAGATGATTTTTTGGGATTGAAAGCTACCGCGGTCCGCGGTGATTTTATGCAACCGCGGTACCTCTACCGCGACAATGGTCCTTTTACCGCGATCCGCTGAGAAGAGATTCAGAGAGCCTGGAGTCTGAGCTAAAGTTGAAGACCGCAGACCGCGGTAGCCTCACCGCTGCAGCGGTCCATTTTCCGCTGTCAGCGGTACCTCCGTCAGGGGAATTTTTGTCCGAAAAATTTGGCTATGTATAAATACTACTTTTTCAGATTTTTAGGTCATCTTACCTGTAGCTGAGCACGTGAACGCCGTATTTTACCTGTTTTGAGTAATTTTCTAGCTAGTTTAGCAATTAATCTTAGAATCTTAACTTGTAATTACATTTTATGGGTAATTCTTCATCTCAATCTATGATTTCTTCCTCAATTATGAGTAGCTAAACCCATTAGCTAGGGTTGTGGCTCAACCCTAGTGTGGGTATTTAATGGGTCTCTTATTTTAGGGCTTTGATGTTTATGGGTGAATGATATTTGGCATGTTTTGTGCTTTTAATGTTGAATTGGTGGTTGCAAACACTAATTTGTGCCTTTTTAACTTAGGCTCTTCTTGAGAAAGAGAGTCCAAGTCTAGGAAATTCAGGCCAACATGGAATTGGGGTGCATTCTATCTCATTCAAGAGATTGATAGCCCCAATTAAAGGGTTAAACCTAGAGATAATAATACCCAACTTGAGCCAATTTTGCTTGCATAAATTTTAACACCCAATTGGACTTGAGAAAGCCAATTAGGACATAGTCACTCAAACTACCGAGAGGTATAGAGTGAGTAGTTTCGTGCATTGGCTATATCACGATCCCAACTATAAAAAATTACTCTAAGTTTTAGATCTTGTTAGATACTCACCTAGGAGTAAGTCACTTCTCTAGTGCCTCTTTACCAATCAAGAAAACTCTACAAAAAAAAATATCATACTTAGTCAAATTTCCTGCATCATTAGTATAAAATTTAGAATAGTAAAAAAAAATCAAAGCATGTTTGGAAGTGCAAACAATTACAACGCGCATTGCTAGTTTAGATAGGAACCCAATCCCAAACTTATTCTAGCTCCCTGTGGATTCGATCCCGACCTTCTCGGGTAAAATATGCATCGACCGCTCTTGCCACTCTATAGTGGTGTAAGGTTGGACCCGATTACTTTTTGGCGCCGTTGCTGGGGAGCTAAACGGTTTTGGCTATCTATCTATCTATCTATCTATCTATGTAGTTTTATGTTTTATTTTTATTTGCTTCTAGTTTACTCACTTGGGTGAATTATCAATACAGGTACAAAAATGGCAAACAATGCTCCTCTTGGAGATATTCCACCGGGGGAGGAAGTTGATGATAATGGAGAGGAGGAGGTACCTCTAGTACCTCAAGTACAAAGGAGAGGACGACAGGCCAATGACAATATTCCAGACCCTCCCCCGCCTCCTCCAAGAGCCGTACCTCGTGTGCTTCCAAACCAGGGCTACGCCAGTGAAATTGTCCCACCCCGGATCCGGGCGGGAAATTTTCTAATTACCAACATGATGTTGACTTTGTTGGAGCAGTGAGGGTACTTCACAGGAGCTCCCCATCAGAATGCATACAAACACCTTAAAGGCTTCGTTGATACCTGTTGGGGAAGCAAGCAGACGAATGTGTTAGAGGATGCATTGCGGTTGAGATTATTCCCTTTATCACTTCAAGGGAAAGCATTGGACCGGCTGGAGAGACTCCCCAACCATACCATCCATACATGGGATAGCGGACAAGTTTATAGCAAAGTTTTTCTCGCCGGGCACCTGCCGACTTTGAGGGATGAGATCTTGGCGTTCAAACAGGAGCCCAACGAACCACTTCATGAGATATAGGAGAGATACCGGACTATGGTAAAAGAATGTCCAAACAATGATATGACCGAGGCAATGATACAACAGACATTCTCCCGTGGCATTAACACAACAAATTAGTGTATAGTGAACTAGCTCGCAGGGGGCAATTTCATGAACACACCGTATGATCAAGCTTGTGAGATATTGGATGAGATGGTGGACACTTCCTCAGCTTGGCAAAGTCGAGCTAATGTGCCATAGGGTGATCCCATGGTCATTCACTTGCACAAAGACCTCCACGACCATGGTCAAGCAATAGCGGAGCTAACAACAACAATGAACCAGTTAGCAAAGACACAATTATAACAGGTTCAAGCACCACGTCAAGTAAATGCTATGGAGGGTGTCAACATGTTGGTCAACAAAAGGAGACAAAGAGGTCAACAAATCCAAGGGAGTCCGGATCAATATGACCAAGATAGTGGTGGGTTCAACTAAGATGATGGGTATGATGAGTAGAATGAAGAAGTTCAGTACGTGAACAATTATCAAGGCCAAAGGGGCAATGCTTCTAACCAACAACAACAATGGAGATCCCAAGGCAATTGGGGGAATCAACAACAACAAGGGATTAGCAACTGGGGGAACAACAACCAAAATCAAAATTGGGGCAATCAGAACAACCAGGGTAACTGGAGTGGCAACGACAACAATTGGGGCGGAAACAACAATCAGGGTGGTTGGAACAATGGCAATCAAGGAAATCGGGGGCAAGGCTTTCAAAGGCCCCCGATGTATCAACAACCAAACAACCCACCCCCATTTCCATCCCGTAGGTCCTAGCTCATCAAACAATAAAATGGGGAGGATCGAAATGATGTTTGAACAGATGATGAAAAAGAATGCCGACTCTGATGCCCAATTGGCATCCCACAATACTTCAATCAGAAACTTGGAGGTTCAACTTGGACAAATCTCACAATCCTTGAATATTCACCCTAAATAGGCTCTACCTAGTGATACGGTAGTCAACCCGAAGGGTGGGAACAATACAGGGCATGCAATGGCTGTATCTACAAGAAGCGGTCGAGGTGGTGATGTGAATGCCTCCAAACAAAAGGAAATCTTGAGTGATGAAGTTGAGTTGCAAGAGGATGATATCCCTTTAGTTGTTGAGAATGTGAATGATGAGAACTTGAATAAGGAAGTGAGTACTGATATCCGGTATAACGAGGTGGAGACTCAGAATGACGTGAACCCGTCTAGCGAACACGTAATAGACATGCCAGAAGTGGTTATGCCTAAAGCCAAGTCTCCTTTGCCAAGGCCTCCTCCACCTTACCCCCAAAGGCTTGCGAAGCAGAAAAATGAGAACCAGTTTAAGAAATTTATTGACTCGAGCAAATGCCGGGTTACGCCAAGTTCATGAAAGACTTGGTGACAAAGAAGAGATCCATGGATTCTGAGACCATAAAGATGACTCACCAAGTTAGTGCAATTGTGCACTCGATGGATCCAAAGCTAGAAGATCCCGGCGCTTTCACCATTCCCTACACCATTGGGAGTGCAAACTTTGCAAAGGCACTATGTGATTTGGGAGCAAACATCAATTTGATGCCTTACTCCGTGTTTAAAACTTTGGGTATAGGGCAACCGAGGGCGACTTCAATTATATTGCAAATGGCGGATAGAACGATGAAGAGGCCGCTTGGTATTATTGACGACGTTCTTATCCGGGTGGACAAATTTATCTTTCCTGCTAATTTTGTGATTCTTCACTGCGAGGTCGACTATGAGGTGCCTATAATTTTGGGAAGACCTTTCCTTGCAACTGGGAAGGCATTGGTCGATGTGGAAGCAGGGGAACGCACCTTCCAAGTAGGTGATGAAAAAATGGTCTTTCATGTGTGCAAATAAATGAAGCAGCCAAATAGCAAGGAAGTGTGCTCTTTTGTGGATCTTGTCACGGAGGTGATCGTTGATGATACTAGTGCCATGATCAATGTGGAGGATCCTCTAGAAGCGGTATTGTTGAACCTTGATGTCAACGAGGATGAAGGAAGGGTGGAGTGTGTCAATGCTTTACATGGTATGGGGTTTTACTCTTATGAGCCCCGTAAGCTCTCTCTAGATCTTGAGAACAAAAAAACTCCCCCAACAAAGCCCTCAATCGAGGAACCTCCCGTGTTGGAGTTGAAGCCTTTGCCTCCATACCTCAGGTATGAATTCTTAGGCCCTAGTTCAACTTTGCCAGTTATTCTTTCCTCTTGTCTTACTAACATGCAGATGCCACATTGGCGGTGCTCCAAAAATGGAAGAAGGCGATTGGATGGACTCTAGCTGATATTCAGGGAATAAGCCCCGCCTTTTGCATGCATAGGATTATACTTGAAGATGATGCCAAGCCCTCCGTGGAACATCAAAGGAGGTTGAACGAGGCTATGCAAGAGGTTGTCAAAAAGGAGGTGATCAGGTGGCTTGATGCATAGGTTGTGTACCCCAGCTCGGATAGTTCTTGGTCTTCTTCGGTGCAATGTGTGCCGAAAAAGGGTGGTATGACCGTGGTTACCAATGAGAAAAACGAGTTGATTCCAACCAGGACTGTCACCGGATGGCAGGTGTGCATGGACTACCGCAAGCTAAATAAAGTGACCAGAAAGGATCATTTTCCATTGCCCTTTCTTGACCAAATGCTAGATAGACTTGCTGGGCGTGCCTTCTATTATTTTCTGGATGGGTACTCAGGTTAAAACCAGATATTGATTGCTCCGGAAGATCAGGAGAAAATCACATTCACATGCCCGTACGGGACCTTTGCATTTTCCAGGATGCCTTTTGGTTTGTGTAATGCACCGGCCACTTTCCAGCGGTGCATGATGGCCATATTTACCGACATGGTAGAGTATTTCTTGGAAGTGTTCATGGATGATTTCAGTGTTGTGGGTGACTCTTTTGATGAGTGTTTGAAGAATCTTGACAAAGTATTGGCTCGGTGTGAAGAGACAAATCTTGTGCTCAACTGGGAAAAATGCCACTTCATGGTCGAGGAGGGCATTGTCCTCGGCCATAAGATCTCAAAGAAAAGAATAGAGGCGGACAAGGCTAAGATTGAAGTGATTTCAAGACTTCCCCCTCCTACTTCAGTCAAGGGGGTTAGGAGTTTTCTTGGGCATGCGAGTTTATACCGAAGATTCATCAAAGAATTTTCTAAGGTAGTGAATCCTTTGTGCAAACTATTGGAAAATGATGCAAAGTTCGTGTTCAATGAGGAATGCATGAAAGCGTTTGAACTTCTCAAGTACAAATTGACAACTATTACTATCATAACCGTACCCAATTGGAGCTTACCTTTTGAGCTTATGTGGGACGCAAGTGATATTGCGGTGGGAACGGTCTTAGGTCAAAGGATAAACAAGATGTTTAACCCGGTGTATTATGCAAGCAAAACAATGAATGATGCTTAAGTGAATTACACGGTGACGAAAAAAGAGTTGTTAGCAATTGTGTTTGCAATGGAGAAATTTAGGCCCTATCTCATGGGGTCCAAGGTGATAGTTCATACAGACCATGCAGCACTCGCTACTTGATGACAAAGAAGGATTCCAAAGCAAGGTTGATGAGATGAGTTTTATTGCTTCAAGAGTTTGACCTTGAGATTGTGGATTGAAAAGGGTGTTAAAACCAAGTGGCGGACCACTTGTCCCGCTTGGAGGAAGAAGGGAGGCCCCTTTATGTCCTAGAAATTAATGATTCTTTCCCTGATGAGCAACTCCTCTCGGTATTTGTGAATGGCATGACTTGGTTTGCGGATGTTGCCAACTTTCTTGTGACCGGTATTGTCCCGTGTGAGCTCTCTTCTAACCAAAGGAAGAAGCTTAAACGGGACAGTTTGGACTACTATTGGGATGAGCCTTACTTGTTCAAAATATGTAATGATGGGGTGATCCGGAGATGTGTTCCGGAAGAGGAGCAAATGAGTATTCTGGAGGATTGTCATTCCTCTCCCTACGGTGGTCATCATGGTGGGGCGAGGACAACTTCAAAGGTGCTTAGTTGTGGTTTTTATTGGCCTACTCTGTACAAGGATACGGGTGAGCTGGTGAAGAGATGTGATGAGTGTCAGAGAGCAGGTGGAATTTCAAAGAAGGATGAGATGCCTCTCAACACTATTCTTGAGATTGACATATTTGATGTTTGGGGCATTGATTTCATGGGACCCTTTGTGAGTTCTTGTGGCAACACATACATTCTGGTGGCCGTTGATATGTTTCCAAGTGGGTCGAGGCTGTGGCTTTACCCAACAACGAGGCCCGGAGTGTGGTGGCTTTTCTCAAGAAGAGTATCTTTACTCGGTTTGGCACTCCTAGAGCTATCATCAGTGATGGGGGTTCTCATTTTTGCAATAAGTGATTTGACACTTTGCTTGCAAAGTATGGTGTCAATCACAAGGTTTCTACCCCTTACCATCCTCAAGCTAGTGGGCAAGTTGAAGTCTTCAACAGGGAGATCAAAAGCATGTTGTCAAAGACGGTGAATGCAAATAGGACCAACTGGTCAAAGAAACTGGATGATGCGTTGTGGGCTTACAGGACTGCTTACAAGACTCCGATTGGTATGTCTCCATATCGGTTGGTGTTTGGGAAAGCTTGCCATCTCCCGGTTGAGTTAGACACAAGGCAATGTGGGCAATGTGGGCTTTTAGATCTCGTTAGATACTCACCTAGGAGTAAGTCACTTTCCTAGTGCCTCTTTACCAACCAAGATAACTCTACAAAAAAAATATCATACTTAGTCAAATTTCCTGCATCATTAGTATAAAATTTAGAATAGTAAAAAAAAAAAAATCAAAGCATGTTTGGAAGTGTAAACAATTACATCGCGCATTGCTAGTTTAGATAGGAACCCAATCCCAAACTTATTCTAGCTCCCTGTGGATTCGATCCCGACCTTCTCGGGTAAAAGCTGCATCGACCGCTCTTGCCACTCTATAGTGGTGTAGGGTTGGACCCGATCATCGGGTAGGATACATTTGGATATAAGTGACTACACCTCCCTTAAGCACTTTAATACAAACACTTTAACCTTCAAGCCCATACTTATGTCAAACCAAAACTCCACCTTAACTTCACTATATTTTACCCCTACTTCTTTAAGCACTGGTACATCAATAGCCACCACCATCAGGAATTATTTTTCATACACTACAACTATTATATAAATATCTTTTTTTTTTCTTTCTCTTTCCAAATGGCTTTTATTGACACATTTCTTTTTTCTTTCAAACGATGCATCTTTCTCCTTATTTCACTTGTTCCACTCAAAAGCCAACCCACCACCCCACACTTTAACTTTTCCATAATTCATCACGATTCAAGTGCTCATGATAGGTGACAAGGTTCAAATATATGGTCGATTCAAACAAAGGGGTACGACTTGTAATGTGGTTACCAAAGAAACAAGATTATAGGATCAACGGGGTTAACTACGATACATCACATTTAGGTGGGTACTCTATATATATCTGGCTTAACAAAGAACTGCCTATATCACTTCTCAGACTGAACAAGACTACTATTTCGCTTTGCACACACACAGGGCAAGTTCTAGACATCAAATGCACTACACAGAATACATACAAACCTCACATAGACATGGCACATAACTCATTCAGGATTAGTTTTTATCACGACACTCCAGTCAAAGCAGTTAAGCAAATTTAAGAATCGACGATTTAAGGTATTTATCCTAGAGTCAAAAATTGAGCCTAAGCGTCACAACCAAAGTACTAACTTTTCTCAAGGCATAACAAAGTTAAGAGATATCGCTGCAATTCAATTCATCTCACACTATCTCCTACTCCTAAAAAAAATAAAACTAACTACACCCGTTTCAAACAAAACCCTTGAAAAAGAACCGCAGCATAAAGAAAAACCAAGAGGGAATTACTACACTACCTACCAAGAAAATCTTTTTTTTCTTTAGACTTAATCCCTCAAGAAAAAAATAAAAAAAAATTAATTAATTAAACTAACACAACTAAAATAGCATAGACAGTCACCCAGACAATCTCCTCACCCCACACTTAAAATTGTGAATTGTCCCTAATGCACACCATAACTAATAAGAGGGTAAAAGAAACTCCCTGGTAGGCCAAAGGCTGAAGCACTAGCAGCTCATGGGGTACTCAGACTTCTCCCAGGCTTGGTCCTTCGTGCGGGTACCTCACACTTAGTTCCAACCATCGGGTTTGCTGTTGCATTCTCCCAGTAGCTTTTCTTTCCATGCTCTTAGAAAATAAAAAATCGACACTACAGAAATAATACAATTAAAAATAATAATAAAAAATAAATAAAAGAAAGCAGTAAAGCTGGGTTGCCTGATTTAACATCGCGGCACGACGCGAATCACTTTCTGCCTCCACTTCGAACTTATGAATTGGACCCCAAGTTTTGATTCTGCTCAATGATCATGCTCCTGGGGCGATACAAATTGTTGCGATCCAAAAATTAAATGATACTTTATGAAATTTTTGTCTTTCAACCGAGGAATGTCACTTTGCCTAGACGGCCTTGAAAATTTCAGAATATAGGGCTCATCTACCTCTTCCTTTGACTCTTGCATTGGCTTATACGGATCAGTTTCCATTTCACCATCTGAACATAACTAGAGAAGTGTTTGGAATGAGGTCCAACGCGCTCAAATACATGAACTTCAAGATTTTTAACCTCCTCAACACCAATCACACTAGAGTTAACTAAATTTGTATCTTCAATGTCCCTAGTTGACTCTAGTATTACTTTTTCAACACCGTCATCCTCAAATTCTAGCTGGTTAGAGTGTTGGGGTTCTACTTTGGACCCCTCCATTGGCACCTCAATTTCCATCTCTAATGCACACTGCTCCTGGCTACTATCCATAATATTTGCATATTGAGCATTAAAAGCTTCAATTAGCTGACTCACTTGAGCCTCCAAGTTGCGAATAGTTGCATCTTGCCTTTGTACTCGGAGTTGTATCTCATCAAATTGTTCCACAAGACACTTTAGCATATCCTCGATTTTTTTCAGGTCATCATCCCTGGGTTCTTTGTTCCTATTAACTTCACAAGAAAAAGAAGTGTACGCGGTAAAAATCAAAAGACCTGATTTTCGCTATCAAGACAGTTCGGGAAGCCTCCCTCGAGACCCCGAGGATGGAAGGCTGTGATCGAGTTCTCGACCTACGGGATCATCAAGGTCCGAATCGAAAGAAGTAGGGTTCAAGGTCAGGGGTAAGAGAAGATGACTCTAGAGCGCATTGCTACACCTGACAGGGCCGGCCTATCTGTAACCTATTGAGATGACGAGCAGTAGGCCGTCCCATCTTTCTACTCTTGTAAATAATATATGCATATTTTACCGAGTCCCCTCGCCTATATAAGGGGGACTCACCTCACCTTGAAATGGACTGATGTTGCTCCACTTCTCCAATAAGCAATAATATCTCTCTCTCTATCTCTTTCTTCTAAAGTTAACTGTGTTCTTCGACCCCGAGGTCGCCTCAGCGTCTTATTGTTCTTCATTTATTCTTAGTCATTTAGCTCAAGATTGATCATATAAAGCCGTATTTACTTGTATATTCATCTATTATTCCCTTCCCGAATACCCTCGATAGGCCTGAGGTAGGCTCGAGGTAGGCTCGAGGTCTGGCCCCGAGGTATCTACTAGCTTGTTCTAAGCTCGGGAACGCCCCTTACTGGTTCGATTATCGTTTTTGACTAGCTCAATCTTTGTTGTTTTCACTCCACATTTAGCACTAATCACCCTTTCAAACTAGCTCGAGAATAGATCACGTATTTTTAGAATCCCATTTACAAATTTAATTATTGTTACCATTTTTACGGTAAACAGTTTGGCGCCCACCGTAGGGCTAGAAATAATAGTGATTATTCTCTTGCTAGTTTCATCACTGAAACGCATGATATCTCTCACACTTCTTCTTGCCCAAGACCCTTCGATTTCAGGTTAATGGTCAGCTCGATAAGGGAAATCGAGGACGATAACCCCACAAATCGCAAGGAAAACAATGTAGCCACCCTAACGGCTGGCGCGACACCGCAGGACCCCGATAACGCATCTAGATCGGTCCGAGTGGATATGGATTCGTACGCTGCTCGGCGGGGTAACGAAGTCTTGCACTTCAATGACGGCACGCAACACACTAACTGACAGGAAACCCGAAAAGTCCCAGCCCCGGTAGAACGGGAAGTTGATCTACGTGTTATTTTTGAAATGTTGCTGGAACAACGTTTGGCTATCTCTCAGCTGCAGAGCCGCCCGGAGGCTCTTGACGCAATATCACCCAAAATATCTACTCGCCCCGAGCTAGTATCCAAGGTATCGGGCAACGACGAACCAACAACCTATCCTGCAACGGTAAGGATGCTAGAGGACATTATCAAAAAGATCGACTCACGATCGCAGAGGCTCCAACAGCAAACGTCTACCGGGGATACGGTCCCAGGACTCATTTCGCGGAAGTCAGAAACAACGAAATTCCCTGGGGATGATACGACCCCAAGTCCTCACAGGTACATCACTACTCACGCACGCCCATTCAGGAACGACGACCCTCAAAACAAAGAACTCGGGCCTGCCCCGATGAGTAGATTTGAAGAAATTCCCCCGGAAGAAACCGCAACGCGGCATCATTGTTCGATACCGATCTCAGGAACTTGCTCACCATACTATCGCGATCCGTGGAAGCACGCGCCAACGCCATCAAAATAATGCCAGAAGAGCTCAACGCACCGAAGGCCAGAAGAAGAAGAAATAAAATATCACGAGAAGTCGCACCCCGTTATCCGACAAGACCAACGAGACCACTCCCGGTCTCGAATAGTAGGGTGGCACGGGCCTTCGCCCAAAACCCGAACGAAGAATACCCGGCAGCTCCGGAGCAATTCGAGCGGAGCTCAGCCGAATATCCGGTCAAGGCTTGGTCATATACCAGCGACCAACACCGGACCCAAGTCAGAGCCGCGGATAGCCCTCGAGATACCCCCGCTGGATCGGCGTATCGGGGCAGATCCCCAACAGAGAGGCCAACACTGAACGAACAGAGTCATCGTCCGCATGTCGCGAACGGAAGAAACGATCCAAGGCACATCGCATTTCGCAACAACAAGGCGGTGGCCCGAAGACGACACCTTCGAGGAACCCCCAATCATACCAAATTCAACAAAACGCAACCGGCAAGGAAACCTCGCCCGATAAAGTTCGATTTCAACGTTGCAGTTCCAAGCATAATGGTCACCATAAATAAAACCGGAAACTCCGGGCGGCTCGGACCTTTTTGACCAAAATCCCTCCAAGGAAACTGTGGCCCACCACGAGAGTCACAAAATGTTCGGAGTTACAGACCCAAGAGAGAAGCAACTGCGCCATCCAACAAAGGTGACCACAAAGCATCGCCAGGCAAGCGAACCCTGATCCAGCTCAACGGACAAGGGGAAATCGAACAAAGCAGAGTCGGAAAGTTGCAGCATATCATCACAACCGTTAAAAGATGGCGGCACCCCGCTAAGATCCGTAGAACGTAGAATGCAGGTGCTTGACGCCAGAAAGGGACGATCTCGGGGAGTACTCCCCGAGGACACCCTCTCGCTCGAGGAAAAAGGACGCCGAGGCTTCACCTAGGCATCGCATTAACGTGTTGGTCTTTCGTTCGAGCTCATTTTCAAATAAAACATATATTAATGACTACAGGTATATCAGCCAAAATTGTACCGACAATGTCTGACCAAAGCCAATAGGACTGCCACAACATCCAAATTGCTCCCCCTGCGCGGCCCGCCCGAGCTCTGGCTAATACGTCGGGTAACGAAGGATGTAAACGCTTTGTACGAACTACGGCGAATACGTCGCCCGGGACGCGACCCGGCCCTACTCCTCCAAGGGTGTGAAACTCCATGATAGGCGCGGAGCCAAAGCATCTGGCTACAAGCGACAGAAGGAGATTCCTCGCCTTACGCCCGTGACCGGCATCACCCTCAAACGAGGTCAGAGGGTAAGAGAACTCGCATCTTCGGCCCGTCCTGGCCGGACGAGGAATACGACTGCCGAGGGGCATACTCCCAGGAACGCAGCATCCTTTTATCATTTCCCTTTTTCCTTTTTCTTGTAGCTAATCTGTACGCAGGCAGGCAACCGGGGCATTCAATGGTTGGTTCCCGTTGGAGGATCCGCGGCCGCATGGCGGCCGCCCGACATTCTTTCCTCGATCGGGTTTCTATCAGGAAGAGGGTTCCGCCAACAAGATTATTAACAGGACTGCACCCAGCAAGTCCATAATCTCTCTCTATTTTCCAAACATGGGACCATACAAGCACGTCAGATAATCAGGAGTGCCACACCCATGTAGACCAGACTCACGACAACAGAACAACATGTATTTTACAACTTATATTTTCGCCAAGCAATAAAGAGTATTTTCCAAGCATTCGACGCCTCGAAGAAAAATATTTCGGCTTATCCTCAACAAAAAACATCTACATCAAATACGTCCCGAAACGCTCGGAGACTTATTCAATTTGGCATCCCCGCGATCCCAGGGTCGAGATCCGGGCTCACAAAGCCCTCGCGATGTGGCCCCAAGACTATCGAAAGGTGATATTCAAGCCTAAAATGATCCGATATATTCGGTGACTCACCATGAGCAATTCGACAACTTGCACGACCCCAGGGTCGGAACTCTGGGCTCACCAAGCCTCCAGTAAATAGCTCCGAGCTCATGAGAAGCTGTCTTCAAGCGAACTCAACGATTCGGAGGCTGTCGGCAATCGCCACACACTGGAAAATCCGAAATTGTAAGACCCTAACGGGCAGCCTCGGCAAAACCAGATCTATTCTCCCTAAACTGTAAGACCTCAACAGGCATGATAAACTCTAAGACCTCAACAAGCGTGATAAACTGTAAGACCTCAACAGGCATGATAAACTGTAAGACCTCAACATGCATGATAAACTGTAAGACCTCAACAGGCGTGATAAACTGTAAGACCTCAACAGGCATGGCAAACTGTAAGACCTCAACAGGCATGAAAAATCCCGCAGTGTAGGCTACATGTCGCATTTGTAATAATCCCTAAAGGGCATACCCTCGGTGTGGACGCCTAAAACTGCTTCTCGGGATCAAAAATGGCCCCGGCCAAATGCACACGACTACGGTTGGAATGGCTGCTACAGCCCAAAAAACGTGACTCAGGGACGCCCGACTGTTGCTAAAAAATCCTCCGAATCTACTTCGGAAAGAACCGGTTAAAACACAGGCTTCCCTCAAACAGGCAAAACATGAGTCCCGACTATGTCGGCTCCAAAAAAGCGTTGATCTACTCGACCTATGGGCTATGAACCTTCCGAGGTGCTCAAAACATCGTCGATTACGACTTGAAATTGAGGTTCTTTTAGAACCGACGACGGGTCAGGAAAAATAACCTATAAGACCTTAACGAGAGGAAAACAAAGCCTACAAAAGCCTATGGGCCTCACATCAAACAGCGTAAGTGCCATTGTCGCCAGCTAAGCAAAGCTCCCGGGCTTCACACCGAAAGGTCTCTACGACCATCAAATTGAAAACTGACAACTTAAGGATTAAAGTGAGCTCGAATCACAACCCGATTCGGAGACCGGATCCAAAATAGTTAAACTATGCAAAGCCTCCAGGCCTCATATCAAAAGGTCTCTACGACCAAACAGCGTAAGTGCCATTGTCGCCGGCTAAGGGAGCCCCCGGGCCTATATCGAAATGTCTCTACGACCAAGCAACATAAGTGCCACTGTCGCCAAATGGGCATGCCTCCGGGCCTCATACTAAAAGGTCTCAATGACCAAACAGCAGGAAGGCTATCACCACTAATCGAAAGCTCAAATAACATTCAAGGGTCAGTTACAGCCCAAGCCGCAATGCGACTCGGAGACTGGACCCAAAAAATCGCCAAACGCCCAAGGGCGAGAAACAAAAAATGCTATCGTCAACCGGATCCCCCGAAAGGATCAAAGGCCAATAACAGCTCGAATTGCAACACAATTTGGAGACTCAACCCGAGGGAAATTCAATCACTATACGCCTAAAAACACGGCCCTGACGATGCTATCAACAGTCGCGACAAATCCCCAGGCCACGCACCCGCAAGAACGCTTCGGTCCAGGAGCACATAGGGTCATCACCCTCCGCCCGTGAAGACGGGAAAAAGCCGGAAGGCCAGTCAGAGTTCGAGCCATAGCACGGCTCAGGGACCGATCCCACAAACGAATCTACACGATAAAGAGCAACGACGGAAAAAAGGTAAAAAAAGAATAACGCTTTGAAATTCTCCTTACATTACACACGACAAAAACATTCTCCATCTACAGGCACGCTCTGCGCGCGCCATAGATCAAGATACAAAATAGTAGGAGCTATATTTTATGCCAAGAGGCTACAACCCGTCAAGATCGTCCTTTGCAACATCCGCGAGGAGTGACCGAGCATCACGCTCGTCCGCCTTTGCTCGAGCCAATTCCTCCGGGAGGGTAAAGCCTCTCGCTCCAACTTCCTCGAGCACTTCTCTCCGAGATCGGCAGCGAACATATTCCTCGATTCTCTTCTCCCGCAAGGGCTTGCCTCAACTCGCATTGAGCATCAGCAGCCTCCTTTACGCAAATCGCCATCTCCTGATCCGCCCTGGTTCGGCTCAGCGCTGCTTCCGCCCGGGCGTCAACTATCTCGCCCCTGACCTTCGAGAGTTCAGACTCCAGTTTCTCGATCATATCCGATTGAACCTTTGCGTTAGTTCGGGACAAGTTGAGCTGGGCCTCGAAGGCAGGAATCTTGGTTGAAGCACTCGCCTCCTCCGAAGCTTGAGCTCGCACCTGGACCCTTAGTTCCTCACAGGCTGTCCTGACACGGTTCACCTCACCCTTGAGGTGCTCCACGGCCTCCGTCTTTTTTTGCAGCTAACACGGTAAGAAGAAGTTAGCCTTGAAAATTAAAGGGAAGCAAAGAACGCACTGCGAGAAGTTACCTGCTCCACCAAGTAGCTCTCATAGCTCGAGTCCCGATACGCCTCATATCGCCAATGCTGCAGCTCAACTTCTTTCTCCTTGCAAAGAAGCCTAAGGGATTCTCCCTCATCCCGAACCCTCTGGAACTTGGCCTTTTGACAAAACAACTCGGACTTGAGCCTATCACAAGCCTGCGCAGGAAAGATTCAATGAGGGGAGAAAGACGCGGGGTATGAGAGAATTATGCGCGAACTCACCGCAAAATGAAGATGGCAAGTTTTCTCCAAATCAGAACACACTCCTGATAATACTGCTCTTTCAACCCCGGAAGAACCGACTCTGGGCACAACATACTCATTCGAGGGAGCCGCTCACCGAGAAATAGTTGACCCGGGGACAGCCGACTCGGGTGACGCCCCATCCTCAGAAATACGAGCCCGGCCAGCGCCACTAGAAGCTCCTTCGCATGATGGGTCCCGCACCCTCTTGCTGCTACCGTCTCTCAGCTCAGAGGCCGACGACTCCAACTCCTCTCTGGGGAAGCACTGCCTCGCCTCGAAGAGCCGCCCGATATCGACAAAAACGACGCGTCTAGCGCAAATGAGATGGAAAAATGCCGCCTCAGGAACATATCGGCAGGGAAGAAAAGCTACATACGCACATACTTTGATGATCCACTCCCCACCCGATGCGAGACATAGCTCGCCACCTATGTTCATCGCAAGACGAATGGGTCACCAGCCTCCGAACCCAGCCGGGCAGATCGTGTGTCACACCTCCTTTTTTACACACACCCCGGAGGGTAGTATATAAGGGAGTTTTTCCACTTTAAGTGACATTATTCGAATTGGGATTATTTCTTTGATTTTCAGAGTCGCCACTTGGGATGGTTTGTTTTCTGGTGTCCTAAGTCACTGGTTTATTTTGAATCCCAAATCGAGAAAAATTTCGACTTTCCATGTGAAGTCTGCGAACAAGAAATTCTGACTAAGGAATTCTGTTAACCCGGGGGAAGGTGTTAGGCACCCCCGGATTCCGTGGTTCTAGCACGGTCGCTTAAACTATTATAATTGGCCTATTATCTGATTTTAATACATGTTCAAACCTATAGTGCAATTTTAAATTATTTACCGTTTTTAATCATTTTTAGAGAAAATTGCAACGTTATTAAAACACGTCTCGAACCACGTCACATAAATGCACCCGTGGTTTTTGACATATTTTAACATCGTTGAGATTTGGATTTGGGTCACATAAATGTGCACCCGAGTTTAGGAAGGTAAATTATTAAAATACGCGCCTAAAGCAACTAACGTGTTGATAACTTTGTGGGAGGCCATCAAAATTCGCTAAATGGAACGTCTCGATTTCTAAGTACTTTAGTAGAAGTAAATAAAGAGGGCCACGCAATTTTGTGATTTTTATTTGGCGCAGCGCACCTCAATTTTATTTTTAAAGGATATTTGACTAAAGCTTGAAGGGCCATGGACTATTGTTATCCTTAGTCTAGTAGGCCCTGAAACCATTTAAAATTCAATATTGACTAAGCAAATAGGGGTATTTGGGCTATTATTGTTTCTAAATTATGGCAGGCTAAACATGATTGCGCCTAACGGGGTGACTTGTTTTAGGCAATTTTGTGTTTCAGGCCTCATAATCAGCCCACATTCTAAAGAACAAATAAATGCAAGAAAGCTTTCAATTTCGCTGAACTCCTCACGATTTCAGGCCCAAATCGATGGGCCCTTCTCCAAGTATACACCTGTTTTAAGCATGCAATAGCAAAGCTGGACCTCTAAGATTTCTATGAACAATCATGTATTTCTGGGTATCACTTTATCAGAAAACAAATCTAAATTTGATATGCTTATTTTTCTATATGCTCATTTTTAAACCATTGCATTTAAAAACAACTCGTGAATCCCCAAACTAAAATGAAATACAGTGTAGATGTAGAGTACTACACTGTTTTGAATTGTAGGCTAGCTCTTTTAGACTTCACTTTTCAATAGGTAAATAATGAACAAATTAAAGTAATTAACACATTCAAACTACAGGAGATGCCTGATTTAACATTAGTATGAGCATACATGCTGGTTCTGGGCTCAGTTTCAAGCTCACACTTTATTCCAAATTTAACATTTAGACTAACATGATAACAAACCTTGAAGATACCAGAATTAAACTATACTACTAAATAGGGTACTCACGAGTTCAACAGTCCGATTATTACAAATAATACAATGTTTAGATCATATAATTCTCACATTCCAATGGAGCTTGAATTCAACACTTAAAGAGACATGTTTACAAGTAAACTAAGGATACTCCAAATTAAACGAAGCAAATCCATCACGAATCAAACAACATGAATAAGATTAAACAGGGACAGTGTGTAGCGATTTCATCATTTCTTCAAGCTTGGTCACATACTTTCTGATTCAAACTTCAAATATCATTTAGAAACCAAGGAAATACCTGGAAATTAGAACAAAATAAGAAGATTGAAGGTCAGCTGGGCAGCAGCAAGGTGACAGATTCAGTTTCAGCAAAATCCCAGCAAATCCAATACAAATTTTAGGAGTAGGATGCAGCAAACCCAAAAATAAGATTCAATCGAACAATGGCCCAGCTGAACTTAGAAACATGACTTTGATGAACCAGTTTCAATTGACTTTTAACAGGTGAATCCCAACTAGTTTCGGAACTTGGAAGTGAATTTAAACTACTGAAAACTTGATGAAAACAGTAGATCTGGATGGATTTCTAGGCCATTTTTGTGTTGATTTTCAGGATTTTTGAGATCTAAAATCTATGTATTTGAGCTCTCCAATTCTGCGGAATTATAATCTCTCAAAACTTTTCAAAACTTTTCAAAACTCTTCAAAACTCTCAGATTTTTCCCCAAACCCTCTTTTTTTTTTTGCAAGGCAAGGGTGTACTGCCTTTTATAGGCAAATAATTAGGGAACCCTTCAGATTCTATTTTGCACCTTAGCCCCCTCTTAATTTTAGCTTTTTTGCTTAAAAATCCTTAGGGTCCTGACTTGTTACCCAAGTTATACTATCTAAAATCTGATATTCAAATTAAAACCCCCATCTAGAAGCTTCTAGGGGCTTCTAGTTTTAGTTATTGCAAGATTCCCTAGTTTGAATTACCCCAATTACCCTCCTTAAACTCCTGAAATTTCCTAAATCTACCAAACAAGAGTCTGGGCCAAACGACCCAATTCAATGGGTCTGAATAGGCCCAAACGAACTCATTACTGGGTCTAGTGGTCATGCCACAATCAAAATAGAATCCAGTCGACCCATAGAAATCAGAAATAGTAAAACAAAATCACCTCAGCCCTTAATACTGAGTGATTAAAAGGGTGACAAAAATACACCAGAATACAAATAAAAACAAAAAAATAAACTAACATAACAGTATGAATCACAGATGTAAATCAACAGGCACATGTGAAATTAAAACAAAAGAAAAAGAAAAAGAAGCAAGTGTAGCAGAGTGATGAAAACAAAATGAATCAAAAATAAAAGAAAATAGGACTTACCCTAAACGGATCAAGAAAAGGGAAGCTTGAAACTCCAGACCTTCGGTTTCTTGGTATAAATCGATATTAATCGCATGTTTCCATAGGGAACAGGCGAATAAAATCCATTAGCACCAAGGAAAAACCCCAAAATCTTGATTAATTACAAAATTAGGGTTTTGGTTCCATTTGGTATTTGGATGGTTTGGCTAAGGTTTGGAGGAAAAGGAATCGATATCTGGGATGACAAGAGGCTAGGGAGGTTAGGGTGTTAGCTTGGGGTTGTTTGGGTGGTGGAGCCGCCACCAGAGGAACAAGGGCGGCGGCTAGGGTTTTGAATTTTTGGGGATTTCCAGTGGGATTTGAGAAAATCTAATGGCAGATTGATGATGAGGAGGAGAAAAGGAAGCTTGGGTGAAATTTTGGGGGCTATTGGACGATCGCCGCCGGCGGAGGCGATTTCCGGCCGGCGGTTCGCGGTGGTAGACGGCGGAACTAGGGTTGGTCTTTGGAGGGGGTTTGTGAGAGAGATGATGAGTAAGGGGGGGGGGGATAGGACTTTAGGACAATTATATATTATTGCACCCCAGCTTCTCGACTGTTAGATCAAGAAACATAGACGCCTAGGATTAATTATGACCCAAACGACGTCGTTTGGTCATAGGGTTGCTGGACCGGGTATTTGGGGTGGATTTTGGGCTGGGTTAAACAAATTTGAGGATTTTTAGCTTGGGTTGGTTATTGATCCACATAGCTGGCCCAAAACAACTTTTCTCTTTCTTTTTGTTTTTATTTCTTTTTTTTTCATTTATTTATTTGTTTTCAAATATTAGAACTAAAATTAACCTAAAAGATTAAGCTAATATACCTAATTATATTAAGCAAGAATTAATAATCCAAACTATTAGTAAAATACCAATTTAAAGAAAACTAATAAAATTCGAAACTAAAATTTAAAACCATATCAATTTTTGATTTTTATATTTTTGTAAAACCCTAATTATTAATCAATCTAAAAATGTAAAATTAAGTCCTAAATGTCAATGCAACGCGTATTTTTGTATTTTTTAGATGAATTATGCTAAATTAAAAATGCACACAGAAACAATGCAAATAAACACGAAAATTATGCAATTAATTCCTAAAAATTGAATAATAAAAAGAAAAATCTTTATTTTAAGAATTATGTAGGAGTAATTCAAGCGAGGCAAAAATCACGTGCTCACAGTGAACTTGACCCGGCGCCCACGAAGTTGCTGCAACGAAGGGAATAATACTGATTAATTGGCCGACTTTTGCTATGAACGAAAACTGAAGGAACGGCAAAGCGCCCCACTTACGTGCGTGATTCCACCCTTCGGGGAACGGCAGGAACTCCTCAGGGATGACATCGGCCGTCCTGACTCGGACAAACCAGCTGGCCCACCCTTGATCTCCCCCTTCATCATCGTCAACAACGAAGGGCGTAGCAGTCCTCGATGGTGGAAAGGACGGTACAGCCTGATAAGGTCAAGCGTGAAATCAAGTCTGGCCTTCTCCGCAAAAAATCTCATCATTAGCACCGTCCGCCAAAGCAACGGATGAATTTGCGCCAAGGTAACCCGATACTTCGAGCAAAGGTCAAGCACGACCTTGTCAAGAGGGCCAAACGCGAAAGGGTACAAGTACACGCTCAAAAACCCATCAGCGGAGTCTGCAATGCCTTCGTGAGGGGAAAGCACCCACAGTGTCATCCCCTCGCTCCACCTACAGTATCGCCTCGCCATCTCCAGGTATTCCTCTCTCATCAAGGCCGCCGTCTCCAGAGCGAAGCCCTTCGACTCTCCAACACCGGGAACGGCATTCCCCGCCTTTTGCCTTAACGGGTCCGAAGAGGTCGCCATAACTGAAATAGAACTAACAAAATAAAGCAAAGAAATGCAGACGCTTTCCGCGCTTTAGAAGATAGGGAGCGCTATGTCGAGACGGGAGAACAGCTGCCCAAAAGTAGCAAAGTCTTGCAAAAAGGCTGAAGCTACACCTCTTATATACAAAAGACAGTGGCAAAGTCACCTACCAGATGTCAGCTCCAGGGAGCCAATGGTCTCGACACGGAGCGACGGGTCGGTACCCGACCTAAGAAACATCCTCCGACAAACAACCAAGCTTGAGGATCCACTCAAATCAGCTTCAAGCTCCAGGCAGTGTTTCACATTTGGAACCTCCGTCCGCCAAGAAGCAGGGTCGCGATGGGCTCCATGGCGCCGATGCCATACGCGAGCTGCGCGTCCGGGATCGCGATCTTTTCTCCGGAGGAGCAAGCCCGGGAAGCTCCGATCTCCAAAACTCGGAGAACCCCCGAGGAAGTGCCCTGCACATAGGCAAACTCCTCGAACGGGAGCCAACCTTACACTCTTTTAAAAAGTTGTCCACATAAAAATCAACAGGACCCACCGAGGCATCCGAGGATGACCTTAATCCGGGGTATCGTTCCCAAAGGCCCCAAAATTTGATGCAAGATCTCCAAACGGACCAACAGGCCCCGACAGCTTGAGCCTATCCAGTCGGTCCTGCATTAAGCCAGATGAACGACAAAAAAGAAAGCAGGAAAGAGCCTTTCCCATCAGCTGGGGACCAAAATAGGCTATCACGGCAAACTACAACGGCCCACAAGCAATAGAAGGCATTTAAAGATCCCGAAGGGCGTGAAAGCAAACAAGCGCCAGAGGAGAAGCAAAGATCTATCTCTCGTGGCACAAAGGGACCATCTACGCTCAGATTAATAAGGTCTCCAAGGTACCCGAGGACGGCCTACATCCGGAGCGGCGCCCCCGGAGGCCCCGGAATTCAACGCGCGATCTCCGAATAACTCGGGAGACTCATACGAGTACCAAACCTGTCAGATCGACCCGAAATTGTCCCGAAGGACGACAGTAGGGCCGAAAGGGCCCATGTCAATCGGTGGGAAATCAAAGCAAACACTCACGTCCAAGATTAATATCAGCAATCGACAACATAAGGGAATACATTTGAAGATCCTCGAAGGGCATGAAAGCATGAGGAAATAAAGAAAATTTGAAAGCAGAGATCAACAAAGTTCATTTCTCATTCATGAAGTTTACAAAGTACAAGAACCCCCGAGGGGTCACGGCGTTCGATTACAAAGCCCCGGAGGGTCATTACATACAAGGGCTTACGAGAACCTACGCCTAAATCTGAAGAGCGGAAGGATGTACATATGATGAAACCTGGGCGCCCGGCCCGCCCTCGAGAATTCATCTCCGGTATCAGCATACCCGGGCGCCCCACCCTCGAGCACGTATCCTCGAGGGTGAATCCTTCGACCTCCACCTCCCATAGGTTCCCAGCTCAATCCCCTAAGAGATATCCGTCAGGGAAGATGCAGGGAAGGAAAAGAAGGGGATACGGAGGAGGCAGAGAAAAGAGACATGGCCCGCCAGAGCCAAAGCTTGAAGATTCGGTGGGCCCCCATCTCAACAGCCGGCGGTGCCACTCCATCCTTTGGGTAAGAAGAGCGCTAGGAATGAAGTGCCACACCAGGCCCAGGTAGAAGAGTGAGCAGCGGTGCATAATCCGAACAATCATCTAAAGTAAAGGCGGAACCAACTCTCCGTCCATCGCCATCTCGAGCCGACGGTAGCAGCAGCGACCGACGTACATGTTTACGTTCGATGAAAGTAGACCCCGACAGAAGGCTTCGACGCAGCCCGGAGGATCCCCTCCAAACAGCTTCAAGATGGAAGGTTCCCACCATGATACTCAAAGACAAAAAAAGACGATGGGACGGAAGAAGCAAAACGTATCAACAGAAATGTTGAGATGAAAATATGCAATACCACAAAACGCCTTCATTTATAGGAGGAAATGACATGGTCATCGATACCCTGAAAGACTGACCGACGGGTGTAATTACCATGTCCTTGAAAAAATGAACCAACGACAACACTTTTGCCTCGAGGAGCGGAAGCGACAGGGCATCGAGTAAAGACCTGTGAGACACGCCATCGGCTACGGAAGAGCGCGCCCCGATTTGAATCGTCATTATAGCGTCGCCAAAAGGAGATCGGGGAGTCGAGTGTCAGAATCATTTCCCATCACTTCATCATGGGAAACGCGGAGACTATCTATACGCGGTAAAAATCAGAAGACTTGATTTTCGCTATCAAGACAGTTCGGGAAGCCTCCCTCAAGACCCCGAGGATGGAAGGCTGTGATCGAGTTCTCGACCTCCGGGCTCATCAAGGTCCGAATCGAAAGAAGTAGGGTTCGAGGTCAGGGGTAAGAGAAGATGACTCCAGAGCGCATTGCTACACCTGACAGGGCCGGCCTATCTGTAACTTATTGAGATGACGAGCAGTAGGCCATCCCATCTTTCTACTCTTGTAAATAATATATGCATATTTTACCGAGTCCCCTCGCCTATATAAGGGGGACTCGCCTCACCTTGTAATTGACTGATGTTGCTCCACTTTTCTAATAAGCAATAATATCTCTCTCTCTATCTCTTTCTTCTAAAGTTAACTGTGTTCTTCGACCCCAAGGTCGCCTCAGCGTCTTATTGTTCTTCATTTATTCTTAGTCATTTAGCTCAAGATTGATCATATAAAGCCGTATTTACTTGTATATTCATCTGTTATTCCCTTCCCGAATACCCTCGATAGGCCTGAGGTAGGCTCGAGGTAGGCTCGAGGTCTGGCCCCGAGGTATCTACTAGCTTGTTCTAAGCTCGGGAACGCCCCTTACTAGTTTGATTATTTTTTTTGACTAGCTCAATCTTTGTTGTTTTCACTCCACATTTAGCACTAATCACCCTTTCAAACTAGCTCGGGAATAGATCACGTATTTTTAGAATCCCATTTACAAATTTAATTGTTGTTACCACTTTCACGGTAAACAAGAAGAACCATCAAAGTAAGGGGTTGGGGGAAGATAAGAAATTTAAGCACAACCATGAAAGTGACCATCTTGACCACCACACATATCACACACATTCCATACATAAGATTGAGTTGGTGCACATAACTCGCTCTGGGAATATTTTGATAATTTTGCCCTGGGTGGTTTCATCCACAATATGCATAAGGAGGATCAAAAGTAGAATTACCAATATCAAAACTCTCATAATTCTAAGATGCCATGTCTCTCAAGTCAAAAATAAAAATTAAAAAAAATAATCAAACACAAGAAAACAACAATAAAAGCTCAAACTTGCAACCTAGAAATATGTACACCTATAGCTATACCGTTAGTTCCCGGCAACGGCGCCAAAATTTGATCACGCCCAACAATGCTTTATAAAAAGGACTAAGCGGTCGTTGTAAATATAATCCGATTTACAATTTCGGAGTCGAATCCCACAGAGAACTAATGCTTAGCTACAGATGTTCAATATCGCTAAGAAACACACGTCCAAATAATTTCCTAATTATAAAGATTATAATGTTTATTTTTATCTAATTAACTAAAAAATACTAGAAAGCAGTAAAACTATCAATTAACAAGGATAAGGATTGGAGACAAGATTAAGGAGCTCTAGAGTTATGATTTTTCCTATAGTCGGAATCCTTTCCTCTACATTTTATATAAATTTGCCTAAGTATTCTCTGCCAATCATGAGCTCTCTAAGTGTCGTAATTCTCTCCCAAGTAGCTACCACAATTTACTAGACATATTCTCCCGAATTACACTAGCTGGCCTTAACAGCTCACTCAGCTCACACCAAGGTTTCGTTATCCCTAATCCCACCTTGAAGCCCTACGTATTGATCCCTCATATACGTTAGGAGTGATGTTATTCAACAACTACCTAAATGTGCACTCTCTCCCGAGTAATACACACTAAATAGGCACAGTCGATTGAGAGCTCTTCAACCAACCACAATATAAACGTAGTTGAACAAATAGAGAAAAAGCTACAACAAATCTATATTAATGTAACAGGAAACTCATCCTCCAATAGGTTCCATCAAAACCCTAACAAATTAGCTATTCGTAATAGTATGCAAAATTACAATACTAGAATTCATAACCAATAATAGAAATAGGAAGAAGGAAGTGAAAAACTCGTAAAAAAATTCTCCGCCTTGCTCTTAGTGTGTTCTTGCCTCCTTAGGTCGAATCCCCGGTCTTCACGGCGGCTCCGTGCTCTTCCTAGGTCTAAAGTGTCCAAACTCAATCTCTAGTCTGTCTCTCAAAATTGGTATTTAATGACTATTTATATATGTAGGATAAAAGCCTAGACTAAATAATCAAGTCCAAAACCAAATAAGAGACAAAATAGGCTTAAAACTCGAAACACGCGACAGACCGTGCTTTAGGCCTGCGGCGCCTGCTCTTACGCGAGATTTTTAGCTCGCATCGCCTGATGCTTCTCTGCTTCAATTCATTTTGATTTCTTCTGCCGACTTTCCCAACCTTTCATGTTTTCTTTTCCGTTTCTTCTTATTTTTGATTTCAATTCCTTCGCTTGTTTTATTTTTCCTTCCTTTAATTTGCTCACTTGGATCATTTACAAATTTTGTCTTCAATCATCACCCAATCATGACATCATAATATTTTCCATCATCAAATAATCACGAGCCATTCTTGTAGTGTATAAAATACACTTTGATCCCAATTTGGTCTTCAACGTACCTAACACATAAAATAACTCAATTAAGCCCAAATATAGTATAGTTTAGCATTAAAGCACTTAAAATGTAAGGTAAATAATATCCTAAAATATAAAATTATAGCCGAACATCAGCGCTCTCATGACGGTTGATTTTGGGTCGTGACAATTAGACTGGTTTCCAATTAATCAATAGACAATGTAATAGCACAATTTGCCTACTATATGTAATCTACTGCGCATCTTCTTGTTCATATAAGAGAATTCATGCCATAATCTACCCAACCAGCAGTATTATATTCTGAACATTAACCCCAGCCCAATCTAATTGGGGTATTTATTAACCTCGAGTCTAAATTAATCCATGAAATTCAAGGTCAAATCTTACTTCGATTGTAGAAATTCCTTGAATTTGTATTGAGCTTATCCAATGACTCTTTAGCGTTGTTCCTGACGGTCCTGGCTCATGCAAAACACCTATGGCGAGATAAGGCTTTTGTTTATATACCACAGACCACAGTATAAAACATGGCGAAATAGGTCCTCTTTCTCCTTGCAGATTTCACACCATTGCCACGATGCAATTGTGTCGATGGATAAAGTGTATTATTAGTTTTATTTGGTACAGATACCAGGTGCGCATCTGATTTTAAAATAAAATAAAATAAAAGAAAGCAAGCTGCTAAAGAAGAACTTATCTCCACATTTGGTTTACTTAGTTGTACGAAATAGACAACGAGTAGTACTATTCATTACAATTATTTATCATATACAGCTTCTTTGTTATGTACTTATATATTGTAGAAAAAATTTCGTCTGAGGTGCATATTGTTCACTACTTATAAAACTCATACAACATGATAAGAACAAACTAAATTAAGATGAAGAAGATCATAATTTGACATGAAATTAAGAGAAAGATGATTAATTTGACATGATCATGATCATCAGTTGGAAAGGCCAAAACGGACTTGAACATCATAATCCTTCAACCAAGTTTGTCCTTGTAACAAGGATTCAACTGTGAAATTCTGGGCAGCATCTTTGCCTATTGCCCCTTGATATCCAGGCCACTTGACTCTAGAGGCAACTTCAGATCCAGCCCCTTTGTTGCTGTACTCTGCAAAATACAGGGTGCTTAACGCATAATCCCCGTTCGAGGCTACCCATCCTTCAGGGTCAATCACATCAGTAATGTCCGTTTCCATTACAACCGTCCTCGAATATTCCTTCATTGGCCGACCTAAGTAACTCTTAACCTTCGATTTTTCAGGCTCAAGCTTATCGTCCGCGAAAATGCCACACGTTTGCAAGACGGTCCCTGTGGTTTGACGCTTGTTCGACCTTCCTTGAGCAGTAATGACGTTCTTTTGGTCATCCAATGGTTTCCTTAGGTAAATTTGGCAATTCTGGAATACAGCAGCAGCGTTGCCCGAGATAATGTCAACCGTACCTGTAATGTAACATCCGCGATAGAATTGTCGATGGGTTGCAGCGTGGATCACGCTTTGGTAACCCTCCATGCGACAATTCACAAATATTGTGTGATCAGCTTGGACGCGGAGTGCCACTGCTTGTAACTTTTCTGGACCCGCTGTGTTTCGGAATCCTATCTTATATGCAATAAATCCATCCCCTGAAATAACTGCATAAAACAGAGGAAAAAAGAATACAAGTGACTTGACATGTTGTTAAAGTAATGCGCACTATAGTTATTGTTCATTAGAGATTAGGAGAGGAAGTATGAAGAGATAATCAGCTGCTATAAAGCTCCAAAAGAGATTATTTATCGGTTATGGTGGATTTTCTTTTTCTTATTTGATTCTCTCCCAAAAAAAAAAAAAAATGCTGCCAATGTTGTACCTTGTAAGTTGTATAAACTAATAATACCCCTTCAAAAAAGAATGATTGTGTTTGGAGGTCAGCGTTTCTAATTTTCTTGATCGTTTGGTAATGAGATAAGAATAATAATTTCGAGATAAAGTCTGAGATTAACTTTATCTCATGTTTGGTTTGGGATATTAGCTAATTCTGAGATACCTTTATACTAAAATGGTGGGATTAGCTATCGCATATAGAAGGTGGGATAGTTAATCCGCATGGGATATCCTGGAATATCTGACCATTGCACCAAACGACCCCATGTCTAAATGTACATGTTCAAAAACCATAGACAAAGTACTATCATAATTTTTAATTATTTAACATGTTCCTAGTTAAAGAACAATTTGACCTCCACAAAAATAAGGAATTAATGTACATACACTAAAAATGCAAATAATTTTAATATCAATAGTGTAATGTAACTTATTTTAGCGGGTTGTCTACCATATTTCAATTCAGGGTATCACTTTTAAATGACTTGATTATGTTAAGAGTTGGCTGCAACTCTCAATGGGTCGTTTTGGATTTACTTTCTAATTGGAAATGGAAAGTTAGAATTTGGGGGGGGGGGGGGGGGGTTTGTTGTGCTGATTTTTTAATCAGAGTCTTGTTCTGTTGGGAAGATAAATACTTACCAACTGTTGCACTTTGGTATGTTGACAGATCATCCACAATGTTTTTGCTCCCGGTGATAACACTCTTTTGGGATCCGTCTCCAAAAAATGTAAGATTGGTTTGTGACACAACTACATTCTCTTCATAAACTCCTTCTTTCACATAAATAAAGTACCTGCATTCTCAACATCATATATGAAAATCACAATTTTGATACATCAGCTAGTCTTGATAGACACATCTATTACTATTTGGAAAAGGATTGTACCTTCCTTCAAAGCTTGGAACTGCCTTTAGGGCATCATTTATCGTAGTAAAATCACCACTACCATCTTTTGCAACAGTGACGTTTGCAATACCCTTTGGATCTTTACCTTCTTCTTCTTCCAACATTCTACGATCACCTTGATTCATCCATGTGGGAACGCCTCGTGTTGTTAGAAGACGTCTTTTAGCATTATTATTTTGCTTTGGAGATGTTGTTGACAATTCGGACGCAACAGCCAGAGAATTTATGGTATGTTCCCCTATTTTCTTTAAGGCAGTTTGTGCCGTGGACTGGTCTGCTTCAGGGTATCCGTCCACACACATGTCTTGGTATGTTAAAGCTGCACTTAACTTGTTATTGAGTTCAGCTGTTGCTGAGGCGACATCACTAATGCCGCCATCAAGAATGTAAATAGAACTGTTCAAGTCCTTTTTGGCATCAGCAAGGAGGGACATACAATCGTCATAGGCTGTCGATTTCTCTGGAGAATCCTTGTTGATTTTTCCTAGTTCATCAATGCCCTTTGCAATCTCATCAATAGCTGCAGACATGGTTGCCTTGAGAAGATCCGCGGGTTGAGCCCCGGAGGCATTGGTTTGTAAAACTTTTGATAGAATGTCCCCGCAAGTTTGATTGAATTCCGTGGCTGCACATATTGCTCCTATAGCTCCTTCTGCTTGTGGTGAAGGAGCTGGTGCTGCTGCATTGTCACCCTCTTGTGGTGACGGTGCAGGAGCATTGTCAGATGGTGGTGAAGGGGCTGCAGCATCCTCGACCGGCGGTGCTGCAGCACCTTCCTCCTTTGGTGGAGGGGCAGCACCGTCAGCAGGGGGCGGTGCTGCAACCTCAGGAGGTGTTGATGCTGCGTCATCCTTAGGAGGTGGTGTTGCATCACTTTTAGGGGTCGCTGGTTCTGTTGAAGGGGGCGTCGAAGCATTCTTATTAGATTTGTTGGCGGAGGCATCCTCGCTCTTGTTTTTGAACACAACAAGATAGACAACAGCAGCAGCAACCGCGGCGAGGATGAGGAGAAGTAATACGACAGCGATCATGATCCTTCTCTTCATCTTTTGCTGCCTTTCGAGCTTTCTTCGCTCTGAAATTTGATCAAAATCTTGAAACGCCATTTTGGATTGAGTCCAGGAATTGAGACAGAGATTAGAAATATCTCTGCCCTGGATTCAAGCCAAGGCAGAGATGTTACACCGAGAGCTTTCTTTCTTTTGTTATTTGGTTTTCCTTTTTTTATTCTCTTATTCACTTTAACTTGGCGAATTTTTCAGATGGACTGGAGTGTGTAAATTTGAGAACCATGATTTCTGTAGGAAATGGAAAAAAGAAGTCTGGAGTAGAGAAATTTTAGGACTTGTTATTTGGAGTCCAGACAGTTAAAACTTCCCAAAAAATGGGTGATCCATGTTATTTCTTCCCATTCAAAACTCCATAAAAAGTTCCATTCCATTCAATTGCCGCTTTTCCTTTGACGCCTATCTTTTTATCTAATTAACAAGAGTACACACATATTTTACTCTCTATTTTTGCACTGCAATTATTCAGATAATTAAATTGTTACAATAAGCTAAATCGACTGGTCATCGAAAAAGAACTTCTATGGTCACTAAACGCTAACCAGTGCTTTCCATGTTAAAGTAGGAACTAAAAGGAGAATTTTGTCCGGTATGTATTTGATTTTGTTATTGCATGCGTTGAAGAGAATCAAGAACAATGAAGTAGGTGTTAGGATCGAAAAATCGGGTAGTGCCAAATTTAGCCAAATAATGTTGTAATGACAATAACAAATACAATATAAGTTGATAACAATGACAATTAAAGCACATAAAGAAGACACAAATTTAACGTGGTTCGGTCAAAATGACCTACGTCCATAAGTGGAGAGGAGCAAATTTACTATAGCAATAAAAGTACAAAAGAGCGTACAAAAATAGAGTAAATACTCTAAGTAATCCCAAATACCCCCGAGAGAATAACCTCACAAGATCACTCCAAAGAAAGGGGACCACAGAAGTGTTTCCCAAATGGAATCAAGTTCAAGCACTTACCAACTGGAATCAAGTTCAAGCAGAGCTTGAAACTTGCCAACTGGAAGAGGCTTTGTGAACATGTCAGCATGATTTTCTCTAGTGTTGATCTTCTGAATAGAGACCTTTCCATTAGCAATGGTTTTCCGGATAAAATGGTACTTGATGTCAATATGCTTCGTCCTCTCATGATACATTTGGTCTTTAAAATGGCACTTTGACTATCACAAAAAATATTAATACCACCTTGGTGTAAACTGAGTTCAGCAAATAGACCCTTCAACCATGAGGCTTCTTTGATAGCCTCGGTCACTGCCATATATTCTGCTTCAGTAGTAGATAAAGCTATTACATGTTGTAATGTAGCTTTCCAGTTGATAGCTCAACCACCGATGCAAAATACATAGCATGTTAGTGATCTTCTTTTGTAGAGATCACCTCCATAATCTGAGTCTACAAAAGCAACCCAAGAGTTAGTATTTCTCCCAAACTCCAAACATGTGTTTGAAGTACCTTGCAAGTATCTGAGAAACCATTTCACAGTCTGCCAATGTGCTTTACCAGGACAAGCCCTATATTGGCTCACTACACTTACTGCTTGAAAATATCTAGACGTGTGCACACCATTGTATACATAATACTGCCGACTGCACTGGAATAAAGTACCTATGCCATATACCTCTCTTCTTCCTATGACGACGGTGACTGAGCAGCTGATAACTTAAAATGAGCAGCAAGGGGGGGGGGGGGGAGTACTAACTGGTTTAACATATTTCATGCCAAACCTCTCCAAAACTTTCTCCAAGTACTTCTTCTGGGTCAGGAATAGCCTGTTGGCTCCTTGGTCTCTTTTGATTTCTATGCCAAGAATTTTGTTAGCTGCTCCCAAATTTTTCATCTCAAATTCACTTTTAAGCCGACTTTTCAAATTGTGAATTTCTGTAAAATCCTTAGCAGCAACGAGCATGTCATCAACATATAGTAATAAGTACACAAATGAACCATCATTTAATTTCTGGAAGTAAACACAACTATCATGCATGCTCCTCGAATACCATGACCCAACATAAAGAAATCAAACCTTTTGTACCATTATCTTGGAGACTGCTTTAATCCGTACAAGGATTTCTTCAACAAGCAAACATGATCTTCTTTTCTTTTAATTTCAAATCATTCGGGTTGGTGCATGTATATTTGTTCCTCAAGTTCGCCATGCAAGAAAGTTATCGTAACATCAAGCTGTTCTAATTCCAAATCATACATGGCAACTAAGGCAAGCAAGACACGAATAGAGCTATGTCTAACAACATGTGAGAAAATATCATTAAAATCAGCTCCTTGTACCTGACTATAGTTGTTCGCAATTAATCGTGCCTTATACCTCGTATCTTTAACCCCTGGAATGTCATCTTTTTTCTTGAAGACCCATTTGCAACAAACAATTCTCTTTCCTGATGGCGGCTTCACAAAAGACGAAGTACCATTCTTGTGGAGAGACTCAATTTCTTCATTCATTGCAATCAGCAACTTGCTGAATCAACACCAGAAACTGCTTCTGAATATTTTGATGGCTCTCCAATTTCTTCAGTTTCTTGTGCAACTGAAAAAGCAAATGCAACATAATCTCCAAACCTTAAGGTTGTTTACTTTCTCTTCTTGGTCTATGTTTGGCTATAGAATACTCCTCTTCTTCTGGTTCAACTTCAGGAGTCTCAACTTTAGGAATTTCAGCTTCTGGCTCAACTTCAGGAGTTTCAGCTGTATTTTGCTCTAAAGTTGGTGAGCTTGGCTCAGAAGGAATGCCAATCTCAACCTGCACCTGCTTCTTTGTACTCTTCCTTTTATCTGTATTACAAGAATTATAAGACTCTTTTATTGAATTTAACATAGAAGATTCATCAAATCTTACATCTATGCTAATTATAAATTTTGGTGTCATGGTATCAGGATACCATAGCCAGTATCCTTTCACCCCAGATGCATACCCAAGGAAATACACTTTTTAGCCCTTGGCTCTAATTTTCCATCTTTTACATGGATGTATGCAGGGCAACCAAATATCTTTAAATCAAAATAATTAGCAGGAGTACCTGACCACATTTCCTCTGGAGTCTTAAAGTTCAAGGGTGCAGAAGGACCACGGTTAACAATATAACAAGTTGTAGAGATAGCTTCTGCCCAAAAGGCGTTTGTCAATCCAGCATTTGAAATCATGCAGCGAGCCCTTTCCAAAAGAGTTCTATTCATCCTTTCTGCCACACAATTTTGTTGAGGTGTCATTTTCACAGTACGATGTCGAGCGATTCCTTCATTCTTTCAAAATTCGTTGAATTCATCATTATAAAATTCTAATCCATTATTTGTTCTAAATCGCTTAACCTGTTTTCCTGTTTATTTCTCAATCAAAACTTTCCATTATTTGAAAGTTAAGAAAACATCACTTTTATTTTTCAGAAAATAAACCCAAACTTTCCTTGAATAATCATCAATGAAAGTTAACATATACCTGGCACCACTTTTCGATGGGGTACGTGAAGGACCCCAAAGATCTGAATGAATGTAATCCAAAGTACCTTTTGTCCTTTGAATTGCTGGAGATTTGAAGCTGACTCTTTTTTGCTTCCCGAACATACAGTATTCACAGAACTCCATATTTCCAGTACTTTGGCTATACAAGCGACCTCTTTTGTTGAGGATGGATAGACCTTTTCACTTATATTCCCCAATCGCATATGCCACAATTTGGTGATGTTAGAATCAGATTTATCTGATGTTGAAACTGCAACAACACCTATAACATTAGATCCTTATAGAGTATACACCGTACCAGATCTCCGTGCTTTCATGATCACAAGAGCGCCATGAGAAACTTTCAAAACTCCACCCACTTCTGTACTTGCACCCAAGAGATTCTAAAGTGCCCAAAGAGATGAGATTTTTTTTTCAAGTCAGGAACGTGTCTACTATCGGTGAGAGTTCTCACCACACCATCGTTCATTTTGATTCGGACAACATTGTTGCCCATCAAGACAACTCCACATCCAATAGATTTATATATGGTAAATAAATCCCGATTGGGACACATATGATGAGAACAACCTGAATCTATAATCTACTCATTGTTAGATTTGAAACTATTACTAGTTGCTAAAAAATAGTTCCCTCAGTCTCATCAGCAGCTACACTTGCTTCGGCAGTGTCAGTATTTTTGTGCTCATTTTTCTTTTCTATATGCTTTTCTTTGTCTTTCACTTTAAAGCATTCAGAAATAATATGATCTATCTTATGACAGTATTTGCATATGACATTTCTGTATATGGATTTTGACCTTGATTTAGGTCTCTCACTAATTGAATCTTTTTTATGAGATCTACCTCTTATGAACAAGCCTTCCCCTTGGTTCCCACTAGTTTCCCCAGTAATATCTCTATCTATTTGTTCTTTTGATTTCAAAATAGATTTGATATTTTTATAAGAGATATTATCCTTTCCATAAAGCATAGTATCTCTTATATGCTTAAACGACTTGGGTAAGTAAACAAGCAATAACAAAGCTTGATCCTCATTTTTGATTTCAGCATCTATGTTACTTAAATCCATAAGAAGAGAATCAAAATTATCAAGATGTGTAACTATAGAGGTACCTTCAGCCATACGAAAGGTGTAGAGTTTTTGCTTCAGGTAAAACCTATATTCTACTGTTCTTTTCATATACATGGTTTTCAGCTTTTCCCATATGACTTTGGTTGAGCTTCTGTAGCAACTTCATGCAAAACCTCATTTAAGAGATTTAAAAATACATGCTTTTGCCTTTTTGTCAATGACAACAAACTCCTCGTCCGTTATTTTATCCGACTTCTTCTCCTTTCCTTGCAGTGCCAAATCTAAGCCATCCTGAATTAGGATAGCTTCCATATTTAATTTCCACATTCTGAAGTTTGCACTTCGATCAAATTTCTCAACATAAGTCTCTGTTAGAGTCATATTGACTACTGAAACAAGCCCGGTTAGATCCGGCTCTGATACCAATTTGTTAGGGTCGAAAAATAGGGTAGTACTGAATTTAGTCAAACAATGTGTAACGACCCGGCCGGTCGTTCTGAGAGTTATAGCCCTGTTTCGCCATTTTTGCTTCTTTTTGTGTTCTTCAGCTATATTATGATATGTTGGGTCAGTTGGTTCGGCTCTAGAGTGGTTTCGGAGAGGATTTGAGACACTTAGTCTCTTTTGTGAAGGCTTAAGTTAGGAAAGTTGACCGGATGTTGACTTATGTGTAAACGACCTCGGATTTGAATTTGATGGTTTATTTAGCTATGTTAGGTGATTTTGGACTTATGAGCGCGTCCGGAATGTGATTTGGAGGTCCGTGGTAGAATTAGGCTTGAATTGGTGAAAATTAGAATTTTGGCAATTTTGGTCGACAGTGGAAATTTTGATATCGCGGACGGAATGGAATTCCGGAAGTTAGAGTAGGTTACAATTGTGACTTGTGTGCAAAATTTCAGGTCATTCAGAGGTGATTTGATAGGTTTCTGCGTCGGCTGCGGAATTTGGAACTTTAGAAGTTCTTAGGCTTGAATCCGAGGGTAATTTGGTGTTTCGATGTTGTTTTGAGTGTTCTGAAGGTTTAACTTAGTTCGTATGTTGATATATGACTTGTTGGTATATTTGGTTGAGGTCCCGAGGGCCTCGGGTGTGTTTCAGGTGGTTAACAGATTGATTTTTGGTGTTGGGAGATAGCTGTTGCTGTTGATTTTCTGAAGTTGCTGGTGTTTTCGCACCTGTGGATGGGGAGCCGCATGTGCGGTTTGGTAGCCGCAGATGCGGAAATGGAAGGCCAGGGCTAGAGTCGCAGATGCGGAGGATTGGTCGCATCTGCGGGCCCGCATGTGCGAGACCTGGGGCACAAGTGCGGCTTTGAGGACTTAAGTGATTTCCGCAGATGCGGATGTTTTGACGCAGAAGCGGCACCGCAGGTGCGAAAAGCCTGGGCAGAAAGTAATTGAAGACTTCGCGTATTTTGCTCATTTCCACCATTTTTCAAGGCAGGTTTTGGAGCTTTTGGAGTGATTTTGAAGGGAGATTCAAGGGGTTTTCAGTGAGATAAGTTGCTTGAGATCTAGTACTCCTATATATGGTGTTTTCTCGTTGTTTTACCAATTAATTAGTGGAAATTAGGGGGGCAAATGAGGGGTTAGGGCTTGGGATTTTGGAGAGTTTGATTTGAGGATTTGAGGGACCAAATGGAGTCAGATTTTGATAAATTTCGTATGTATGGACTCGTGAGTGAATGGGCTTTCTAGTTTTTTGACTTTTGTCAAATTCCGAGACGTGGGCTCAAGGGCCGGGTTTGAGTGGATTCCGGGATTTGTGTCTAATTAGGTAATTTTTCGTGTGGAATTGGTTCCTTGCCCTATATTGATTTTATTGTATCGCATTTGGCTAGATTCGGGACGTTTGGAGGCCGGTTCGGGAGGCAAAGGCATCGCAGAATAGGATTTTTGCTTGGTTTGAGGTAAGTAACGCTTCCAAACTTGATTCTGAGGGTTCGAAACCCCGAACTATGTGTTATGTGAATAGTATTGAGGTGACGCACATGCCAAGTGACGGGCGAGCGAGCGTGCACCGTGAGAATCAGGACCTGGTTCATTCCATGGCACCGCTTAGTGACTCTTTCTGGCTGATATCCGTGTTTCCATTATGTGATTGTATGCGGTAAAATCGGAGGGTCCAATTTTCGGCCATTACGACGCTTCGTAAGCAAGCTTTCAAAAGGCTCGAGACAGTGCAAGTCGACAGTTATGATAGGAAAGTGGGAAGTTCCCTAGGCGTATGAATGGAGCTGACAAAGTCTAGTAGGCTAGCTCTGACCCGTATTAGGGCATAAAATGGCTGTACCAGCCCCATATCTTTGTAATGAATGCATTTGTACTATGTTCCCCCTCATATATAAAGGGGATCTTTGTCATTTTGTAGACACCTGTTGCTCAATACTAAATACACAAGAACATCCTCTCTGCTCTCTAACATATTCTCTTGATCTCATTACTTCCATTTATTGCTTATATTCATTGTGTTCTATTTATTGTTCTTCATTTATTGCTTATCATTGATCATAAAGAGCCATCACCGTAGCTCTCATAAAGTGTTAGTCCTCCCTCGATCGTTCTAAGCCGGTCGCCCAACTCGACCCCTAGGCCTTATAAACGACAGCTCGAGGCCTTGATCTCCAACTGTTTTGTTCGATTATCATACCATCTCTAAGCTGCAATCTTGATTTCTAGTCTTTTACTTAGCATCCACTGCTTAACAACTAGCATAAAATAGATCACGTATTTTTAGAACCACAAAATCAAATTTAATTGTAATTACCATTTTCATGGTAAACAGTTTGGCGCCCACCGTGAGGCTAAAAATAATAGTGATTATTTTCTTGCTGGTTTAACTACGTAACGCAAGTTATCTTTCACACTTTTCTTGTCCAAGATCTTTGATTTCGGGTTGAAATGTCTAAGTCAGTAAATGCACGTGAAAACATCAATCTTGAAGACCATAGAGACAATGGTGTTGACGTCCCAAGTGTTGGTGTGCCACCACAAAACCCTGAGAACGCACCAGAACCAATTCTCGTGGACTCGGTCTCACGCGATGCCCGACACATCGATATAAGCTCCTACACTAACAGGAGCATGCACCAAGGAGACCAACAAGAAGCTCAGAAAACCCCATCTAGGGAAAAATGAGAGGTTAGCCTTCACGTTATTTTTGAAATGTTACAGGCACAATAGCTGGCGGTCGCTCAGCTGCAAAGTCACCAGAAAACTCCCAGCACGGTAGCACCGGGGACGGCTCCCCTAGCCGAGCAGGTACCAGAGAGATCAAGCAACAACGGGTTGGCAGTCCACCCCGCCATCGTAAAGATGCTCGAGGACCTTACAAAGAGGATCGAGTCGGGCGAGAAAAAGATAGAAGCCAACGACAAAAAGGTCGAGACCTACAATTCCAGGGTCGACCAAATTTCGGGCGCACCCCCGATCCTGAAAGGTGTGGATTCAAAGAAGTTCGTACAAAAGCTATTCCCACAGGAAGCTGCTCCAAAACCCATTCCAAAGAAGTTCAGGATGCCCGACCTTCCGAAGTACAATGGAACCTCGGACCCCAATGAGCACGTCACTGCTTACACTTGCACGGTGAAAGGCAACGACCTAAGGGACGATGAGATGGATTCCGTCCTACTGAAAAAGTTTGGAGAGACGCTTTCAAAAGGGGCGATGATGTGGTATCACAACCTGGCCCCAAATTCGATAGATTCATTCGCCATGCTGGCAGATTCTTTCATAAAGGCACATGCTGGTGCCATCAAAGTAGCAACAAGGACATCTGACGTCTTCAAGATGAAGCAGAGGGAGAATGAGATGCTGCGAGAGTTCGTATCTCGCTTTCAAATGGAAGGAATGGAACTACCACCGGTCTTTGATGACTGGGCAGTGCAGGACTTCACTCAAGGTCTGAATGAACGAAGCTCGGTGGCTTCGAAACAGCTGAAACAGAATCTAGTTGAATACCCTGCCGTGACCTGGTCGGACGTTCACAACTGATATCAATCAAAAATCAGGGTCGAGGACGACCAACTAGGAGCCCCCTCAGGCTCGATATATCCTAGCAGGCTTCTGGCGAAGGAGCCGAAGCCAAACAAAGAAAGGTCCCAGCCATACATCAAAGACAGGAGAAACCCCCCGAGGAATGACATACCCCGGAATGATCAAAGAACGGGCCGAGGGCAGAACCCTCGGGGACTCGTCAGCTGAGCCGGGTTCGATAGGCGCGCAGGGCCGGCGGAGGCTCCCCGCTTGTCGGAATACAACTTCAATGTCGATGTTTCGGACATCGTATTCGCCATCAGTAAAATCAGAGACACCAGGTGGCCAAGGCCTGTACAATCAGACCCTTCACAAAGGAACCATAACTTAGTGTGTGAATTCCACAACACGCACGTTCACAGAACCGAAGATTGCCATCAGCTCCGGGAAAATGTAGTTCGACTACTAAGCAAAGGTCACCTCCGAGAATTCCTCAGCGACCGGGCCAAAAACCAGTTCTGGGAAAGAGAGGCGACCAAGAAGAACGAAACAAATGAGCCACAACATGTCATCCACATGATCTTGGGAGGCATCGATGCCCCACAGGAACCCGTGATCAGAAGGAAAAAAATATCCATCACCAGAGAAAAGCGAACTCGGGGTTGCATACCCGAGGATGCTCTCACATTCAGTGACGAGGACATCGAGACCTTGTCTCAACCTCACAACGACGCACTGGTAATCTCTTTCCTTGTAAATACATTTCAAATTAAATGTGTACTTGTGGATCCAGATAGCTCGGCCAACATTATCAGGTCGAGGGTGGTAAAACAGCTCGGGCTGCTTGACCAAATCGTGCCCGTTTCTCGAGTCCTCAACGGATTCAACATGGCGAGCGAAACAACAAAAGGGGAAATCACCCTCCCAGTCAACGTGGCCGGCACAACCTAAAATGCCAAATTCCATGTCATCGAAGGAGACATGAGATACAATGCCTTGCTCGGAAGGCCATGGATACACTGCATGAGAGCAGTACCATCAATCCTTCATCAAATGATGAAGTTCCCGACAAAGGATGGGATAAAAACCGTCTACGGGGAACAATATGCGGCAAGAGAAATGTTCGCAGTACACACTGTAGCGCCGACACCAGTACCTCCACCTTCGAAAGAGCCAAAGGATAAGCAAACAGTAAAATAGCGAAAACAAGCTACACCCTGGGCTAAATCGACCGAACAAAGCAAAGGACCGCATCGCGTCCTCGTAACAAACGATCGAAACATATCAGGAGCCGCCGCCGTCACCACTAAGGTATGATCACCTCTCTTTGTCAATTACATCTTATACTAATCTAAGTGCAGGTATCCGATCCTAACATCTAAACCGCTTCCCAACTCGAAGGCCTTAGGTTTCAAAATGCGTTGCACTCTTTTCCTTCGACCGGGTTTTATACCAAGAAGGGTTTTACTGGCAAGGTTTTTAACGAGGCAACATCTATATTCTACCTAAGGAAAACTCAACAAGTATTCAAGGCTTCATTTGCAATCAACCTCGAATACCGGAGGGCATCCCCCTGGAAGGTCACCTACTTGGAGAAGCCAAGATGTGCTAAATGGGGTCTCGATAGGATAATAATGTACCGGGCCAAACGGTAGAACGAACCGTGCCCGCATGGAATAACTGAGCCCTCAACAGCTAAGACATGTATACTTGTACTAAATAATCAAAGAATACTTTCAAAAAGCATTTTGCGTTTCAAAGAAGCTCGGTATTTTTGCAAAAATGACTCCTCTGTCAAAAACGCCCCGAACACTCGAGGACTGGCGTTAACAACTCGAAACAATGCGACCCCCGGGTCAGAGCTCCAAACTAGTAAGCCCTCGATGAGGAAACACAAAGATCATAAAACAACTCCAGAGCGAAAAACGTCCCAAACACTCGGGGACTGGCGTCCAAAAACTCAAGGTCACATGACCCCGGTTCGGAAAACTCCAAAATTGTAAGCCCTTGATGAGGCAATGCCAAGTTTACAAGTAATGGCTCCAGAGCCAAAAAACCCTCGATGACTCGGGGACTGTCGCCAATCGCCACCCCCATTGACTTATCAAAACCCGAGGCCATAAGACCACATACGGCCAGCCTCGGTCTCGTAAGACCTATATAAGGCAACAACAATAACTATATGACCTCAAAGGCAGGTAAAATGTGTAAGACCTCAAGCAAGGCATGAACCACACTTGTACAAAGTGACAATAACTCCAAGACCTCAAAGGCATGTAAAACTTGTAAGACCTTACTAAAGGTATAATTCCGATCTTAAAGTTAAGGCTATATATCGAACTTGTAAGACCCCTAAAAAGGCATACCCTCGATATAGACGCCGAAACTACTTCACTCGGGGACTGAAAGGCTCCGGGCAAACACAAATGACTACGGTCACAAGGCTGTACCAGCCAAACTAACGCGACTCGGGGATGCCCGACCGTCGCAGTAAAATCACAGGCCTTCAATTACTTCGAATATACTTCGAAAAGAACCGGTTAAACAGGCTACCCTCGACATAGGCAAAAGAGCTTCGACCATGTCAGCTCCTAACTACAGGCTTCGAGATACTCAGCCTCCGAGCCAAACCCCCCGAGGTGCTCGATTATCGCCATATAATGGCTCACAATCAAGGTTTTATCAAACCGTCATAGAGTCGGGCAAACAAAACTTCAAATGTCCTTAACGAGGGAAAAATAAAGCCTATATTAGAGGTCGCACCGACCCAATGCATAAGAGCCACTGTCGCCAGCCCATATAAAAGGTCGTACCGACCTAAAGCATAAGAGCCGCTGACGCCAGCTTAAATTAAAAGGTCGAACCGACCCAAAGCGTAAGAGCCGCTGACGCCAGCTTACATTAAAAGGTCGTACCGACCCAATGCGTAAGAGCCTAAGGACCAGCTTTAAATTCAAAAACTTGAGTGTCAAATGAGCTCGAGTCGAAACCCGACTCGGAGACTTAACCCGAAACAGTTAACTAAATATGCCTAAGGGCGAAAGCACAAGAGCCTAAGACGCCAGCTTACATTAAAAGGTTATACCGACCAAAGTGCGTAAGAGCCTACGGGCCAGCCTAACAATCCCCAGGGACATACTATGAATCTAAGGATTCCTTTTAACTCGAAGACCAGTTCTTCTTGCGGATGGCTAACAAACATCGAAGGGTACATGAAAAACAAAGTCACAAGATTTCTTTTTATACACATATGTGAAAGAATACAAGCTCCATTTACAATATACTTCGAAATTGCTACATACAAAATTAGAAAAGGAAAGGCTTAATCTACGCCCCCTCGGGGACTACGGCCCGTCAGCCTATTTCTCGCCATCCTCGGCATCAGACAGAAGGGACTTAGCATCATGTTCATCCGCCTTTGCCTGTTTCACCTCTCCTGAGAGGTCAAAACCCCTAACATTGATCTCCTCGAGGGTTTCCCTTCTAGATTTGCACCGTGCCTGCTCCAAGCTCCTGCTCTAGCGGTCGAGAACCCTTCTCAGCTCAGCTCGGGCATCGACAACGTCCTTCAAATAGACCGCCACTTTCTTGTCAGCTTTTGTTCAGCTCATTACGGCTTCGGCCCGGGCATCCACAACTTCGGCTTGTATCTTCAAAAGCTCGGACTCAAACTTTGTGACCATATCCGTTCGGACCAAACTGTTCTCATGAGTTAAGTGAATTTGAACCTCGAGGGCGGAAGCTTTAGCCAAAGCACCTTTCTCCTCTATAGTATGAGCATCCACCCGAGCCTTTAACTCATCGCGCTCACGTCTGGCTTGGCCAACTTCACTCCTAAGGCGTTCCAGGTCTCCAATCTTCTTCTGCAGCTAAAATAAGTGAAACGTCAGCCTCAGGAATGGAAAAGGGAATATGCACCCCATCTAGAGCAATAAGTACCTGTTCCTCGAGGTAGGTTTTGTAGTTCAGGCTTCGACTCGCCTTGCACCGCAAGCGCGGCAACTCGTCTTCTCTCTCATCGCAAAGAAGCCTGAGGAACTTCTACCCATCCACGGCTTTTCCTAGCATGGCCTTACGATGAAGCTGCTCGAACTTGAGCTTATCAAAAGTCTATGAAAGAGAAACTCGACAAGGGAGTAAAAATTACAAAACTATAAAATCAACATGAATGACAAAAAACTCACCTCGGAATAGAGCTGCTGAGCTTCCTCGAAAGTTGAGCGCACATATACTAGTTCGGTTCCGTCTACCTCGGAAGAACCGCACCCGGTGGGGGCGCGATTGCTCAGCATATGCTGCTATTGGTCTCGAACATCCCTCGAAGTACCTTCGATGGGGGAACACACATCCTCGCCGAGCCTCCGGCCTGGACTCATCTTGCTGTAAGCACCGTCACCCTGTGAAAGCCCTTTTTCTTATTATTATCGCTCCATAGCCCAGAAGCTGGCGATCCTTCTCCCCCTCTAAGAGGCACGATCTCGCCCCAAAGGATTCCCCAATGCCTGCGGTGATGGGGTTAGTATGCGTAAAAAGAAAGTACCCTTAAAGGAGCAAATCACACAGCGCGTACCATGGTGTTTGGCCTCCCATCCGCTCTTAGACAAAACTCGCCACTTACGCTCATTATAAGTCAAGCGAGTCGCCAATTCCCGATCCCAGTCCGTTAGGTCGGGAACCTCGCATGGTGTCCATGAAATTGCTGCAGAAAGGGAAAGGAAGGCGCATTTACGGAACCTGCCTGTGCCACAAGAAAAACTACGAAGGCACAAGTATATCGCTTACGTGTTGTGAGCACGTGATTTTTGCCCTATATGAATTACTCCCAGAAATTCAAAACAAAATAATTTCTTTTCATTATTTGCAATTTTGTGAATTTTTGTGGCATTTTTGTCAATTGTTTGCATTTGTCTGTGCACGTTTATTTTATTTAATTAATGAAAAACACAAAAAATATATTGCATTTGCATTTAGGATCTATTTTCACATTTTTAGGATTAATTAGTAAATTAGTTGTTTTATAAAATGGAAAAATCACAAAAATAGTTTATTTTTGCATTTTTAATTTTAATTGTTGAACTTTGGTAGTATTCCTTTAATTTGGTTCTTAATTAATCATAATTTAGAGTTCAATTAATTTAATGTGGTAAGACAATTTGATTTAGGAATTAATTTTTGTTTCATTTTTTAAAAAGGAATTAAAAGAAAAGAAATGAAAAAGAGGAAGCAAAAGATGTGAATCAAATCTTGGGCTGATTTCAATTCAATGCTTAAGCCCAATTCCATTTCCCCTTTACCCGCCTTAGCCCAGCACACAACCCGCCCCAGTCCTAGCCCAAATCCACCCAAAGACCCGGTCTGCCCCACATAGCTAGTTAAACGACAGGGTTTTGAGTCATTTGGTCTAAACTTAATCCTGGCCGCCTCTTGTACTTCATCCAACGGCCCCAAATGTTCCCCCATAATCACATAAGATGGTCTGAAGGCCCTTCAATTAACCTAGGACCAAACGAATCTCCCCTTTCATCTCCTTCACCAAGTAAGCCTCCCCTGAGCGTTTCAGCCATGGCCGGCCGGCGGAAAGCTCCAACCACCACCAGAAATTGGCCGTGCAACCATCACCCCTCCTTACACCTTAGTCCATCACTACTTCTCTCCAAATCCTAGCCAAATCGGACCAGTTTTGAATCTAAATCAAAGGAAGAAATATTTCAAGTTTCAAACTCCTATGAACGATATGGTTCGAAACTGATATTGACCGTGTGTTTTCTTCGAGAACAAACGGGTAATGTTTGTTTCGACTCAAATCGAAGCTGTAGAGTCCATCAAAGCTTTGTCTGGGCGATTTGAAGGTATCATTCTCGTTTTTTCTCCGTCGTCTTCGTCGTTGATTTATTTACCCGGATTCTTGTTCTGTTCTGTCTCCTTCATCGCCATGTTTTTTTTTTCGTTTTTGTTTATGTGTTAATTCGGATAGGCAATAATTTTAGGTTAATCTTGGATTAATTCTGTTTAAAGGGGCTTAAAATTAATTCTGTGTTCATAATCATGATTAATTGACCAAGTTTGTTTTTGGGCCTTCGTTTTGTGCTAATCGTCTCGGTCAAGGTTTTGGGGTTTCACAACACTCATGGTTGATTAGAATCCTTGGGGCGTCGTTTTATTTGATTCTTCTCAGGAGCAGCCCACTTGTTTGGGGTTTTAAGTCATGGGGTCAATTTGAAGTAAAAACAGAGATTTTGACGGTTAGTTTAGGAATTTAACTGGTAGAATCTTTGTTGTAACAGATTGGGGAAGCCCCTAGAAGCTTCTAGTAGGGGTCTCTTTTGGATTTTCAGGAATATGATAGGTATTACTTGGGGACCAAGTCACAAAGTAGGGGACTAAAATGCAATCTAAAAATCTGAGGCTTGCCCTAATTACTTGCCTATAAAGGCATCATTGCCTTGCCTTAGAGGGGAGGTCTTTGGGGAAGAGCTTAAAAAATCCAGAAAAAAAACATAGAAAGCTGCATACATTGCTGTTTTATCAAAGATTGAAGAGAAAAATCAAAAAATGCAAAAATTACTGCTCCTTGGTCTTCGATATGAAGTTTCTCATTTCTGAAGTTGTCCATGATTTATCTGAGGTCAAAAAGGTTTAGCCTAGTGTTTTAAAATGCTGATTTTGAGCTGAACTTGGTTTGGAGTCTTGTTTCAATCCGAGTTTAGATTCATGAATTGGATTCAAGTCCGTTTAAGCTTGGGTTAGAAGCTGTTGGTTTGGTTACTGTTATGTTGGATTTGAGGCTGATTTTTGCCTCATTTCTACTGCTGCTTCATACTATTGTCACTGCTGGCATATCCCTTCTGTTTCTTTCCATTTTCCAGGTACCCTTTTCTGAAACTATGGTTGGAATTTGAGTTTATTTGTTGAGTCTCATGTAAAGGTTTATGAACCACGTTGTTTGAGTGGAATGCAGTTTATTTACACCATGGTGCTGCTACGTTTACCATGTCCTGTTCACAGATTCAATCTAATTTGCTTGGGTTTCTCATACATAGGCATTTAGTACTAAATGTTTGTTTTGGGATCGTTTTGATGTTAGAGGTTTGAAGGTGCTTTAGATGAAACTTGTGATGATTAAGGATGCTAATGTTATAGTTGATTACTGGGAATGGGTTGGTTTTAATTTGTGTTGGTCATAGCACCAAGTTAAGTGGATGTTGATTTAGAGTAGTTGTTTTTGTATGAATTTGATATCATTTTGTTCCTGATAAGTCTGCTCAGTTTTGCATCTACATGATGTGAAATATGGTCCAGTTTCATGTGTGATCTGAGTTTTCTTTTTCCGGATTTATGAAAAGGAGTCTAATATGGTTAGAGTCTGAATCCAGACTTGGCTAGTCCCAGGCTTAAGCTTGGTTGTAGTTCATTTTCTGTAAAACGTGAGAATCATGTATGATATTGGTAGGCTTGTTTTGAAGCTAAATTGAAGGTTTGTTGATTGCATCATTTGTGACAAATAGGAGGTTCTCTTAACTAGTTTTGGTCAGATTAACATCAATAGTTCCATTCCTAGAGTGATTGTGATTTCGAATTGGTGTTTTCTTTTGATTAAATTGAGTTAAACCAGTTGTACATAGCAGCCTACTGCTCCTGCAGTAATTGACTGTAGCAGAGGCATTGTTCTTCAGTGCTCAGGAGCGTCCTGAAGCTCGCTGCTACTATGTCTGTTTCGTTCAAGTGAATCAAGAATGGGTTCGTGTTCGTTTGTTTAATCTGTGTTCCTTTCCAAAAATGCATTTGAATGAATGTCTTGTGAGGCCTTTGGATCAGGAATCGTTAATTTTTAAAAATTAAGGATAGATGACGTAGTAATTTGAACAAGATCAGTGATGTGTTAACCGGTTTCTTTTGTGTCAGTTTGTTCTTAGTTCTTTTTTCACTAGTTCTAATAACATGACATGCATGCGGAAATTTTGGTCAGATCTTAGAAACTAATTTGATTTGGAATTGGATAATTGAAAAAAAAACACTTTTGAGGAGGAATAAAGAGTTGAAATTCTTGGGATTAAGGTCGAGTAAAAGTCACCTACGGATCATTGTGAATATCAGGCTTGAGGAAGAACCAATTGAAGATTGTTGGAAAGTTTGACGTTAACGGATGGAAAGTGTCTTGTGACCACGACACACCAAGAAGATATGCATGTTCATCAATGCTGTGATCGCGAAAAGATACTATATTTGGCGTTCTCGAGGTTGGGAGGCCCTTTTTCTGCTACCCAAATACTTTGTACCCTTTGCCACCCCTTTGAGCCTGTGTTGTTTTCTTTCATCAGCCTCTTTTGGAATCAAGTTTAGAGTCAAAAGTCAGAAAAAAATGATGAAAAAAAAGGAAAGGAAAAGAAAGGTTCATGTCCCAAGAGTACAAACCGGGGCAGCTTTTAGAAGGTTCTAAGTGAAAAAAAAGAGAAGAAGAAAAGAATTGTCAAAGGTTCATGCCCTCAAAAATAGAAGCTGGGGCAAACAAAAAAAAAGGAAAAAAAGAGAAAAGAAAAAAAGAAGAAAAAAAAAACAACAGAAAGAAAAATGAAAAATTAGTTAGGTCAGATATTTGAACTACGTTAGACCTGATTCCTTAAAAAAAGATACGTAGGCAACCTCACGGTTCGATCCAACCAAATAAGAATTCAGAAAAGAAAAGAAAAAAAAATCCAAAAATCCCCAGTATCTGAAACTGGGGCAAAAATTTTATTTCACTTTTGAAAGAGTCGATTCCAAAAGTTGTAAGTCTACAACCCCTCACTTTGAGTCAATATCGAGCCGTCATGCCGACCCTTTCTTCCTACCCGTATCCAAAAACCTTCCAAATAAAGACCTCCTGATCAACCTTCAAGAATGCCAAGAAAAGCAGGCAATGAGCAACGGTTGTCACGCGACATAGAATTTTGTTAAGTTGCTCGCAAAAGAGAAAAAAAAAACCAAAAAAAAAAGAAGGAAAAGAAAAATGAGAGAGTCTTATTAGTGAAAACCCTCACGGGCACTGTAAGACGACGGTAAGTAGAGATGAATAAATGAGAGAGACTTGTTGGTGAAAACCTCTCGGGCACTACTTGTCGAAAGTGAGTTGTGAAGCTGATGCGAAGAATTGGCATAAACGAGCCCGACTTCAAAGGTCATAAGAATGGTAAAAGGGAAGATTGGATTAGTTTGGTAGATTGGCCGTTAAGTCCAAAATGCATGTCATGATCATTAAGGTTAGTTATTAAAAAAAAAAATCCTCCTCCTTCTGTCCTTCCAACAGGGGGCATTTCTTGTTAATACTTGTTTCTGTGCATCAGTGTCCTTCACTCTGAGTCAGTCCTTGTCAAAACAAGCAAGAAAAGATTTCAAAATCTGCTACCAGCTTTTCAGTTGCACAAAGTAAATTTGGCCAGCGCACTCAGTTGTTACTGTCAACATGCCTTGAGGATTCTTGCAAAGGCTTCCCCAAAAGGACTCTTGTCAGCTTACTTGGCCCAAGAAAGATAACTTGTGATTCTCCCTGACAGAAAAATTGCTCAAAAAGCAGGAAGGCATTCAAGATATCAGAAAAGATAACCTGAGCAAAGATCTCCAGTTGGGATAAAGTTGATTGAGCCACAAATACAAATGGTACTGGGTGTGAATAATTTAGGGTTGATGCAGAGCAAAAATCTCTTGAAACCAACTCAAGCTGATTGAGCAGAAGCCAAGCTGCCCAAGATTCAAGGCCACAAACGGACCACCGTTTTCAAAACTGACAAATTTTTCTTTGTGTGAAACAGGTACAAAGCAGTTGAAGGAAAATGGTTCAAAAAAAAAAGAAAAAGACAAGAAAAAAAACGAAAAAAAAGAAGAAAAAGAAAGAAGAAAAAAAAAGAGAAGAAAAAGAAAAGAAGAGAAGAGCCGACAAAGGGAAGTTTCTCAAATCTTTGCCTTTATTTGTCTTGCTATTGTGAACAAAATCTTGCCATTGATCCTCACATTTTTCCTCCTAGATAGAAAACCTAGTCTGATGAACTTTCTCCTAGGATAGAAATCTTAGTCTGATGAATCTTTCTCCTAAGATAACAAAAAGAAGGGACCTAGTCTGATGAATTTTCTCCTGGGATCAAATCTTAGTCTGATGAATTTTTCTTCTAAGATAGAAAACCTAGTCTGATGAACTTTCTCCTAGGGTAGAAATCTTAGTATGATGAATCTTTCTCCTAAGATAACAAAAATAGACCTAGTTTGATGAATTTTCTCCTAGGACAGAAGTCTTGGTCTGATGAATCTCTCTCCCAAGATAACAAAAAGACCTAGTCTGATGAATTTTCTCCTAGGATCAAAATCTTAGTCTGAGGAATATTTCTCCTAAGATAGAAAACCTAGTCTGATGAATTTTCTCCTGGGATCAAAATCTTAGTCTGATGAATCTATCTCATAAGATACCAAAAAAAAGAGAGAGAAGCGAACTAGTCTGATGAACTTTCTCCTGGGATCAAAATCTTAGTCTGATGATTCTTTCTCCTAAGATATAAAACCTAGTCCGATGAATTTTCTCATAGGATAGTAATTTTTTTTTAAAAAAAATAAGGGAAGTCAAAATTTGAAAAAAAAAAAGAAGAAGAAGAAGAAGAAGAGAAGTCTGGATTTGAAAAAAAGGTCAATTTATAGTTTTCTTGAAATCAGGGGTCCCGCCTTGAGAATAGGGTCAGTCTTAACTTTAGTCAAGCTTAGTTTATAGTTTTCCTAGTCTATTCTTTAGTTTACTCTCATCATTGCATCAATAGTATAAGTGGTTTACAATATTGCTAACAACTCACAAATCTTCCTAGTGCAAACTGGGGCAGAAAAATTTCTTTGGTTTTGTCTATTTTGTTGTAATCAGGCGCCCACCTGGAGAACAAGGGAAAACAGCTCAAGTTTCAGGGGAAAACAGTTTCGAAGGAAGACATTTTAAGTTTCAAGGGAAAGCATTTTCGAAGGAAGACAATTCAAGTTTCAAGGGAAAATGGTTCAAGGTGCAAGGGAAAATAGTGTCAAGTAACAAAAGGCATCTATTTCAAGTTTTAGCAGTCAGGAGCCCGCCTGGAGAACAGAGGCATACATTTCAAAGTTTAGCGGTCAAGCATCACTCGGAGAAATGGCAAAACATCTCATATCACAACAAGGCAACAACAAAAGAATTCCACCGGGAGAATACAAGTTAACAAGGGAACAACAACCACAAGAGCAAGTTTGAAGATATAGATAGGATCTTTTGTAATTCATAGATCATAGCTTAGTCTAGTTCCTTTTATTTTTGGCACGGTGTAATAAGGGGGTTCAGCAAGCAGTAGCAGCAACAGCAACAACAGTGAAACCACAGCTTCATGGTAGTCCCAGCTACCAGACCTTCCCGAACTACACCGACCTGATTCCTTTTTAGCCAAGGATATGTAGGCAACCTCAGAAGCAGGGTGCGGTCAAATCTTTCAAAAATGCTTCACACGGAGTAGTCAATCGGGCAAAAATCGCTCGTAATTGCTCACTTATCTTTGCACGAAAACACTTCGTGTTTCCGAGCAAAAAGGGGCAGCTGTGAGCACGTGATTTTTGCCCTATATGAATTACTCCCAGAAATTCAAAACAAAATAATTTCTCTTCATTATTTGCAATTTTGTGAATTTTTGTGGCATTTTTGTCAATTGTTTGCATTTGTCTGTGCACGTTTATTTTATTTAATTAATGAAAAACACAAAAAATATATTGCATTTGCATTTAGGATCTATTTTCACATTTTTAGGATTAATTAGTAAATTAGTTATTTTATAAAATGGAAAAATCACAAAAATAGTTTATTTTTGCATTTTTAATTTTAATTGTTGAACTTTGGTAGTATTCCTTTAATTTGGTTCTTAATTAATCATAATTTAGAGTTCAATTAATTTAATGTGGTAAGACAATTTAATTTAGGAATTAATTTTTTGTTTCATTTTTTAAAAAGGAATTAAAAGAAAAGAAATGAAAAAGAGGAAGCAAAAGATGTGAATCAAATCTTGGGCTGATTTCAATTCAATGCTTAAGCCCAATTCCATTTCCCCTTTACCCGCCTAGCCCAGCACACAACCCGCCCCAGTCCTAGCCCAAATCCACCCAAAGACCCGGTCTGCCCCACATAGCTAGTTAAACGACAGGGTTTTGAGTCATTTGGTCTAAACTTAATCCTGGCCGCCTCTTGTACTTCATCCAACGGCCCCAAATGTTCCCCCATAATCACATAAGATGGTCTGAAGGCCCTTCAATTAACCTAGGACCAAACGAATCTCCCCTTTCATCTCCCTCACCAAGTAAGCCTCCCCTGAGCGTTTCAGCCATGGCCGCCGGCGGAAAGCTCCAACCACCACCAGAAATTGGCCGTGCAACCATCACCCCTCCTTACACCTTAGTCCATCACTACTTCTCTCCAAATCCTAGCCAAATCGGACCAGTTTTGAATCTAAATCAAAGGAAGAAAATATTTCAAGTTTCAAACTCCTATGAACGATATGGTTCGAAACGGATATTGACCGTGTGTTTTCTTCGAGAACAAACGGGTAATGTTTGTTTCGACTCAAATCGAAGCTGTAGAGTCCATCAAAGCTTTGTCTGGGCAATTTGAAGGTATCATTCTCGTTTTTTCTCCGTCGTCTTCCTCGTCGATTTATTTACCCGGATTCTTGTTCTGTTCTGTCTCCTTCATCGCCATGTTTTTTTTATTTTTTCGTTTTTGTTTCTGTGTTAATTCGGATAGGCAATAGTTTTAGGTTAATCTTGGATTAATTCTGTTTAAAGGGGCTTAAAATTAATTCTGTGTTCATAATCATGATTAATTGACCAAGGTTTTGGGGTTTCAGAACACTCATGGTTGATTAGAATCCTTGGGCCCTCGTTTTATTTGATTCTTCTCAGGAGCAGCCCACTTGTTTGGGGTTTTAAGTCATGGGGTCAATTTGAAGTAAAAACAGAGGTTTTGAAGGTTAGTTTAGGAATTTAACTGGTAGAATCTTTGTTGTAACAGATTGGGGAAGCCCCTAGAAGCTTCTAGTAGGGGTCTCTTTTGGATTTTCAGGAATATGATAGGTATTACTTGGGGACCAAGTCACAAAGTAGGGGACTAAAATGCAATCTAAAAATCTGAGGCTTGCCCTAATTACTTGCCTATAAAGGCATCATTGCCTTGCCTTAGAGGGGAGGTCTTTGGGGAAGAGCTTAAAAAATCCAGAAAAAAAACATAGAAAGCTGCATACATTGCTGTTTTATCAAAGATTGAAGAGAAAAATCAAAAAATGCAAAAATTACTGCTCCTTGGTCTTCGATATGAAGTTTCTCATTTCTGAAGTTGTCCATGATTTATCTGAGGTCAAAAAGGTTTAGCCTAGTGTTTTAAAATGCTGATTTTGAGCTGAACTTGGTTTGGAGTCTTGTTTCAATCCGAGTTTAGATTCATGAATTGGATTCAAGTCCGTTTAAGCTTGGGTTAGAAGCTGTTGGTTTGGTTACTGTTATGTTGGATTTGAGGCTGATTTTTGCCTCATTTCTACTGCTGCTTCATACTATTGTCACTGCTGGCATATCCCTTCTGTTTCTTTCCATTTTCCAGGTACCCTTTTCTGAAACTATGGTTGGAATTTGAGTTTATTTGTTGAGTCTCATGTAAAGGTTTATGAACCACGTTGTTTGAGTGGAATGCAGTTTATTTACACCATGGTGCTGCTACGTTTACCATGTCCTGTTCACAGATTCAATCTAATTTGCTTGGGTTTCTCATACATAGGCATTTAGTACTAAATGTTTGTTTTGGGATTGTTTTGATGTTAGAGGTTTGAAGGTGCTTTAGATGAAACTTGTGATGATTAAGGATGCTAATGTTATAGTTGATTACTGGGAATGGGTTGGTTTTAATTTGTGTTGGTCATAGCACCAAGTTAAGTGGATGTTGATTTAGAGTAGTTGTTTTTGTATGAATTTGATATCATTTTGTTCCTGATAAGTCTGCTCAGTTTTGCATCTACATGATGTGAAATATGGTCCAGTTTCATGTGTGATCTGAGTTTTCTTTTTCCGGATTTATGAAAAGGAGTCTAATATGGTTAGAGTCTGAATCCAGACTTGGCTAGTCCCAGGCTTAAGCTTGGTTGTAGTTCATTTTCTGTAAAACGTGAGAATCATGTATGATATTGGTAGGCTTGTTTTGAAGCTAAATTGAAGGTTTGTTGATTGCATCATTTGTGACAAATAGGAGGTTCTCTTAACTAGTTTTGGTCAGATTAACATCAATAGTTCCATTCCTAGAGTGATTGTGATTTCGAATTGGTGTTTTCTTTTGATTAAATTGAGTTAAACCAGTTGTACATAGCAGCCTACTGCTCCTGCAGTAATTGACTGTAGCAGAGGCATTGTTCTTCAGTGCTCAGGAGCGTCCTGAAGCTCGCTGCTACTATGTCTGTTTCGTTCAAGTGAATCAAGAATGGGTTCGTGTTCGTTTGTTTAATCTGTGTTCCTTTCCAAAAATGCATTTGAATGAATGTCTTGTGAGGCCTTTGGATCAGGAATCGTTAATTTTTAAAAATTAAGGATAGATGACGTAGTAATTTGAACAAGATCAGTGATGTGTTAACCGGTTTCTTTTGCCTAGCTATAGTAATTTGATCCTTGTAAATAACCGTGGCTAGCCTATTCTGCTCACTCATTTCTTAATAAGTGGTTACTTAATATGCTCTAAAATCGTTGGCATGCCTTCATGCACTTTCTCGTAACAAATATATTGTGGTTGCGTATACGTTCGCGTAACATGATCACAATTCCAAAAATCAATTTGGAGTATGCGCTCGCGCAACTTCGATCAAGCTTTTCTTGATAATAAAATGGGTTACGGGTTATTAATTAATATTAGTTTGCATAGCTTGAGGGGTGCCTTCCACCATTAAATCACATATGGCCCTTGTATTAACTTCTCTTGGGGTAGATACAAATGACTATTATTTTGTAGAATATCCTTTAGGGCCGTTTAAAAATATTAGTGTGATTCCGTATACGTCCGCGTAACACAATTACGCTTTCTAAAAACAAAATCAGAGTATGCGTTCGCGCAACTTTGGCCCAAATTTACTTAATAATAATAAAGCATTATTAATTGTGGACACGTTCGCGTGACATGATTTTTGATGCGCCAAACAAGCGGGTATACGTACGCGTAACCCGTTTGAAGATAATTTTCTAATTAAAAGCGATGAAAGAAGTAAATGCACATAGGTTTTAAAATCAGTAATTTAATAACTGTGTAATCCAAGTATGATCAAAGCGACCGTGCTAGAACCACGGAACTCGGGAGTGCCTAACACCTTCTCCCGGGTTAACAGAATTCCTTACCCGGATTTCTGATTCGCAGACTGTATACAGAGTCAAACCTTTTCCTCGATTCGGGATTTAAACCGGTGACTTGGGACACCGCAAATCTCCCAAGTGGCGACTTTGATTTTTAATATAAAATCCCGTTTCGATTGTCCTTTAATTGGAAAAACTCCCTTTATTATACCCCTTTCTGTGGGTGTAGTAAGAAAAAGGAGGTGTGACACGTGTAAAATTCCATTCTTCAGGTAATGGTAGAAACTCCACAGGGATAATATCAACGGTCCATACTCGGACCAATCGACCCATCCACTCCCGGTCTCCATCTTCTTCATCGTCAACAACAAAAGGTGTGGTGGTTTGGCATCGTAAGGTTAGCAGACCTCGATGGTGAAAAGGCCAGTACAGCCTGATAAGATGACCGAGCGTGAATTCAAGCCCTGCTTTCTCCGTAAAGAACCTCATCATCAATACTATCCGTGAAAATGATGGGTGAATCTGCGCCAAGGTAACCCGGTATTTTCGACAGAAGTCAAACACAACCCTATCAGGGGGGGCCTAGCGTGAAGGGCTATGTGTATACGTTCAAAAATCCCTCAGCATGATCCATGATGCTCTCTCCCGGGGAAAGTACCCACAGTACTACCTTTCCCCCCCATCCACTATCTTTCCTCACTGACTCAAGGTGCCCCTCTCCTACTAAAGAAATAAACTTCGAAACATACTCCCGATGACGCCAAGCATTTTGGTTCAAAAAGCCTTCGAGGGCGGAACTCCCCTCTCCTCGCCGAGTGGACCTTGGTGTGGCACCCATAACAATGGTAAAACTAGAAAATCCGAGCAAAGCCTTCAAAGTTGAAATGCCGAAAGCCTCAATGCAGGAAAGGAGAGCTCTATAGAAGAGGATGACTACTCGGAATAGAGAAATCCTCAAAAGAAGGAATACAACCCTATATGTAGAGAAAGCGGCGACTATCCGCCTGCCTTAATGGCCAATTAAAGACGCTAACTGAGACATTTCTCGCTTTGGGAAAATGTGCCAACGGAATCACCTCGGTCATTTCGTAACCATGTCATACACTTGACGCCGCCATACGATGTTTTGGGGTCAGAGACCCCCGCATCAGCCAACCCTCGAGGTGGTACCCAATCTCGAGGGCCTCCGCAAAAAAAGAAGATAGGCTCCGAGAAGCCATTGGCATCATTACAAGTACCGAGATAGTACCCGATCTCGGGGACCTCCATCAAAAAGAAGATAGGCTCCGGGAAGCGATTGGCATCATTACAAGTCCCGAGATGGTACTCGATCTCGAGGACCTTCACCAAGAAGAAGACAGGCTCTAGGAAGCCAATGACATCATTACACGGCCTGAGATGGTTCCCGATCTCGAGGACCTCCACCAAGAAGGGGATATGCTCCAAGGATCCATTGACATCATCCTAAGCCTCGAGATGGTACCCGATCTCGAGGACCTCTCTCAAAAGAAGATAAGCTCTAAAAGCCTACTCATATGGGCTTGGCCTCGAGGTACTATCTAAACCCGGGTAGGCCCCCATCCGAGATCTATCTGCGATGCCTTAAGGCTATCTACACTGAGTTCAAAGCAAGCTTCCAGGTAGCCCGAGCTTGAGCGAACCCCCGCTCGGGGACTGCTCTCGAAAGCCTAAAGGCTATCTTTATTCTCAGACTTCCTAGCAAATCCCCCCGTCGAGGGCTATCGCGGGGTCTAAAGGGCTAAGTCTCATACTGAAAGTTCGGAGCCCTACTCTCATTCAACTCGAAGTCAGGGATCCCAACGGCCTGATTATCAATCCAATCCGGGCTCAGTCCAAGGAACAACAAAGGTTTCTATGGGGAATTGTGTTAATCAATCAAGAGCTAGAGAAATACTTACGCCTGGGCTCGGTATTCGTACCGGTTAGTAGAATCACGCATTCAGATTCTTCACAAGTGCAGATAAAGGGAAATAAAGCATAAATCAGAGATAAATTGAAGAAACATATTTTCCATTAATAAAAAACGATTACAAAGGCCCATGAGGGGTCCTTACACATGACTACAAAGCCCACGAGGGATCCTTACACAGAAACAAAGAAGCAAAAAAGTGTACATACAACGAAAGCCAAGAGTCTTATCTGTTCTCGGAGTGTATTCTTGGCAACAGTATCTTCGAGCACCGCATCCTCGGGAATCATATCACCGGAAGCTTGATCTCGGCCCCCCCGCCAACGGCGTCTCGAAGGACGAGGAAAGCAAAAGGGATGGAGTGCCACACCAGGCCAGAGTAGGGAGATGAGCAGCGGAGTAAAGTCCGAACACCCTCCTGAGCAGCGGTGTAGAGTCCGAATATCTTCCTGAGTGGTAAGGAATCAGTATCCCTATTTCATCATCTCGAGCCAGCGACGACAACAGTAGCAACAACAACAACAACAAGTTAGTGCGATCCCGTTCGGAGGGAGATAGCTCCGAGAAAGAGGCATGGCATGACTAATGAAAACTTTGCCGTATGGCCTTATGGCCACGGTTTTCAAACATAAGAAACACGGATGGATGAGGATGAAAGGAAGAAAAGAGTAGAAGGGCAATGGAATGAAGTTTGGGTTCAAGAAAGCCCCCATTTATAGGAATGTGGCAGCATAATCGACAGCAATCAATGCCTTTTGAGAAACGTATCGTCAGACGCAATCGATAGTTTTTGGGAGATGGATCAGTGGCAGCATTATTACTTTGGAGAAATGAACTGACGGTGCAGTAAGTGTTCCTGGGAAAGACGGCTGATGGGGCGTCTCAGTCATCACAAAGGCTTACGTCATAAGTATGACATCATCGCGGAAGGTTCGAAGAGATGGATATCAAAGTCGTTTCTTATCGTTCCACTCTAAGAAACGCGGGGACTATCTGTATGCGGTAAAATCGGAGGGTCCAATTTTCGGTTATTACGACGCTTCGTAAGCAAGCTTTCCAAAGGCTCGAGAATACAATCAAGATTTACACCCGAGGGGCCATCGATGTCCAACCTCGAGAGAGTGCAAATCGACAGTTATGATAGGAAAGTGGGAAGTTCCCTAGGCGCATGACTGGAGCTGACAAAGTCTAGTAGGCTAGCTCTGACCCGTATCAGGGCATTAAATGGTTGTACCATCCCCATATCTTTGTAATGAATGCGTACTATATTCCCCCTCATATATAAAGGGGATCCTTGTCATTTTGTAGACACCTGTTGCTCAATACTAAATACACAAGAACATCCTCTCTGCTCTCTAACATATTCTCTTGATCTCATTACATCCATTTATTGCTTATATTCATTGTGTTCTATTTACTGTTCTTCATTTATTGCTTATCATTGATCATAAAGAGCCATCACCGTAGCTCTCATAAAGTGTTAGTCCTCCCTCGATCGTTCTAAGCCGGTCGCCTAACTCGACCCCGAGGCCTTATAAACGACAGCTCGAGGTCCCGATCACCAACTGTTTGGTTCGAGTATCATACCGTCTCTAAGCTGCAATCTTGATTTCTAGTCTTTTACTTAGCATCCATTGTTTAACAACTAGCATAAAAATAGATCACGTATTTTTAGAACCACAAAATCAAATTTAATTGTAATTACCATTTTTACGGTAAACAATGATTAAGTATATGAGCTGTAAATCATGCTAGATATCATGTTAGGGCTTTATGCCGATACTGTTGGGACCCGAGTGGTCATTTCTTGCTATCATCTCACTAGTTCCATTGATATTCTGTACTCAGTCTTATTCATGCATTTCATATCATGTCTCAGTCTCAGTTGTTATTTATTGGCACATCATATCATTGTTCCGGGCTAGTTTTCATGGCACTGTGAGCCCGTGGGTGAGACTGGAGAGTGATGACTGAGTGAGGCCGAGAGCCTGATTATGAGTGACAGTTATGGGATCGGGCTGCACGCCACAACGGTTTTATTGATGATTATGATAGCGCTTGGGCTGTGGGATCCCCTCCGAAGTCTGTAACACACCCCCAGTGAGCGTAGATGATATTATTGAGGGATGGATTTCTCTGGACATGGATTTGTCCGAAGTATTGATATCTGGAGATGGATTTCCCCACAGGGTTGGATTACCCTTTTCCTCGGTACCTAGTGACTTATAGTCAGCATTGAGTATGTTCCGGGATGGATTTCCCTAGGCTGGATGGCCGTATACGGTGCCGAGTGTTGAGCATGTATATATGTATATAACTGGAGATGGATTTCTCCTCATGGTTGGATTACCCTTCTTCCTCAGTATTGGTTGACTTGCAGTCAGTGTTGTATATGTTCCGGGATGGATTTTCCTGGGCCGGATGACCATATGCAATACCGAGTGGTTGAGCACTTGAGAGTGGAAGCACATGGTGCACTTCGTACATTCTGTGAATTGGCATGTAGAGTTTAGCCGAGCTTTATATCTCACATTATTCAGATCTATATTTATTTTACTATTTGAGTTGTATACTTGAATTGATATCATGCCTTCTTTTCCTGCACAGTTTATTTCTATTACCTGTTGAGGTTAAGTTAATCACTACCTATCAATTTATAGTTTGGACTTGTTACTTACTGAGTTGGTTTACTCATGTTACCCCCTGCACCTTATGTGCAGATCCAGGTATCTCTGGTCACGATAGTGGTTGTTGATTTTTCTCAGTAGCGGATCATCGGAGATAGCGAGGTAGCTGCCTGTCGATCGCAGTCCTGTTTTTCTCCTTCTTTATCTTCCCTTTAGTGTATTGTGGTTATTCTCAGACTATGTTAGTCTTGCTATTTTGAGAACAGTTTGTAGTAGTTGTTCATGGCTTAGTGATACCCCGATCTCGGGCTTCCTTTTCCGTACTTTTATTTTGACTTGAACTCCTTATTTAAGGTTTTATATTATGTAGCTTTGGATTTGTCTTGAAAATGAAAATATCGATTCGTTTGATAATGTGTCGGCTTGCCTAGTACCACGAAAGGCGCCATCACGACTGGGCTAGTTTGGGTCGTGACACAATGTTATAATGACAATAACAAAGACAATGCAAGTTGATAACAACGACAATTAAAGTATATAAAGAAGACACAAATTTAACATGGTTCGGTCAAAGTGACCTACGTCCACAAGCAGAGAGGAGCAAATTCACTATAGCAACAAGAGTACAAAAGTGCGTACAAAATTAGAGCAAACACTCTAATTATTCCAAATATCCCCGAGAGAATAACCTCACAAATCACTCCAAAGGAAGGGGATCACACAAGTGTTTTCCAACACTCAACTCTCCTACAAATAACTCTCAATGAAGGAGGAGAGGAAGAAACAAGAAATGAAGACTCAAGTCTTGTTGGTGTGTTTAAAATGAACTAATAGCCTTTTTTATAGGCAAAAACGCCTTGGCCTTCAAGTTGTAAAAGAAAAGATACAACTTGTACAAATGATATCCACCACACAATGTAATATTTTTGGGTCCCAATGGATATTTCAAACAAGGTCTACTTTGTAAATATGCTTATGCTTATGTGAGATGGACTTCACTACCCAAAATATTGGCCATATTACAGTAGGTAACGACTTATCCATTGAATCTTTGCGATAAAATAAAAAAACAAAAAGTTAAGAGTCTTGTAAAATGAATTACTTAAATTTAACAGGCTATCTTGAAGCTAATGTTGAATTACTTTTCAATGACCTTTGAAATTCATTGATCAAGAATTATAGGTCACTTAAATCAAATGGTTACTCCAAGTTTTCTATATATCTGAATTTGGAGATATTACATTGCTTCAAACAGTTTCGAGAAGATAACCAAGTCAAGTTATAATCTTATTGTGAGGAGTTAAACTATATTTTCATTATTTATAAGGCCACATAGTCCATTAGTGCCGCATTGCTGTTTGACAAAGAAAACTTCAACGTCATTTCCATCCAGAGTAGCATTGCAATTGTTCCATAGAGTCACCTCGTGTTACGTAAAACATTTTGTCCTATGCATCTTTTAAAACACTGTTGAAAAGAAGTTGAAAGCTGCCAATATGGAGAATTAGCCAATAAAGTGGCTGTTGAGTATTGAGGTTTTGATGATTAACAAAGTTGTTCGGAGGAAGTGCTCTACGAACCAGGTCCTCAATGTAGCTAAGAAAATGTTCTAAGAATCAAGTCCTCAAGGTCGTTGTTGAAGGCTCTTACAAGGCAGTAACGTTTTCTCTAAGTTATTCGAGTCCGAGTTTTTTGGAAGAGGACTGCTAACATGATAAGGGTCGTTGTCCAAGAAGATACGCTTGCATAAGTGATAGACAAGAGTCACAAGAATTATGGAGTCCTTGGAACGGTAGGAGTCCTATCATATGAGAAGCTGACTATGCATAGGACGCCTAAAAGATCTCGGAGCCTAAAAAAATTAAATACTACCATCTTTTTGGACTCCTGAGACTATCATTTTGCATATCAATCGTGGAACTATATTTTCAACACTCAAGTCGATTACTAGTGTCAGTGTTCTTCTTGAGTTAGTTAATGAATGTGCTTTAGGAAATCGAGTTGTAATCAAGTGTCATACATAATAAGTGAGTTGAAGTAATTATTTGAGTTTGCAAGTTAGAGTAACTTGTAAGTCAAATAGTTGAAGTAGGAGAACCGGAGGGTATTGATTCACAAGTCTTGTAATCAATACATTTGGCTCATTTGTTTAGTGAAGTTGAAGTTAAAATCCTACGTGGTAGGTTGTGTTTTTTGCACCTTTGAGCCGGATGATTTTTCACGTAAAAGTTATTGTGTTTACTTTACTTTTTATATTGCTTACTCTTAAGGAGTAATGTAAAGAACCAAGTCCTTTAGTAATTCAGAAACACACTCAAATCAATAACTGGTATCAGAGCAAGTTCTCTTACATGCAGTAACACCTAGAGAGATCTTGGAAGCAAAAGGACATGCAACTACTAGACCACCCTTGTTCAATAGAAAATACTACGGTTGGTGGAAAAGAAGAATGGACAATTCCTGACGACTGAAGACTATGAAATATAGACTATAGTGAATCCAGATCCACTAATTCCCACTAAACAAAATGGACAAAATGAAACTGTTTCCAAAGACCCCTCTGAATTTGTGGCAGCAGATTTCAAAACGATGGAGAAGAATGGAATGTCCAAGAAGATCCTCATCTATGGACATGGTCCTGATGAGTACAACATGATATCTGCATGCTCTAACGCAAAGGATATCTGAGATGCACTTCAAAGTGCTCATGAAAGAACAAACTGAGTGAAGAGATCAAGGATTGAACTGCTTATGTGGAACTATGAGCTCTTCTCTATGAAGGAGTTTGAACCCATCCAGGAAGTGATGACTAGATTTATTATAATAACAAATGTACTGAAATCACTTGGAAAGGTATTCACTTCAGAATAGTTGGTTGGCAAGGTTCTAAGGATTCTTCCAGCTTCATGGGAATCAAAAGTCACAGCCATTCAGGAAGCAAAAGAGTTGGATAAGATCTCATTGGATGAGCTGATTGGAAACTTAAAAACTCATGAGATCAAAAAGCTGGAACTACGCAAGGAAGAACCAAGGAAGGATAAGGCTTTGGTTCTTAAGGCATCCGAAGAAGATGATTCTGGCAATGATGATCTCGACCTAGCAATGTTTGCTAAGTTTAAGAGGTTCATGAAAAACTCCAAAAATGCATCTAAGAGAGAAAACAATGGAAAACCTAAGCAGATTGATAAATCTTAATACGATGGGTGGTACAAGTATAACAAGCTAGACCACATGGTCAAGGATTGCCCAATGTGAGAAATTGAATGGAATAAAGAAAGAGCCAAAAAAGAGAAAAAGGAAAAACTGAAAGATAAGGGTCTAAACAAAGGCAAAAGCCTACGCAAGGGATTCACCGAAGCCATGAAATAGGCTTTTCAAGCAGCATATAAGGACAGTAGAAGCGATGAAGAGGAAGAGAAAGAGGATGTGGCCGTAAGTCTCTATGATGTGATAAATGCACACCACGCAGTGGAGACCGATCCCCCGATACAACTAGGAATGCATATTGGAAGACCTCCTCTATTTTATGGACACCACTATGATGAATGGAAGATGCTTATGGAAAGATTCCTTCAGGCCACTGACTTTGAATTATGGATAATTGTCAATCTCGGAACAATTATCCCCACCAAAGTGGATAGTGAAGGAAATAAAAGAAACAAGAGAGAGGAGGATTATGATGCTGAAGATTGTTAGGTGATCCAGAAAAATCCTAAAGCAAAGAATCTGCTCTACAAAAGTTTACCAATGAGTGTTCTCTACAAGGTGTCCTCTTGCATCTTTGCTCATGATATATGGAGGACCTTGGAGGCTGATTTTAGAGATGAAAATATTGAAGTTGCACTAATGACAATTGAAGAAAGTCAAATAGAAGAAGAAGTGATAGGGATGATGGACATGAGTGACTCACAGGCTGAAGATGAAACAAACCAGGTAAGTATTTCTAAGTTGAAGGAAAATATTCATGCCATGTATAAAAAATAGCTAATGGCCAGAATCGTGACCACGATGAGTGAGATGGATAGGTTGAGTGCTGGAAATGATCAGTTAATAAGAAACCTTTCATGTGTTAAACTTGACCTTAAAAACCTTGAATCTGACAAAGCTGATCTTGAAGGACAAGTCAAAGAGCTTAAGAACCAGGTTCTTGAGCTCACATCTAAAAATGAGCAATTACCTGATACACATGATAAGGGAAAAATGAGTGATTTGCAAGATAAGCTTGAAAAGGAATTAAAAAAGCTGAAAGATGGTCTTTGTGAGGCTGACTGTAGGAATAAAATATTGCAAGAAAATCTTGAAAAGGAAAAATATGAACTATCTAGGCTAAGAAAGTGGCATAGATCCTCATGCACTAAATTGGCTAAATAAAAATTGCAGCACTAACAAATCAGGAATTGGCTACAGAAAACCTGAACCCAAGTTTGATCCAAAGTATATAGAAATTTCTAATAACAAGATATGCACTAATTATGAGAAGGTAGGACACTTAAGAGATACTTGTCCTACTTTAATTCATCCTCAGATTAAAAATACTATTGGACTTTTTAAAAAAGTGAAGAAGAAAGAATAACCCATAGTAAAATTCTTTGTCCAAACTAAGTAGATTAAGGTCAATAAAAAAAGAACTGTTAATCATCTACCCTTATGGGAAAGAACATATCTGATTCATCCATTTTCAAATAAAAGGGAACTCAAGCTTGTCTGGGTTCCAAAGACTAACTTGTGATTTTTCGTGCATGCTAAAGTGAGAAGAAACTATCAAGACTGGTATCTAGACAATGGATGCTCAACATATATGAATGGAGAAAAGAAAAATTTTCCCTCACTGACAGCCTTCCAAGGAGGGATTGTATCATTTGGAAATGGGAAAAGGGACAAATAACAGGTATTGGTAAGGTTAGTAAGTCACTATCTCATGCTATAGAATATGTGTACTATGTAGTGGGTCTTAAATATAATCTTCTTAGCATTTCTAAAATGGGTGATAAAGGCAATGAGGTAAAGTTTAAGTCCAAAATCTGCACTGTCACTAAGTTGGATACTAATGAAATTGTTTTGGAAGGTAAGAGACATAACAATCTCTACAAGATATCTATTGTCTCTCACTCAGAGTGAGAATACATGTTTAAGTGTAGCGGAAGATTACCCACTATTATGGCATAGAAGACTGGGACATGCCAATTTATCTCAACTCAACAAGTCCGCAACAAAGGACCTGGTCCTTGGACTACCAAAAATTGAGTTTACATCAAACAAAGTGTGTGATGTTTGTGACAGAGGGAGACATGTAAATTCATCTTTTTAATATAAAAAGGTTGTTATTACTTCTAAACCCCTGGAACTCCTTCATGGACCTATATGGACCAATGAGAGTGTGGAGTAGGGGAAGCAAGAACTACGTATTTGTCATTATTGATGATTTTTCTAGGTACACATGGTGTGTTTGTTAGAAACTGGGTTGTGTTGTTTCAAGTATAAGAACAGACCATGGAACTGAATTTGAAAATTCTAAATTCCTTGAGTTCTGTAGCACTCATTGGAATTGATCATAACTTCTCTACACTAAGAACTCCAGAACAAAATGGTGCTGTGGAACGGAATAATAGGCCTCTAGAAGACATGGGCAGGACCATGCTAATTTCCAGTGGACTGCCTAAGAGCTTTTGGGCTGAGGAAGTCAATAGTGCATGTAACTTGCTAAGCAGATGTATGGTCAGGCCCATTCTTGAGAAGACTCCCTATGAGTTACTTCGAGGAAGAAAGCCCAACATCACTCTCCTAAGAGCTTTTGAGTGCAAATGTTTTGTGCACAACAATGGCAAAAAAGCTCTAGGAAAGTTTGATGACAGAAGCAATGAGGGAGTTTTCCTGGGCTACTCACCATATGTAAAGCTTACAAAGTACTCCCTCCGTTCTAATTTATGTGAACCTGTTTGACTGGGCACGAAATTTAAGAAAAAATGATGACTTTTGAAATTTTGTGGTCCTTGACAAGTCAAAAAGGGGCCCAGAGTATTTGTGTGGTTATAAAAGCTTCTCATTAAGGCTAGAATTGTAAGTTTAAGCTAAATTATTTCCAAATTTAGAAAGGGGTCATTCTTTTTGAAAAGGACCAAAAAGGAAATAGGTTCACATAAACTGGAATGGAGGGAGTATTTAATAAAAGAACTATGTATGTAGAAGAAAATGTTCATATTATAATTGATGAATCTAACAATATGGATAAGAAAGGTCTGTAGGATGAAGACTATGACATAGGGCTCACTGATGAAGGAACCTCTAAAGAACCTGAACAACAATCTGAAGATAGATTAGGAGATCCTAAGGAAGTTGAAAGTGATCAGGAAGAACAAGATGAAGAGAGAACTAACTGCTGCCAGACACATGAAGCTGTAATTAATAACACTGGTCCTTTGGGTCACTCCTCGGCTGAACCATCTCTTGGCATGCAAGTTTGACCATGGAAGCATCAAGGCTCACACCTGTTAACATCATTTTCCGATTCTAATGCTACAGTGGAAACCAGGTCATCTCTGAGAAACCTATGTGCACTTACAACATTTGTCTCACAGGTTGAGCCTAAGAACATAAAGGAAGCTCTAAATGATCCAAATTGGATTATAGCCATGTAAGAGGAGCTAAACCAATTTGATAGAAGAAAATTCTGGCACCCAGTGCAAAGACCCAAGAACAGAACTGTCACAGGTACCAGACGTGTGTTAAGAAAAAAGCTGGATGAGCAAGGGAATATCACACGGAACAAGTCCAGACTGGTGGTCAGGGGTACAATCAAGAAGAAGGCATTGACTATGATGAGACATTTTCTCTTGTGACCAGAATGGAAGCTATGAGAATGCTAATAACTTTTTCTACACACATAGAGTTCACATTGTATTAGATGGATGCGAGGAGTGCATTCTTGAATGGTTACCTGAAGTAGGAAGTGTTTGAACGGTTACCTAAAGGAGAAAGTGTTTGTTAAAGAACCTCCTGGCTTTGAGAGTGAAGAATTCCCTGACTATGTGTTCAAATTAGACAAGGCACTATATGGACTGAAACAGGCTCCAAGAGCTCTATATGAGAAGATCTCAAAATTCTTCTTAACTCTTAAACAATAACTTTGTAAGTGGAAAGGTGGACAACACACTATTTCTAAGGAATAAAGGAAAAAATCTTATGATTCTGCAAGTATATCTGGATGATATTATCTTTAGGGATATTAATGAAGCAATATGCAAGGAATTTGCTAAGATGATGGGGAATGAGTTTCAAATGATCATGATGGGTGAATTGAACTTCTTCTTAGGAATGCAAATGCAGCAAACACATATTGGAACCATGATCCATCGACAAAAATACATCAAAGAATAGTTGAAGAAATTCAACATGGACTCTTCTATGTCAATAGATACTCCCATTGCCATTACAACAAAGCTGGACCTTGATGAAGAAGGGGAAAATGTGGAACAAAATCTGTATAGAGGAATGATTGGGCCACTGTTGTATCTCACAGCAAGCACGCCTGATATTATATTTAGTGTGAGACTATGTGCAAGATTTCAGGTAAATCCCCAAAGAGTCTCATCTAAAGGTTGTCCAAAGAGTACCAGATATCACAAAGGGACTTCTGATCTATGTTTATAGTATCCTAGAGGATACAACTTTGATCTAGTTTGTTATGCTGATGTTGACTATGCAGGGTTTCATGTTGACAGGAAAAGAACTTCAGGAATAACACACTTTCTTGGTTCTTGCCTGGTGTCTTGGGGAACAAAGAAGAAGAACTCAATGGCTTTATCTACAACTGAAGCAGAATATGTGGCAGCAATATCTTGTTGTGCTCAGTTGCTGTGGATAAGACAACATCTAAAGGACTATGTTATTTTTGTTGACTAGGTTCCTATTTTTTGTGATAACACCGGTGCCATAAACATTGCTAAAAATCCTTGTCAACACAAGGGAACCAAGCACATTGATATTAGACATCACTTTCTCAGAGACAATGTTGAAAAAGAAAATATCTCAATCAATTTCTGTAAAACTAAAGATCAAATTGCTGATATTTTCACTAAGGCTCTGAGCAGGGACCACATTGAATGAAATAGACGGGAACTGGGATTAATAAACACTTCCAACTAGGTTGAACCCCAATGATTGGCAAAAAAAGTTATAATTAGATGTAGATTGTTGAGTATAATGTGCTTGATTCAGCCTCGTGCTTGTCTTAAGCACACACACTCGCCTAGAAAAGTCTACCTGAAAACTATGCATTATGATACTAACCTATTGCATTGAAGCGTTACTGCAGAAATGGCTAAAGAGTTGCTAAGGAGTTAGTTCTTGATTCAGATACGTGCCATCCTGTCTTAAATCATTGGGACTTAATAATTGAAATTACTGCTATACTCAGACTCTCTAACCCTATTTGTATCACCCCTATTTGTTATCAAAGTCAAGGATCAAGGGGAATCCTAGAGCAATTAGAGTCTAATTACTTCTACAAGTCTAGCAGTCAAAGGTAACCGTTATTAGAATCCCGTTGGAACTCGAATTCAGTTACTCTCTTTCTTCTAGTCAAATTAGGACTAACCTCTTTAAAAGCCCTCTTGTGCTCCATATCTCAGACCTCATTGTTCCTCTAAAACCCTAAGCAAGAACCAAAAAAAATTCCCCCGTCTCTCATCACCATGACTATATCAAGCCAAACTCCTTCTAAGGCAAAATCTTTATCTAAGACTGAAGCAAAACCCAAAATCATAAAGCCCAAGACTAAGAAAAGTGCAAAATCAACCAGTGAATTTTCACCTGCACCTGTTCCATCTCCAACCATACCCTCTACTGTACCTACACTATCGTCCCCTACTACTGTAGCACTTGCAATTTCCACCTCTACTGGACCTTCATCTCCAAAGCCGTTTGCCCATACACCTATGTCTGTTTCCAAAATCACCTCTAAACCCACTAAGATCAAGGCTATGTAAAGGAAATCAGTTAAAAGTGACATGGTGGTGTTTCGTGTTGCTGCTAAGGGAGAAACAATGGTTAAGGAAGCTGTGGATCAGGGGAATCTACATCTATCGCAGCTGATCAGGTAAAATTACATCCATAAAAGCTTGATGCTCTAATTTCTGCTATTGAGGTTACACCTTTGGAAATTTTTCCACCCATGAGTTAAAAACCACAGGTAGAGGATACTACTTTAGAAACTGAAGTTGTAACTCAGAAGAAAATTATGGACACCACGAATATTATACCTGTGGTTGAGGGGGAAGGTGAGAAAGAACTAGTGAATAAAGAGGCTTCTGATGGTCTCTCTTACAGCTGAACTAGGTGATGAAGAAGTTGATGGGGAAGGAGGAGAAGTAGCCACTCATTAGGAGCATCAGGCTCAGGATATGGCTCATAGTACTAATGATAAGAAGAAAGAGAATGAGGGGGAATTAGGCAAGGAAAATGAGAGTGGGGGTAGAAGAAGAATAGGTGAACAAGTGGAATACTTCGAAGAAGAAGAAAATGAAAGTGAGGGAGAATGTGATTCTGAGAGTAAGGGTGATGAAGATGAAAAAGAAAGTGAAAGTGAGGGCACTGAACCGGAAAGTGAGGAAAAAAATACTAGTGGAAAATCTGAAGGATCGATGGCTATTGGGAACACAGTCATGGCCCCTTTAGAAGAAGTTTGTGGGAGAAAAGGGCTGAAAACACAGGCCTTCATTAACTCCTTTTGTTGGATATGAGGAGGTCGACATGATTAGGATGATTTGCCCTTGTCTGAAGTAGGGAAAAGGGGCAGGAAGACCCATGTGAGAGCTACAAAATCAGCTCCTCCCGCAAGAAAAGAAGTGGCTCCTCCTATTAGGACTCCTCTCACCAGAAGCAAAAGAAAGGTTGTTGGTGAATAGATCATCAAGGAGTCCAGTGGTGCCAAGAAAACAAGAAATCAAAATCTTGTTGTTGAACCTGTAGTTGAGCTGGATGAAGAGGATGAGTCTGATCCTTCTCTGTAGGACAAGAAACCAGCAGTAAAGAAGATGACTGATAAACTTACCAGGGCAACTGCACATCTAAGAATGCCAGTAAAGGAAAGAAGAAGAGGGCTATACCTGTTGTGGTTGACAAGCTTACTTAATTCAAGAATAGAAAAGTGTTGAATGAGAAGATACTTGCAAATACATATGAGAAGGGTATGGCCCAATTGGTTGAAAAGCTTGAACTCCAGGGATGGAGACATATGTTTCTTAAGACATCTCCCCTTTGTGTGTGTGCCTGCTGTAGTTGAGTTTTATGCAAACTTCCAATTCGATGGCAAGTTGGTCAAGATTTCTATAAGGGAATTTGATATGGAGTTTGATGCTGAAGAGCTTGGGCTACTACTGAACATTCCTTCCTTAGGATTTGACAACTATCTGAAGAAGAAGTGGCCAACAATAGACAATGATATGGACACATGGATTGTAGTTACCAGGAAAGTTTCTCAAAAGTTTGAGCTGGATGCTCCCCAAAAGGCGTACAAGACTAACATGACTCCTTTTCAGAAACTATTGTTTTCCTTTGTGAAATCCTGCATACTGCAGAGATATGAGAGGAGGCATGAAGCTACCTTTTTTGACATGGCTGTGATGGAACTGCTGGATACAAGTACAACCATAAACCTTGCAAGCCTGATGATTCAACACACGGCAAGGGCTGCAGATACCTCCAAGCCTAAGCATGCTACGTCTTACGACTTCATGCTAACTAATCTATTTGACAAGCTCAACATTTCCGTGCCTGAATTAAAATTTGGGAATCACAATGATGTTATGGATGTTGTTACACTCAAGTAGTGTGGATATGAGGAGATCAAGGCTAGATTGTCAAGCCCCGAACCTAGGGGGCGAGACCGGCACCCGGTGCCTCACCTATCCTTGTGTACCAACTTGCGACTAAGGGACTCTGAACATATAATGTCATACTTTAGCCATAGGGCCACATTGCAAGACAACTTGCGATGCAAAATATAAAACATAACGGAAACTACCGCTGACTAAACATCAATATAAATCTGGGCCGACAAGGCCGTCATAGCTACTACAGCTGACAAACAAACAAAATATACATACAAGGCCTACAAGCCCAACATACTGCACTAACTGACAGGATATGTCTACAAGCCTCTACTGCTAGATGTACTGTGATCAGAACAGGGCCCCGACCTACCCATAACTTATATACATATATATATATAGGATGTACACAAAACTCTAGACACGGTAACTCCGAAGGACGTTGAGCTTACCGATAAATCTGAACTCGTGCTACACCTACTGAGGAGGTCTACCCATCTGTCTGTATGAACCTGCACGCATGAAATGCAGCGTCCCCAGAAAAAGGGATGTCAGTACGAAATAATGTACCGAGTATGCAAGGCAATAATATAATTGAAAGCTAAAACTAAACTAATAATATAATAGCTGAAAGTAACTAGGAGTCAAAGATAATCTGAAGATATGCTTACCTGCTGATATTGACTCAACTCTCTCAATATATTAAGTAAATTAGCTGTCCGGTCTTATAAGGCTCAGTATATGTATACATCTGCTCTACCGTAGTAGGCTCGCTCATAGGTGCTCGGCCATACTAGGCTCTGTATCTCGGCCAACTACACTCGCTCATAGGCGTTCGGCCACAGTAGGCTCGGTACACTTACCATCTGATCAGAGGTTGCCCAATAGGGGCCTGCCCATCGATTATTGCGCGATGGTGGTAAAAATACTATATATATATATATATATATATATATATATATATATATATATATAGAACCTCTTCTCTCTTGATTGAAAGAAGACAAATACTCAGTTGAATATAAAGTCCCGATAAGAGAGAATACTGTAACTTATGAGACTAGGATAATGTATATAAATTCGGGAGTATGAACTTCTCTTTATGCCTCATTATCAAACTCATGTAGTTACGAGATCATGCCAAAATGAAAGAAGGCTTAGCCTTAACATACCCGGAGTAGGGAAAAATCCGAATGATATTCTTGAGAAGGATTGTACCGTACTCCCTTAGAATTTCAAAATCCCGTTGTTATTACGCAGTGCAATTTCGTCTGAATTCCTTTACTAACCAAGAACTCCCTGTTGGGAATACATCTTATAAAATATATACTCAAGAAGCTTCGCCACAAACTTATCCGTACAGTGGTTTAACATTAACAATTAACAATGGGGAGATTGTTAATTTTTGCAGTTGTAATATGAAGTCTTCATATGAAATTTCAAATTTCCCTCACCTTCGTTCCTTATTTTGCCTTTCTGTATATATCCAACTTTTGTCAAAATGAATTGATCCATGGAAGATAAGTTTAGAGATGACTAATATAACTCCACCTCTTACGTGTAAATGGCTTAAGAAGGTTGTCCATGTACCAACTAATTAAATTGACTAAAGGCAAGAGTCACTTACTCCACTTGCTGCCATGTGGGGGTGGGGTTGGGGAATTTGTCCCCACCTACAATTATCCATAAATCCTTAATTACATGGTTAATCTCCTATTAAACCAATAATTAACCAATTACACACATAATTAAGAATTATTTCAAATTACTTAAAATACTACTCATTTTTAATTACACTTTATACATCATACTATAATGTCTTATGGTACCTTGTATGGTGCTAGTCCATAAATATCGGGTATTATAGCTCGGACCGTATTTTATCCCAAATCGACAACCTTCAACGAAACTCATTTTCTTTGATTCGTTTACCCTTTTTCTTTCACGGCACTTACTTATTGCTTGTTATAAATAGCATAAATGCTTATAATCTCAAGAAAATCCCATCCCCGAGTCTACATCAATTAATCGAAGACAAAACTTTAACGTACGAAAATGCGAGATGTAACATCCTTCCCTCTTTAGAAACTTTCGTCCTCGAATGTTTTTTCTTAGAGACTTTGGGAATGTTTTTTTTGCCAGAGTCTGCTCCGTGCACTAGACTAAAACCAACCTGTACGCAACCAGAAAACATACTATACATGCCACACTTGGCCAATGTCTACAAATAGTAAACTTGGCCTCACACAGTTGTCCATTATAAATTCTGAAAGTCAAAAATAAGAGTTTACCTGACGACCTACTGGCCTGAATAGAGCGGTGCTGAGGTATCCCACCTCGATCCATATCTTCAGTTTGAAATAGGTGGGGATATTTAGACTTCATTTCTTCCTCCGCTTCCCACGTCATCTCTTCCACCTTCTTACTTCTCCATAAATCCTTCACGGAGGCTATCTCCTTATTTTGTAGCTTGCGGATTTGTCGGTCTAGGATGGCAACCGGAATTTCCTTATATGACAAGTCCTCCGTAATCTGAACATCATCCGTGGGCACCACTCGGGTAGGATCACCAATGCACTTCCGTAGCATAGATACGTGAAAAACCGGATGGACAAACTCCAATTCTGAGGGCAATTCTAACTCATAAGCTACTTGGCCTACTCTCCAAGTGATCCTATAAGGCCCAATATACCGTGGGCTAAGCTTGCCTTTCTTGCCAAACCTCATCACACCCTTCATAGACGACACCTTTAAGAATACCCAATCATTAACCCTGAACTCTAAGTCTTGTCGCCGCACGTCACAATATGACTTCTGACGACTCTGAGTTGTCAATAGTCGCTCCCGGATAAGCTTTACTTTTTCTATGGCCTGCTGAACTGGGCCAACTGCTGAACCAGGTCTGGCCCATGTAGCCCAGATTCTCCAACATCAAACCACCCTATAGGAGATCTACACTTATGCCCATACAAAGCCTCATATGGAGCCATCTGGATACTTGAGTGGTAACTGTTATTATATGAAAACTCGATAAGAGGTAGATGTTCATGCCAACTTTTTTTAAAATCCAACACACATGCTCGTAACATATCCTCGAGCGTCTGAATTGTGCGCTCGGCTTGTCCATCAGTCTGTGGATGAAAAGCTGTGCTGAGATTCACCTGAGTCCCTAGACCTCTCTAAAATGACCTCCAATATGCTGTAAACTGGGCCCCACGGTCGGATATAATAGATACTGGTACTCCGTGTAGTCGCACTATCTCCTTAAAATATAATTTTGCATAATCTTCTGCTGTATATGTAGATCTGACCGGTAGAAAATGAGCTGATTTCGTGAGCCTATTGACTATCACCCATATGGAATCACACTTACGATAAGAACGAGGTAAACCCGTGATAAAGTCCATATTTATTGCCTCCCATTTCCATGACGGGATCTCTATAGTCTGCATTAGCCCTCTGGGCTTCTAGTGCTCTATCTTCACCTGCTGGCAACTAGGACACTGAACGACAAACTCAGCAATGTTCTTCTTCATATCGTTCCACCAGTACACATCCTTAATGTCATAATACATCTTCGTTGACCCAGAATGAATGGAGTACCACGAATAATGTGCCTCTGACATAATCTTGTATCGTAGCCGTGCTATATCTGGAACACACAAACGACCCTTGTATATGAGAACCCCATCCCCCTTGAGCTCTAACAACGGCTTCTTCTGCTGCGGAACTCGCTCTCTCCACTCAACCAACTCTGGGTCATCATACTGCCTCTCCTTTACTTTAACTATGAGAGATGATTTTGCAGTATTTTGGAGTACAACTCCACCATTGCTAGAGTCTACTAACCGAACCCCCAAACAAGCCAATTGACGAATCTCTCTAGTTAATTGTCTTTTCTCGGCCTCTACATGTGCTAAGCTACCCATAGATCGGCGGCTTAAGGCATCTGCTACAACATTAGCTTTCCCTGGATGGTAGAGAATGTTAACATCGTAATCTTTCAATAACTCAAGCCATCGCCTCTGTCGCAGATTCAACTCTTTTTGCTTGAAGATATATTGCAGGCTTTTATGATCTGTGAATACATCAATGAACACCATATAAATAATGCCGCCATATCTTAAGTGCATGGACAAATGCAGCTAACTCGAGGTCATAGGTCGGATAATTCCGCTCGTGCTTCTTGAACTGCCTTGAAGCATACGCAATTACCTTCTCATGTTGCATCAGGACACATCCTAACCCGACACCTGAGGCATCACAATATATGGAATAACCATCTAGACCATCTGGAAGTGCTAGAACTAGCGCTGAGGTCACCCTGTTCTTAAGCTCTTGGAAACTCTGCTAGCAAGCCTTTGTCTACTGAAGCTTAGTTGCTTTCTGTGTCAACTTCGTTAGTGGTGCCGAAAGGGAAGAAAAACCCTTTACGAACCTCCGGTAGTATCCTGCTAAGCCTAGAAAGCTACGAACCTCTATCAGAGTGGTAGGTCTAGACTAGGATTTCATAGCCTCAATCTTCTGAGTGTCTACCTTTATACCTCCATCAGATAGAATGTGCCTCAAGAATGCTACAAACTTCAACAAGAACTCACATTTAGAAAACTTAGCATATAATTTACTATCACAGAGGGTTAAGAGAACCGCTCACAGGTGGTCTGCATGCTCATCCTCTCAACATGAATAAACAAAAATATCATCAATAAATACTATCATGAACATATCTAAAAATGGCCGGAATAGGCTATTATTCAAGTCCATAAATACGGCAGGTGCATTCGTCAACCCGAAGGACATGACAAGGAACTCGAAGTGGCCATATCGGGTCCTGAAGGCTGTCTTGGGAATATCTTTCTCCTGAACTCTGACCTGGTGGTACCCCAACCTCAAATCTATCTTTGAAAAGTATTTAGCCCCTTGTAACTGATCAAACAAGTCATCGATCCTTGGAAGTGGATACTTATTCTTAATAGTTACCTTGTTCAACTGCCTATAATCGATTCACATCCTCAACGAGCCATCTTTATTCCGCACAAACAGTACCGGTTCACCCTAAGGTGATGTACGGGGCCTGATGAAACCTTTTTCCTGCAAATCTTTTAACTTCTCCTTCAACTCCTTCAATTCTGTAGGTGCCATTCTATACGGAGGAATGGATATTGGTTGAGTTCCCGGAAGCAAATCGATGCCAAAATCAATCTCTCGCTCTAGAGGAATACCTAGAAGTTCATCTGGAAATACATCTGTGTACTCTTTGACTACTAGAATAGACTGAAGTGTAGGTATCTCAGCATCTGCATCTCTAACTCGTACAATATGATAAATGCACCCTTTTGTAATCATTTTCCTTGCCTTCAGATAGGAAATAAACCTACCTCTGGGTGCCGCTGTATTACATACCTATTGAAGGACTGGCTCACCCGAAAAATGAAATCTGGCTATCTTTGCTCGACAATCAACTGTGGCATAGCAAGCTGCCAACCAGTCCATGCCCATGATAGCATCAAAATCCAACATCTCTAGCTCAACTAGGTCGGCTGAGGTCTGACGACTACAAACTGTCACCGTACAACCTCGGTAAACCTCTCTAGAAATAATCGATTCTCCGACCGGTGTAGGTACCGCAAAAGAATCACTTAGTATTTCAAGCACTATACTAAACTTCCCTGCGACAAAAGGGGTAATACACGATAAAGTAGATCATGTGTCTATCAAGGCATAAACATCGTGAGACAAATGGTCAACATACCTGTCACAACTTCTGGTGAAGACTCCTGGTCTTGTCGAATTGCTAAAGCATAGCTATGATTTTGGTTACCACCTGAACTGGAACCTCTACCTCTGCCTCGACCTCTACCAGCCGAAGACTGAGACCCGCGCCCTGAAGGATGCACATACATAGATGATCCTGTTGCTGAATTCGCTGATTGTGCCATACCCCCAGAATCTCTATGTGGTCAATCTCGCATCATATGCCCCGAACGTCCACATGTATAGCAAGCATCGGAACCGGCTCGGCATTGCCCCAAGTGTCCTCTACCACAGATGTCACACCACGGCGGAAATGACCATGTCTGCCCTGAACCTCGCTGTCGTTGAAACCCGATGCCCGGGAGCTCTCACTTGGTCCTGACTGAGTATAACGATCATACCTATAACCCTGTAACTGAGGTGGCGGAGGCCTAGGTGGCCGTTCGAAGTACTAAGGCCTATAACTAGCCTGAGACTGCTCCTGAGACCTGGCAAATCTTATCCTCTTACGCGGCTCTGACTCAGTCCTCTTCATACCCTGCTGCTAACGCCTACCCCTTTCTATATTCTGGGCGAATGCCTGAATCCGGAGATATCCATGCTATCCTGCAATGCAGCGGTGGCATATGCCTCGGTCAACTCTAGGGCCAACCCTGCTATAAACTTGTGCATCCTGTCCCGCATAGTAGCAACTATGGATGGTGCATATCTGGATAGCGAATAAAAACGGAGACTATATTCTCGAACACTCATATTGCCCTGCTTGAGGGCTAAAAACTGATCAACTCGAGCCTGTCGAATCTCCTGCGGTAAGTACTCGTCAAGGAAGGCATCTAAAAAATTCTCCCAAATAGCTGGAGGTGAATCACGTCCCCTGGACCTCTCCCATCCCTCGTACCAAAGGATGGCTATATCTCGAAGTCGAAAAGCTACTAACTCAAATGCCTCTTTCTCCGTGGCATGCATAACCCGAAAGATCCTGTGAAGTTGATCTAGGAAATCCTGCGGGTCCTCTCTCTGATCTGTCCTCATGAACTCTGGGGGACTCAAAGAAATAAACTCTCGGACCCTTGAACTCCCAAACTCCTCAGAAGATCTGCACTAGCGGATGCCCTAGCCTGTTGCTGGGTAGCTACCAACTGTGTCAACAAATGCACCGCACTCTTCAAGTCCTGATCTGATGGAAGCGGAGGGGGAACTGGATGTGCAGTCTCCCTAGGAATCTCCTCAGGTGGTGGAGGAGCCGATAATGGCTGAATAGGGTCTCTCCCTGGGCCTCAGATTGTGCCCCATCTACTAGGGGTACCTTTTTGGTCCCTTCACCTAGTGCTGTATCTCTCCTCTGGCTAGCCGTAGTCTTCCTAGTCACTGTCATCTATGCATGCAAACGCCAGCACGTAAGTTTAGCTCAAATTTCCTATAACTCAGTTCTATAGCACGATTTGGATTTGAAAGAAGGGTAACCAACTCCTAAATACCCTGTAGTCCCCTGCTTATATAATGTGGTGCACCACACATCTATAAACAAGACCCTAATAGACACCGCTTGTAGACTCCCTAGGACAGAACTGCTCTGATACCACTTTTGTCAAGCCCGAACCTGGAGGGCGAGACCGGCATCCGGTGCCTCACCTATCCTTGTGTACCAACTTACGACTAAGGGACGCTAAACATATAATGTCATACTTTGGCCATAGGGCCACATTGCATGACAATTTGCGAAGCAAAATATAAAACTGAACAGAAACTACCGCTGACTCAACATCAATATAAAGCTGGGCCGACAAGGCCGTCATAGCTACTACAGCTGACAAACAACCAAAATATACACACAAGGCCTACAAGCCCAACATGCTGCACTAACTGACAGGATATGTCTACAAGCCTCTACTACTGGATGTACTGTGATCGGAACAGGGCCCCGACCTACCCATAACCTATATACATATATATACAGGATGTACACAAAACTCTAGACCCGACAACTCCGAAGGACGTGGAGCTTACCAATAAAGCTGAACTCGGGCAATACCTAATGAGGAGGTATACCCGTTTGTCTGTCTGAACCTGCACGCATGAAATGCAGCATCCCCAAAAAAAAGGGACGTCGGTATGAAATAATGTACCGAGTATGAAAGGCAATAATATAACTGAAAGTTGAAACTGAATTGATAATATAACAACTGAAAGTAACTGGGAGTCAAAGATAATCTGAAGATATGCTTACCTGCTAATAATGACTCCACTCTCTCAATATAGTAAGTAAAATAGTTGTTTGGCCTTATAAGGCTCGGTATATGTATACATCTGCTCTGCCGTAGTAGGCTCGCTCATAGGCGCTCGACCATACTAGGCTCTGTATCTCGGCCAAATGGGCTCGCATATAGGCGCTCGGCCACAGTAGGCTCGGTATATACTTACCATCTGATCAGAGGTTGCCCAATAGGGGCCTGCCCACCGATTAGAGCTCGATGGTGGTGAAAATACTATAATTCTATATATATATATATATATATATATATATATATATATATATATATATATATATATATATATATATATATATATGTATATATATATATACTCTTCTCTCTTGACTAGAAGAAGACAATACTCAATTGAATATAAAGTCTTGATAAGGGAAAATACTGCAACTTATGAGATTAGGATAATGTATATAAATTCGAGAGTATGAACTTCTCTTTATGCCTCATTATCAACTCATGTAGTTACGAGATCAAGCCAAAAGGAAGGAAGTCTTAGCCTTAACATACCTGGAGTAGGGAAAAATTCGTATGATATTCTTGAGAAGGATTGCACCGTACTCCCTTAGAATTGCAAAATCACGTTGTTATTACGCAGTGCATTTTCGTCCGAATTCCTTTACTAACCAAGAACTCCCTGTTGGGAACACATCTTTTAAAATATATACTGAAGAAGCTTCGCCACAAACTTATCCGTACAGTGGTTTAATGTTAACTAACAATGGGGAGATTGTTAATTTTTGCAGTTGTAATATGAAGTCTTCATATGCAATTTCAAATTTCCCTCACCTTCGTTCCTTATTTTGCCTTTCTGTATATATCCAAATTTTGTCAAAATGAATTGATATCCATGGAATATAAGTTTAGAGATGACTAATATAACTCCACCTCTTACGTGTTAATGGCTTAAGAAGGTTGTCCATGTGCCTACTAATTAAATTGACTAAAGGCAAGAGTCACTTACTCCACTTGCTTCCACGTGTGGGGGGGGGGGGGGGGTATGGGATTTGTCCCCACCTACAATTATCTACAAATCCTTAATTATATGGTTAATCCCCCATTAAATCAATAATTAACCAATTGCCCGCATAATTAAGAATTGTCTCAAATTACTTAAAATACTACATATTTTTAATACACTTTATACTTCATACTATCATGGTTTTATGATTCCTTGTATGGTACTAGTCCGTAATATCGGGTATTATAGCTCGGACCGTATTATACCACAAATCGATAATCTTCAACGAAACTCATTTTCTTTGATTAGTTTACCCTTTTTCTTTCACGGTACTTACTTATTGCTTGTTGTAAATAGCATAAATGCTGATAATCTCAAGAAAATCTCATTCCCGAGTCTACGTCAATTAACTGAAAACGAAACTTTAACGTACGGAAATTCGAGATGTAACATAGACGGCCAACAACTTCTACTATCTTACCTGGTAGTAGCAGGGCAGCTGAGCTCTCTAAGAGGTTGGAGCTGGATCTTGAGGAGAATGATAAGCTTAGAGAAGAGAATGATGAGCTGAGGAAAGAAACCAAGCAACTTAGGGAGGAGCTCAGAATGGGTAGAGAGGCCCATGCCCAATGATTTCCACCCTTGTGAAATCTTTGACCCCCTCGGGTCTTTACCCTTTGTCTTCAGTTTGTTTTTGTTAACCTAGTGGTGCTTTCTTTTTTTCTTATTCTAGTTCTGAGTAGGTGGATATTTCATTATATTTTGTTCTAATATTTTTATTCAAGGCCCCGGGCTTAATTTGGCACTACCTAATGAACTCTATTGTGCTATTTTTATGCTTCTCACATGGTTTTATTATCAGCATGGTTTATTTGTCTTGATAATTCTTGAGTTTGTGCTGTAGCCACAATGGTCATGAATCTTGCATTAACTGTGCTTGGGCTGTCTAACATCTTTTTATTCTTTTCGATGATGCCAAAAGGGGAAGGATAGAGTTGGGGGTGCTTGATGTGCTTGTTGTATACTTGATGTACTTGCTATGGATCACAGTGTATTTGTGATGAGATGATTACCTGGTTTTATGCGAAAGAGTTTGTCATCATCAAAAAGAGGGAATTTGTTGAGTATTGGGGTTTTGATGATAAAACTTTTTTTCCAGAGAAAATGCTCTAAGAACCAGGTCTTCAAGGTCGTTGTTGAAGGCTCTTACAAGGCAGTACATTTTTCTCAAAGTTACTCGAGTCCGAGTTTGTTTGACACCAACTTGTCATGACCCCAAATACCGGTCGCGATGGCGCCTATCACATTACTAGGCAAGCCAGACCAACTATCAAACCACAACCCATTTTCATTTAATAAATCATTTGCTAACATGGTTTAATTACCAATTATCATAATAAGTGTTTAAAACAACAAAAAAAATATGCGGAAAAACAAGACATAGAAACTACACAGCCCATACTGATCTGGTGTCACGAGTCTAGAGCCTCTAATACAAGTCTGAACAACCTACTACATAGATAGTCTAGAATGCGGAAAAATAATAAGATAGAAGGGAGAAATCAGGGCTGCGGACGCCATGCAGCTACCTCGAAATCCCCGGCAAATGCTAGAAAAATAGCTGAAGCTCTCACTCGGCCGCTCGGGCACCTGGATCTGCATACAAGGTGCAGGGAGTAATGTGAGTACGCAAACTTAGTAAGTAACTAAAGTAAATAATGGACTGAAAGCAGTGACGAGCAGTTCAAAACATATAACTTTGAAAAAATAGTTCTATCATAATTTCATCAATCTCAGTTTAAAACTTTGAAATCAGTTATTTGACAATATATCCAACAGAGGCTTATTTATATGAAGAGTGAAAACAGTGGAAACATCATAACAGGGCCCCTCGGGCAAAGGATCACTCAGAATATGCCCCCTCGGGCAGCCTCTCAGTCACTCGGTACTCACTCTCACCACTCGGCTCATTTAATCTCATAACCATAGAAATTATAGTAACCGCTGCGGTGTGCATCCCGATCCATATCAGTATCGCTGCGGCGTGCAGCCCGATCCATATATTTATAGTCGACTACGCTGACTAGGGGTGTGCAGACTCCGGAGGGGCTCCTACAGCCCAAGCGTCATATCGCTGCGGCGTGCAGCCCGATCCAATATATATATCGCTGCGGCGCGCAGCCCGATCCATATAAGTATCGTTGCGGCTTGCAGCCCGATCCATAATATATACATATAATATCCTCACCATAAGGTTCTCAACCTCTCTCAGTCATTAGCCTCATAGCCTCTCGGGCACCACAACAGAAATTAGGGAACTCAGCCCAAACAGTCCTCACCATAGGAGTAGAATGATAAAACCAGTTTTAAACATTTAACAGGTAAAAAACATGAGTGAGGCTATGTTTTTAACAAGTAAAGTGAGGAAAATAGTTAAAATGCCCCTAAGGGTTGCTACAGATCGGTGCAAGGCCCCAAACATGGCATAAAGCCCATAATACAGTATAAGGACCCAAAATCCAGAATAATATAACATTTCCAAATAAAATACGGCTTAATAGTCACTGCGGGACGGACCAAATCACAGTCCCTACCGGTGCACGCCCACACGCTCGTCACCTAGCATGCGCGTCATCACATTTATCAAATCAAGTCAAATACCGGGGTTTGTACTCTCAGTTCTAAATTTACAATGGTTACTTACCTCAAACCGGCGAAATACTACTCCGCGACGCCTTTGCCTCTCGAATCGGCCTCCACTCGCGTCGAATTTAGTCAAAATCAGAACGAATACGTCACAATATGCTAAGGGAACAAATCCCAAGCGAAAACAATCGAAAAATACCAAAAATCCCGAAATTAGCACAACCCGAGCCCCGGGCCCACTTCTCGAAACTCAAAAATTTTTACATTAACGGGTTCCTTATCTCCCCACGAGCTCATACATACCAAAAGTTCTCAAATCCGACCCCAAATGGTCCTTCAAATCCCAATTCCAAAGTCCAAGATTCCAAGCCCTAGTTGGAAGAGGAGTGCTAACGTGATAAGGGTCGTTGTCCAAGAAGATATGCTTGCATAAGTGATAGACAAGAGTCACAAGAATTGTGGAGTCCTTGGAGCTGTAGGAGTCCTATCAAATAAGAAGCTGACTATACATAGGACTGCTAGAAGATCTTTGAGCCTTAAAACCTTAAATACTATCTTTTTGGACTGTTGAGACTATCCTTTTGCACATCAACCGTGGAACTACCTTTTTAACACTCAAGTCGATTACTAGTGTCAGTGTTCTTCTTGAGTCAGTTAGTGAATGTGCTTTAGGAAATCGAGTTGTAATCAAGTGTCTTACATAATTAGTGAATTGAAGTAATTGTTTGAGTTTGCAAGTTAGAGTAACTTGTAAGTCAAATAGTTGAAGTAGGAGAGCTGGAGGGCATTGATTCACAAGTATTGTAATCAATACATTTGGCTTAATTTGTTAGTAAAACTGAAGTTAAAATCTTACGTGGTAGGTCGTGGTTTTTACACATTTCATAAAAAATTGATGCGTTTACTTTACTGTTTATCTCGCTTACTCTTAAAGAGTTATAAGGTAAAGAACCAAATTCATAAGTAATTCAGAAAGGCACTCAAATCAACAGTGGTGTTCTTTTCCAAGTTAAATAGTTATAGTTCTTATTTCAGTTATGAGTTTTTACAAAAAATATTTGCTTAATGCTTTTTTGTCCACAATTTAGTTAACTCTTTTTTGAAGTTTTTATATCAAATCTTTTAAAATCTCACAAAAACTAAAAAAACCCTGATTTTGTTACCTTTCAACAAAAAAAAAATTACTACTAGATGTTTTAACTAAAACAAATATAAAGCAAAAGGCCCTTTAAAAGTTAGGTCTTGAAGGATTTTTTTCAGCATTCCTCTCCTTTTGGATTAAATTATACACATTAGTGCAATGATTTTTTTTACAATATCACTGCTTTTTGATCGGTTATATTAGCTTATGTACTTTGTTTGCGATGTTATATTATCAATTGTTTCTCTCATATTTATATTTAAAAGAAAGAGTTGAAGTTTGATACATTGACGATGTAAAATTCTTTTTTTTTCTTTTTCTGTAAGTCAAGTCCACTAGGCCTTGTGCCTAGTAGTTGTTTTTATAAATAAAAGAGAAATTAGTACAATGAAGGAGAGGGACATGAACCTTACCTCCAAATCTATGGTGGATAAATAATTGATTATCCAAAAAAAGCAATCAATTGAATCCGGTACAATGAGTGAAGTTAGATATATAATGAAGAGTGTATTGCCTATTCTTAATTGGCAGGCAATTGGTATACAAAAACAGTGTGAAATTCTTTTTACATTATCACGTAATTCTCTATTGGAAATAAACATATATTTGCAAAAAGCAAAAGATAATAAGGAACCTGCTGCAATCCACAAAACTACAGTAATAATGTAAACATATTATACACTACCAATGTAAATAATCCAAGTCTAAACATAAAAAGTTTCAAATTTTTTTCAAATGGCAACTCAACTAAAATTAACACATGTTATAAAACAATAAAAGAAGAAAAGAATATTGCAGAGAAAAGTAGAGAGAGCGGATTCTTATTGATTTGGAGTCAATTACAATGAAATAGAACCCCTCTATTTATAGAGAAAAAGTGACTTAGCCACCAAGTAACAAACCCTAAAATCTCTCTAAAATATAGACATTCACCATAAATAAAATACTGTTTATAACACTCCCCCTGAATGTCTATCCAACAGATAATGTGCCTCGTTAAAACCTTAACTAAAATAAAACCCAATGGAAAAAAAATTTTAGAGAAGGAAAAAGAGTACACATGTTTAGAAATACGCCTTTTGGTTGCCTCATTAAAAACCTTACAAGGAAAACCCAGTGGGACAAAACCTTATAAGGGAAAAAGAGTACAATGCGTATTAACTCCCATTATAATGAGAGCATCAATTCACATCTTTGAGCCTTCGCATCCAATCTTGTGCACTAGCTTCTTGAAGGTTGACGTCGGCAGAGATTTGGTGAATAAATCACCCATATTAACTCCAATGATTATGTTGCACCTTGAAAATTCTCGCTATCACATTATCATGCTTATAATTATAGCAAGATACAAATGTGCACAAATTGTACTTAGGATGTAGTACGTCATGACCAAGAATTTTATATGCTTTAAGCGATTTAAATCCTTCAAGAATTGTCATATAAGTCATATAACTTTAATTAGATTCATATCAAGTTTTCATGTCATACTAGACAAATAAGATATGAAAAACTGATTACACATATAATTGACTTTATATTTTCAAGTGTTTGAACTACATGTTCAAAATTACATGTCTTATATATGAAACCAATTCTATTTGAATTTTGTCTCTTCCATTGACCAATATTTTTGTGTCTGTATTCGACAGACTTGAGGTCCTCATCTATACTTAGCGTTATCATAGATTTCGTCGACGAACATTTTATATCAGTTTCAGTATTTTTTCATAAAGACATAACATAGAGATCTCTTCATTCATATTTTCAGGTACCTGAATCTCTCCTGAGTTGTTATGAAGTTTTATGTCATGTGATCTTCTAGATCACTTGACTCCTTTAATATGACCATTTGCTCATCTTCTTTATCAAGAAGTTTATTTGAAACCGATCTGTCTATACGCTTTAAGCATACCATAGACTTTGTCCTTCTAGGACTTAATATGAGCATTTGCAATGAGAATATAATTACTTTCTTTGAGTCAGCGAATGCTTCTGGCATGCTTTGCAATATATTGCAAATGAATTATCTTTTCATGAACTTCAAGTTCATATTATCTTATTTGAGGATCTAAATATACAAATGATCATTCATTCCACGTAACCTTTTCTCAATTGTTTATCATGTCTCCCCCTCATGTTAGAAAAACTAACTTTCTTCAACAATTTTGGAAACTCACCTTGTGTGTTATGGTGTTAATCAAAATATACACCGCACATCAATAATAATAATAATAAGATGAAATTATTTGGTTCCTGACCCTGAACCACTTGTGAGGGGAGAATGTAATATACTTTCGTATATAACCTATATCAAACTGATATAGATAACTTTGTTCTCATAAGCAATAGTTTAGCTATTAAGTGAAGGCACTCAATAAATTATTTTGCTAAACAAACTTATCAAGATGAACTTCTTGAATAGAAAATCTAGAAATTATGCTCGAAATTAAATTATTGAGCAAGTTACCTTGCAAAACACCATGTTGCGAGTTAATAATAATCGCACGTGTAACCATCTCATAGATGCATCTTATGTGGTATACATGGCAGGTGAACGAGCCCATATTCACCTTTGATATTTCCAGCATTCATGGGATTCAATCCCAATTTTAGTTGGTCTATTAATTAATGAGAACAAGCAATATAAGAGAATTCGTAAAGAACCTTCTAGTTCTTTAATATTCACCCATGTGAAATCTCTATTATTTTTGCACATCATACTTAAATTGATATGGCTAAACCAATTATGCCAACTGAATAAATTATCAATATTGATAAACTTCAGATTTACACCATAACGTGTGCAATTATCAATAAACTCCAAGTTTATTATGATATGGGTTTTTATATCAATAAACTTCTACTTTATTGTGGTATTCTTTTGTTTGTGTAGTACAAACTGGAGAATAAAGCGGGTAGCTTTTCACATACATATTATCTCGATGCAAGTTGTTGTAATAGAAGATATTAAATCTTTCCTTTATTTATAGTCTCAGTATGACCAACCGCTTTCGCGAATACTTTAGAAACTCAATTAAGTTTCTTTGAGACTTACTACAACACAATATTGATAATCAATTTTATTCCTCCAAAAAGTAATAATTGGCTCTTCCAGAGCTCTCAATTAATTTGGTACTACCATATATTCATCAACATCCATATGGTGAATATCTCTTTTAAAGAGAAAGTTATACCATTATGGTTATGGTCAAAATTATATGCAAGATATGTTTCATGCATTAATATTATTCTTTAATAATCATATTACCAAAATATTTTGGCGTGCAATAGGTACGTGACCAATGACCATTCATGCCATAATAATGATATTATTTTCTTATATCATCTCAAACCTCCTTCTAGTGGTAAGTGTGCTATATTCACTACCATTAGCACGTTCATATTCTTCCAAGAATAAATATGTATTCAAAAATCAGATGTTGTCACATTCACATCATGAATGGACCATAATCATCTATATGTGCTTTATAAATCTCATGTCAAATCGATGACAAATATTACTTTCACAGATTGAAGGATTATTTTGAGAATCCTTATTATTCTAATCATCACAATGATGACGATTATAATTTCGTCTATTGCCACGTCCACATCCATTGATACCTTGACGGTAATAATTTTATCTTCTTTCAGACTTATCACATATTGCTATCACATTCTCTTAAGGGAATGAGAATGAAGCAAATTCAATGGGACGGGTTTTCACTTCTTGTGCTCACGATCATACATGACTTTGATCATGGCAAGTCATAGAAATTTTACCACTTCGATTGGTTATAATTTCTTACTAACTCCATTAGAGTTGTAATCAAACTTTAGTTTCTTTGCTTGTATTTTAAAATCAAATTATAGAATAAAAGAGAAAAATACGGTAAAATACATACCTTAAATTCAGAATTTAATCATGAAGGAAGTTCATGGAACAATTGACAATCATTATGCTCAATCTCAAAGCTTCTACTCAATTGGTTAGAGTCTCGTGCTAATAACGTGTTATAAAACAATAAAAGAAGAAAAGAATATTGCAGAGAAAAGTAGAGAGAGATGATTCTTATTGATTTTGGAGACAATTATAATGGAATAGAACCCCTCTATTTATAGGAAAAAAGTGACTTAGCCACCAAATAACAAATCCTAAAATCTTTCTAAAATATAGACATTCACCGTAAATAAAATACCCTTTTTTCAATAACTTTTTTTGGAAGGATAATACGGTCATGGGGGTGTGAGATTCGTTTGTCGGTTGATGATTAAGATAAAGACTTTTTTTACATAACTAACAAGTGGGATAAAAATAAAAGAAAAAAATTATATCATATGTCAATCGGCAAATTCTCCCGACCAAATTGAGCTCATATTTTTAATTTACCCGACATTGGACCATTTTGTATATATTATTATGTAAAAAGAATTTTATCATTTAACCTAGCGTAAAGAAGAGAGTTGGACAGTCTTCTTCACCATTTTCTTCTCTTTCTTCAATTTTTAGAATAAAGAGGTCGACGATAGCGGCAATCAAGAGGTCGACGGCGAAGTCAACAACAAAAGCCGAGTATAGAAGCCGACAACAAAATCAGCGATGCCATTGAAGAATGAATCCCAGCGGTAGACATAATTATTTACCCATTTTATGTTGTTTTTGTTCTGCCAAAAAAGAATCTACTTAAAACTGAATCATTATTTTGTTTGAGCAAAGGATTTGCTCTGATATTGTATTCAGATGATTTTCAATATTTATCTTACTTCCTTAAAAAAAAAACTTCCATCTCCATCTTCTCTCCTTTTTAATTTTCAATAACTCCCCCTAATAAACCTTCTTTCTTTTGGTGATTTTGGTATTGAAATGGAGCTTTAGCAGTGGATAGAAGGTATTTTCTAATGTAAATGTTATATAATTGGTGTTTAAATACGCTTATACAATATTATATAATTAAGTATAATTATGTATAAATATGTATAAATGCATATATTTATGAATAATGCGATATAGTTATTTTTTTAAAAGTGTATAAGGGTGCGTATACATTCTTAGTGCATAAGAGACTTTCACGGGAGTTTGACACTTTATTCTTTTATGAATATTTTTATTTTTATTTTTCTGGAATACATCATTAGATATTCTTTATACAAGTTTATACAATGTTATGCATCATTATACATGTAATGTATATGTACAGTTAAAAGTGAAATTGATTTTTTTGTTGTGTTTTTCTTACTATTTCTCGAATAATCTATGCATAAAGTCATTTCCTTGTTGATTTCTCAATAAAATTACGAACATGCAACAAATTTTTTAATGTTTTATTTACATGGATGATTTACTCATCTAGTACGCATACAGGGAGCAAAATTATGTAGCAGATAGCCTAGCCAAATATGCGGCACAACAACAAAATGGAGGCAGCTTGGAGCTTTTTGCCAGTCCACCACCTTTTGTCATGCATCACTACCAAGCTGACTGCCTGGGAATAGACTCTACAAGACTTGTAAATGCCTGTGTTTTTTAAGCTACTACCCCTCCCCTTGTAAATCCACTACAAGCAGTAGTAGTTCCTTATAGTTCAACTAGTACTTTTGTGTATACTACCCCCACTAGGGGAGTAGAACCTAGTAATATGTCTACTACTTGTAATAGTGATGTTATCGGGGGTGCCTAATGAACCCCCACCCTCTGTATGTGTTATCTATATATAGATCTCTCTTTTTAACCAAAAAAAAATTGCTATTTTGATGTTGGGAAAGAAGAAAATTTAAGATTTTTTGAGTTGTGTTGTGGCTGATTTACCTTTTTTATCAAATGCTGATTGTGTGAAATAAGCTATTCTTCGGGCATTAGCCTATTATATATTTTTGGGCTATAAATTTATAAAGTTGTATTTAGGCTATTATATTATAATGTAGCTGTGTGAGCTGTACTTACGTGTAATTCTCTCAAAATAAACCACCAGTATAGCCAGACTTATAAGGTTTCAACTAGTAGGGCAAAAAAGTAAGACCAAGTCTATTTTCTCTAAAACCCACCATCTTTTTTAACCTCAAACAAATTTGACTACCACAATACAAATCACTAACTTCAAGAATGGAAAAATACAACAATCTTTAATTTGCTATCCAAAGTATTTTCGCTATTCTTCTTTTTCCCTTATGAGTTTGTCTCCTCACATACAGGGAAGAATGGAGAGGGAAGCGTTCACCAGTTGATGGATTATCAGACAGCTTCTATCTTTATTTGTGTAATGGTGTGAGTGTATACACTATTATACAACATTATATACTACTATACATTATAAAATACACTACTTGAAAGCCAAAACATCACAAGACTTTTCGATCTCACTGTATATTGTCACGATCCGAAATCCTTATTGCCGGACTGTGATGGCGCTTAACGTCCACTTTCTAGGCAAGCTAACATTAGTACACAACTAATTATTTTAAAACAATTTGTAAGCATTTTAATGGTAAATAAAGCTATAGAAGTTCAAAAATAGATAAAATAATTCCAAACACTGACTAATCAATCCCGGAATTTGGTGTCACAAGTACACGAGCATACTAGAAGAGCTACAACCAAATGTCTGAATGAAAATAAAACTGTTTGAAATTAAACAAATAGTAGAACTAGATGAGGAAGGGGACTCTAGGGCTATGATCTCCGTGCAGCTATACCTCAAGTCTTTGTGAAAGAAAGTTAATTCGAGCGAGCGTCCGCTAGTTGCTGCTGGGAGCTACACTAGAATATGCACAAGAAGTGTAGAAGTGTAGCATGAGTACAACCGACCCATGTACTCTGTACGTGCCAAGCCTAACCTCGACAAATTAGTGAAAGAGGCTATAAGAAGGCACCTACTATGAACCTGTGCGAATATAAATGAATCAATAGCAAAAATAGTGGATAAACAAGAAATTAGCATAAAACCGTTACTGAAAACACATAACAGAGGTCCCTAGAATAACACCTATGCTCAACCTCAGTTCAACATGGATACACTAATAACAAGTAAACAGAGTAATAAATGTCTTCTCCGTTGCGGCGCGCAACCCGATCCACAAATATATATACAATACATAACATGTTTTAATATATATATATATATATATATATATATATATATATATATATATATATATATATATTCAATGTGTGTTCAAAATGCTTTGTTGTTGATAATGATAATGATGTTCGAAAGTGAAAAGGGTGAGCATGAAATATGAGATACGAACAAGTGCTGAGAATGATATTACAATTGTGGCCACTAGTGCCAATGAATTGAAAAGATGTGAAAGGAGTACGAAATGAGATGATGTCACGCCCCAAAATCCGAGGAGCGCGACCGGCGCTCAACCGAGAAAACTCGACTGAGCAAGCCTGATAGGTTTCATACATACAACCCAATCTTTGAATAAAGAGGAAATATACATCATTAATCAAATTCTAGAAACAAGTCTTTAACGATTTCTATTTCATTTCCATTAGCATCTTTGTTCATAATTTAAGATATACAAGTTTTATACATCCTTTCCGAACATCATTATTTCTATTTTAATTCCAATGCCTGTCACTAACTTGAGCGAAGTCTGATCTCGACCCGATCGGCGGTCGCCTCGACACGATCGGCTAGGCCACCTTACCAAGGCGTTTCCCTTTTCCATCAATGATCTCATTTCAATCTTTGTTTCCCATAAATCATTTAATAGGCACTTGGGGCCACAACCATCACATCATATATTTGGCATTAGGCCACATCTCACATCATTCCCAATTTTAATGCTAGATTTGTAATTTAGGAAAATAGGTACACATAAGAGTAATTTAAATTGCAAGCATAGATGAGACTTCACATAGATGGCACAACAATGCAACTTCAATCTAAATTTAAGGTCTAAGCATTTCAATATATAATTCATATCTTTTGCCCCTTTCAAGTTATCAAGATAGCACGCTGATCACATTGAGACACATCTTTGACGCATATAAGGTTACGATACCAATTCATGTGAAATAACAATCGATGCAACAATTCAACTTTAATCTTACCATATTCACACAATCACCGATGAAGCTCAATTTCTAAAAGACGGGGTTTTAACCATACATACCTTGTTTGAGCTTTACTTAAGTTACTACAACGTTCCGAAAATTCTAGCAATCCCAATCTACTTTGAGAGATAACAAAATTGAACACAAATTAGCAAGGTATTCATAGTTTCAGCTCATTTGACCATTTTATAAAATACTAGTTGTGCATCTTGATTTGAAATCTCTTTTACAAGATTTCCTTCATTCCCCAACCCAATCTTTACTTATTTATGTTCAACAATCTTCCCACAAACCTTATTTGTAAATGCATGTATACATAATACTGTTACCCCCCAAGAATCATACCTCAATAACCCATCTTATACCCCAAACACGAAATTAAAGTCTAATGTATAGAACCTTACCTCTTAGATGAAGAACTTGTGATTGGGTTCTTTAATTCTTGAAGATTGATGCAAGATTGGATGATTGAATGTTAGGTTCCTCCTTCTCTCTCTAAAATGCTCTTACCTGTCTCTAGAATGCTCATGAAATCATCCCAAAATGAACCCCAAAGCCTATATATTAAAATGGGGTCGGGTCATGAAAATAAGAAGATTAATCCTCCGAATTCGGGTCTGCGGTCCCATAATGGACCGCAAAATGGGTATGCTGGCGGCAGACGCGTCGCAAAACCCGGTGCCCAAAACTGGGCTACACTGGTCCGATTTGCGACCAGATTGGTAATCGCAGATCAAAAATGCGACAGATTTGCGATCGCAGATTCGACACAGGATCACATTTTTTCCAGCCTTTGGTAATTTTATCATAAATTTGTGTAGGAATGTCCAATTGACGAACGGTTTGAAGCGTTGGAAACTAGACTCGAAGACCTTTCAAATGATAGGTTGCTCATCACATAAAACCTTACATATATATATATATATATATATATATATATNATATATATATATATATATATATATATATATATATATATATATATATATATATATATATATATATATATATATATATATATTAATAACAAGTCTTCTCCATTGCAACGCGCAGCCCGATCCACAAATATATTATAGTTGCTGCGTGCAACCCGACTCCAAACAATAATATCAATATCCGTTGCGGCGTGAAACACGATCCCCACAATAATATCAATAACCGTTGCAGCGTGCAACCCGATCCCACACAATAATAATATTAATGAACATCTACAACCAACAACAACGTAACTCAAATAAAACGGAATAAGGGAAACTACACAATTAAAGTCATAAAACAAATAAAAGTAGCTAGTTAACAACATACTAAATCACGAAGCAAGTAAAGGCAATCAATAACTAAAGGGCACGGATACATGAAAATATTATAAATTAAAGCATATAACGGATAAATACACGAATTTAACAAGTAGATGCAAGTAACAATTAAAGCAGTTAACAAGTAATAACATTGATTAAATGAAGGTAAGAAATAATTTAAAATAACAATAAAAATCCCAACCCGCATGCTTAACCCGTGACACGTATATATACTCATCATCTTGAATATATGTCGTCCCCACATATAAACAAAATAGCAAATAATCCAATCAAGTCAAATTCTCTCAAGTAAAAGTTAACCACGATACCTACCTCTTTCCGCAATCAAATCAACACTCAACCACATCCTTTCCTTTAAAATTAGCCTCCAAACTAATCAAATCTAGCCAAATATATTTCAAATAATTCCAAATAAGGTTTAGAAACTACGAACGAGTGAAAAAGATTCAATTTTAATGAAATTAGAAACAAGTCAACCTGGGCCCGCTTTGTCAAAATTCGAGATTCGGGCCAAAACACGAGTACCCATTCACCCCGAGTGCCGTTATATAATTTGTTTCGAAATCCAACCTCAATTTGAGGTCTAAATATTAATTTTATAAAATCCCTAATTTCTACCCAAAATTCCTAATTTCTACCATAAACTTCATAGATTTAGGTTAAAAATTAATGTGTGATTATGGAAATACATCAAAACTAGTTAAAATTTACTAACCAATAAAGTTGGGATGAAAATCTCCTCAACATCCTCTCTAGTCCGAGCTCTAGTTTTCAAAAATGGTGTTGAATGCAATAATCCCGACTTTCAGAAAATAGTTGGGCGTCAGGTATTCTTCGCGTTCGCGAAGAGCACTGGCCAATTGGCCATCGCGTTCGCAAAGTCCTTCACGCGTTCGTGAAAGCAACCCCAGCCAAACCTCAACGCTCGTGGCTCGTTGGCCGCGTTCGCAAAGAAGGACCATCTTGCCTCCCCCAGTCAACCAAAACTAGCATTCGCGGGAAGCCATTCACGTTCGCGAAGGGCAATCCCCCAGACCCTCGTGTTCGCGTAGTGTACCGGCCCAACCCCAATTTTTCCCCTTTGCGATCACAATAGAGGCTTAGCGATCGCGAAGCACCGGACAACATAAGCCAAAAACCATTAGTTCCACAAGTCTAAAAATGGTCTGAAACCTATCAAAAACTCACTCGAGTCCCTCGGGTTCCAAACATGCACACAAGTGTAATAACATCATATAAACTTGCTCATTACCGCAAATCATCAAAATAGCATCAAATAACAAGAATCAATCATCAAAACTCAAGATGTCAATTTGAAAACTTATTTTTCACAATCTTTCACAAAATTCACCGAAACTCTCTCGGGTCACCCTGAACCCTAATCAAACGTGCGTACAAGTCCAAAATGATCATACGAACCTACCAGAATTGTTAAAACACCCGTCCGACGTCGTTTGCCAAGAATGTTGATCGTGGTAAACTCAACTTCTTAAAGCCAAAAATCACATTTTCTTCAAATTCTTACGTAAAAACTTTCTAAAAAATGACACGGAACATGCACACAAATAAAGAAATATTAAATGAAGCCAATAGAGGTGTTGGAGCACGGAAATAATGGCTAATACTCAAAGCAACCTATGAGGTCTTTACATTCTCCACCTCTAAAAAATCTTCATCCTCAAACGAACATAGAAAAGTACTTGGATTGGTAAAAAAGTGAGTGTAACTACTCCGCATCGGACTCGGACTCCCACATGGCCTCCTCAATCGGATGACCTCTCCATTGCACTTTCACAGAAGAAAAACTCTTGGATCTCAACTTGCGAACATGCCGATCTAGAATAGCTGTCGGCTCTTCCTCGTAGGTTAGATTTTCATCAAGCTGAACCGTGCTTAAGTCCAAAACAAGTGACCTGTCTTCATGGTACTTCCAAAGCATGAAAACGTGAAATACCGGATATACCCCTGCTAGGCTAGGAGGCAATGCAAGAATGTAAGATACCTCCCCATCTCTATCCAAGATCTCAAATGGGAAAATAAACCTCGGGCTCAACTTGCCGTTCTTCCCAAACTGCATCACACCCTTCACATGTGACACTCGAAGAAGAACCTTCTCACCTACTATGTAAACTACATCCCGAACCCTCTGGTCCGCATAACTCTTCTGTTTGGACTGAGCTATACGAAGTCGCTCCTGGATAAACTTAATTTTCTTCATAGCATCATAGACCAAATCAGCACGAAACAATCTAGCCTCTCCAGGCTCAAACCAACCAATCGGCGGACAATATCATCTCCCATATATGGCCTCATACAGAGCCATCTAGATGCTCGACTGATAGATGTTATTATAGGACTTCCAAAATCCATAACACATGCGCTCAACATATTCTCCAAGATCTGAATAGTGCGCTCGGACTATCAGCCCGCTTGAGGATGAAATGTCGTACTCAACTCGACCCACATTCCCAACTCACGCTGCACGACTCTCCAAAAATGCATCATGAACAATGCCTCAGTCATAAATGATGGAAATAGGCATGCCATGCAGGCGGATAATCTCCTGGATGTAAATCTGAGCCAACAGCTCTGAAGAATGGGAAGTGGCCACCATAATGAAGTGTACGGACTTAGTCAATCGGTCCACAATAACCCAGACTGCATCATACTTCCTCAAGGTCCATGGTAAGCTTACCACAAATTCATAGTGATGGGCTTGCACTTCCACGCCGGTTCTTCAATCTCTAAGTCAATCTACCTAGTTACTGATGTTCATACTTCACCCGTTGACAAATCACACACTGAGATGCATAATCAAGAATGTATTTCTTCATCCTTCTCCCCCAATAGTGTTGTTTCAAGTCACGTTACATCTTCGTGAAAACTGGGTGAATGAAATAGCGTGAAGTGCGAGCCTCTCAAGGATCAAATCTCTCAACTTATCAACATTTGGAACACAAATCCGACCCTGAAGTCGCGCAACACCATTATCTCCAATCACAAACTCCTTAGCACCACCCCGCTACACTGTATCCTTCAACACCAACAAGTACAGATCATCAAACTAGCAAGCCTGGATACTCTCCAATAATGATGATTGTGCTACAACACAAGCAAGAATCCGACTAGGCTCTGAAACATCCAATCTCACAAAACGATTGGCCAAGGCCTGAACATCCAGAGCTAGTGGCCTCTCCACTACCGGTAAATATGCCAACTATCCATGCTCTCAGCCTTCCTACTCAATGCATCCGCCACTACATTGGACTTCCCTAGGTGATAAAATATGGTGATATCATAATATTTCAACAACTCTAACCATCTCCGCATCTTCAAATTAAGGTCTTTCTGCTTGAACGGGTGGTAGAGACTCCCATGGTCAATATAGAACTCACATTGAACACCGTATACATAGTGCCTCCAAATCTTCAGCGCGTGAACAATGGCTGCAATTCTAATCATGCACAGGGTAATTCTTCTCATGAACCTTCAACTGCCCAGAATCGTAGACAATCGCCCTATCATCCTGCATCAATAGCGCACCAAGCCTAATACACGGTGCATCACAATACACGGTATACGATCCTAAACCTGTAGGCGAAGTCAACATAGGGGTTGTAGACAATGTAGTCTTGAGCTTCTGAAAGCTCAACTCACACTCATCGGACCACCTAAAAAAGAGCAGCCTTTTGGGTCAACTTGTCTAATGGGGCTGAGATAGATGAAAACCCCTCTACGAACCAACGATAATAACCTGCGAAACCCAAGAAGCTCCGAATCTCTATGGCTGAAGTAGGTCTAGGCCAGTTCTGAACTACCTCAATCTTCTTAGGATCCAACTTAATGCCCTTGAAAGATACAACATGGCCCGAAAAAGAAACTGAGTCCAACCAGAACTCACACTTCAAAAACTTGGCATATAACTAACGATCTCTCAAAGTCTGAAGTACAATCCATAGATGTTGCTCCTGTTCCTCTCGACTGCAAGAGTATACCAAAATATAATCAATGAATACAATCTCAAAAGAATCCAAATAGGGCTTGAACACCCGGTTCATCAAATCTATAAAGGTTGTTGGAGCATTAGTCAAGCTAAATGACATCACTAAGAACTCATAGCGACCATACCGAGTCCGAAAAGCTATTTTGGGGACATTCGATGCCCTAATCCTCAACTGATGGTAGCCAGATCTCAAATAAATCTCAGAACACACCTTAGCACTCTGAAGCTGTTCAAATAAGTCATCAATCCTCAATAACAGATACTTATTCTTGATAGTGACCTTACTCAACTGCCGATAATCTATACACATCCTCATTATCCCATCTCTCTTCTTTACAAACAACACCGGTGCACCCCAATGTGAGACACTAAGTCTAATGTATCCCTTGTCAAGCAAATCCTACACCTGCTCCTTCAATTCCTTCAACTCAATTGGAGCCATACGGTATGGTGCGGTTGAAATGGGATGAGTGCCTAAGTTAATGCAGAAGTCGATATCTCTGTCGCGTGGTATCCCTGAAAAATCTATAGGAAACACCTCTGGGAACTCGTGCAAAATTGGTATTGAATATATGGAAGGAACCTCTACTCAAGGATCACGGACGTAGGCCAAATATGCCAGACACCCCTTCTCGACAATACGACGAACCTTCACATATGGAATGACCTTGCTAGTAAAATGGCCAGGAGTCCCTCTCCACATTAATCGAGGCAATCCCAGCATGGCTAATGTCACAGTCTTAGCATGACAATCCAAAATAGTGTGATAAGATGACAACCAATCCATGCCTAAGATCACATCAAAATCTACCAGATCAAGAAGTAGAAGGTCTACCCTAGTCTCATAGCTCCCGATTATGACCAAACAAGCACAAATTACCCGATCTATCACAGTAGAATCTCTGAAAGACGTAGACACATAAACAGGAGCACTCAGAGAATCACGAGACATATCCAGATATGAAGCAAAATAGGATGAAACATATGAATAAGTGGAACCCGGATCAAATAAAACTGAGGAATCTCTATGGCAAACCAGAATAATACTTGTAATGACCGCATCAAATGACTGTGCCTCAGGTCTTGCTGGAAATGCATAGAAACGAGAGCCCCACTAGTCTGACCTCCACAACTTGGATGACCTCTCGCTGGCTGGCCTCTAACTCAAATAGCATGACCACCACCCTGGGCGTCATGACCCCCGCCTCTAGCTTGCTCAGCAGATGGTGGAGCAAGTGGTTCCAGAACCATGGCACGAGAACCTTGCTGAGTCACACTGCTCTAATGTCTGGGACAATACCTCCTGATATGACTCGTACCTCCATATTCAAAGCACTCTCTCAGCTATAGTGGCTGCTAAATCTAAGACTGACCCTGACGGCCCAGATAACCACTGTGATAGCTCTAAATTAGGAATGCATTTTTGGGAGCTAAATGTGCACTGTACGCTAGCTGCTCAGGACGAGACCTACACGAACCACAACTGCCCAAAGAACCTTGTTACGCTTAAAGTGCTGACTGGACCGGCCTGATAGGATAGCCTCTACCAAAAGAACCCCGGTCTCCAGATGAGGCACTACTGAAACCACCAAAATAGTGAGGCCTCTTCTTAGAGGTCACCTGTTTGCCCTGACCATGAACTCTCTTGATCAGTCTAGCAATCTCTACCACCCGCTAGAAATAAATATCATCCTCTATCTCTTTGGTCATTTGTAGTCTGATACCAAAAGTATGGCCATTAATAAATATCCTCACCCTCTTCCTCTGAGTAGGAATCAAGAAAACCGCATGGCGAGATAAATCCACGAATTTTGTTTTGTACTGGGTGTTAGTCATGCTACCCTAGTGGAGAGGCTCAAACTGGTTGCGATACTCCTCTCTCAAAGTAAAAGGAATGAACTTCTCAAAAAATAGCTGTGAGAACTAACTAAGCGGAGGTTATCCTGCTAGTTTGCCTCGAACATAGTCCTGACACCAACTTTTGGCAGAGCCATACATCTGAAATACCACGAAGTCAACTCCATTTGACTCCACCATACCCATGTTGTGCAACACCTCGTGGAAACGATCAATGAAATTCGGTGGGTCCTCAGAAGGTGTGCCACTAAAACGAATAGGAAATAACTTAGTTAACTTGTCCAACCTCTTCAGCCCCTCGAACGACAAAGCAGGCCCATGGGCTGAGTAGCAAGGACATGCTGAACTACTCTAGCTGATGGGACCTCCAGAGTCTGATATATGGGAGCCATCTGTTCCGGAGTGTGGGTAGCAGGAGTTTGGGCTCCTCCCCCAGCCTGAGAGATGGCTGGTGCTACGGGAAATGCACCTGCCTGGTCCACACTCTCCATAAGTCCCACTAGGACTAAAGCGTCCTGAAGTACGGGGTGGTAATGAACCCCTCTAGGACCTAAGCTGGTCCAACTAGCACGGCTGGAGTAGGGATGTCCTCCTCCTACTCGATCTGAGGCTCTACAATAGGTGCTTTTGAGCGGGCTCTAAATTGAGATCTGCCCCTGCCTGTGCCTCTAGCTCGACCTCGGCCCTGGCCACTACCCTTGGTAGTGGCTACAACCTTGGCTCTGACTCGGCTGTGGATGCTTTGCGTGTTCTTGCCATCAGCGAGAGAACAAGAATAGAATGGTTCAAATTTCCACGATAGAACACAGCCGTACGATAGAGAAAGAAAAAAATGACACTTCCTAAAGCTCTATAGCCTCTAGAAGATAAGTAAAGTCTTGTCTATACCGATCCTCCAGACTTTACTAAGCTTTCTCATGACTCGTGAGACCTAGGCAATCTATTACTCTGATACCAATTTGTCACGATCCGAAATCCCCACTGCGGGGCCGTGATGGTGCCTAACCTCCACTTGCTAGACAAGCGAACATTAATACATAACTAATCATTTTAAAATCAATTTGAAAGCATTTTTATGGTAAATAAAGTTGCAGAGGTTGAAAAACAGATATAATAATTCCAAACGCTGACTAATCAATCCCGGAATCTGGTGTAACAATTAGACGAGCATACTAGAAGTGCTACAACCAAATGATTGAATGAAAATACAACTGTTTGAAATAAAACAAATAGTAGATCTAGATAAGGAAGGGGACTCCAGGGCTGCCATCGTCGTGCAGTTATACCTCAAGTCTCCGCGAAAGAAAGCTAATCCGAGCAAGCCTCCACTAGCTGCTGCTGGACCAACACCAGAATACGCACAAGAAGTGAAGAAGTATAGCATGAGTACAACTGACCCCATATACTCTGTAAGTGCCAAGCCTAACCTCGACGAAGATAGTAACGAGGCTATAACAAGGCACCTATTATAAACTTGTGCGAATATGAATGAAATAATAGCAGAAATAGAGGACAAACAAGAAATTAGCATAAAACCGCTACTTAAAACACATAACAGAGGCCCCTAGAAAAACACATATGCTCAACTCTTCAATTCAACACGGATACAGTAACAACAGTTAAACATAGTAATAAATATCTTCTCCGTTGCGGCGCAACCCGATTCATAAATATATATAAAATAAATAACATGTCTTCTCTGTTGCAGCATGCAACCTGATCCATAAATATATATATTAATAACAAGTCTTCTCTGTTGCGGAGCGCAACACAGTCTAAAAATATATACATCTATCGTTGCAACGTGCAACCCGATCCCAAAAAACAATACTAATAACCGTTGTGGAGTGAAATCTGATCCCACACAATAATATCAATAACCATTGCAGCGTGTAACTCGATCCCACACAATAATAGTATAAATGAACATCTACAACCAACTACAACGTAACTCAAATAAAACGCAATAAGGGAAATTACACAATTAAAGTCATAAAATGAATAAAAGTAGCTAGTTAACAGCACACTAAATCATGAAGCAAGTAAAGGCATTCACTAAATAAGGGCACGAATACATGGAAATTAGCAATTAAGGTATGAATTTAATAAGTAGAGGCAACTAACAATTAAAGCATCTCACGAGTAATAATATGGATTGAATTAAGGCAAGAAATAATTGAAAACAATAATAAATATCCTAACCCACATGCTTAACCCGTGACTACGTATATACACTCGTCACCTTGCATATATGTCGTTCCCACACATAAATTAAATAGCAAATAATCCAATCAAGTCCCAATTCCCTCGAGTCAAAGTTAACCACGACACTTACATCTTTCCGCAATCAAATCAACACTCAACCACGACCTTTCCTTTAGAATTATCCTCTAAACTAATCAAATCTAGCTAAATATAGTTCAAATAATTCAAAATAAGCTTTAGGAATAACCTGTACACGGCCAAAATCAGAGAGTTCGACTTTGGGACTACTGTGGCACTCCACGCCCGACCTCGAGGAGCTCAAAGTGGAATTCGAAGGCGGACCCCGAGGTACTTCCCTCGAGGGGGCATATCGAAGGTCAATCTCGGAGCAACAAAAGTTGGTGATCGTCATGGAAAGGTGGGAAACCCCCGAGGGCACGCGATGAGGACTGATAGAGTCTGCAAGAATAGTAAAAACCCGTACTGAGCCGTTGTATAGCTGTACTAGTAGCATTTCTTCGTCATTGATTAGACATGTATTGTGTTGAGATTCACCCCTCCTAAATAAAGGTGACCCTTGTCATTTTGTAAGGGCGGATCGGATTATTACACAATATATTGAATACAATACAACATTCTCTACTCTTTGCTTAAACAATTGTTCTACACATTTATTGCTTATTCTTTCATTGTTTTTTTATTGTTCATTCAATGTTGTTCATTTATTGCTCATTATTAACCGCAAAAGGCCATCTTTGAGGCCTCATTATCATTGTTTCTTCCTCAATAAGCTCACCAACTGCCCTAAGCAAGCCCCGAAGCCCCCTACTCCGGCTAGCTCGAGGCTCGATTTTGTGACAACTTTGGTTTGCTTTCCTTATTCTCTTTATTTATACTTAGTATCTATTGCCTAACCACTAGTATTAAAATAAATCACATTTTTTTAGAACCACAAAATCAAATATAATTATCATTACCATTTTTAAGGTAAACAGTTTGGCGCCCACCTTCGGGCTAAAAATAATAGTGATTGTTTTGGTGCTAATTTTCCGAAAACACAAGTTATTCTTCACACTTTTTCTTGTCCAAGAATATCTGGTTTCAGGTAAAAATGTCTAACTCAGTAAATGCACGCGAAAACGACGGTATTGGGCTTCATGGAGAGAACGGTGCAGATGTCGGTGTACCACCGCAAAACCCAGGGGCGGCACCAGCACAAATCCCCATCGACGTGAGCTCACGCAACGCTGTGCATGTCGACGTAAGCTCTCATACCGACGGAAGTGTGCGCGGGGAAGAAAGAGACATTTGTCTTCAAGCCATTTTTGAGATGTTGCAAGAGCAACAAGTGGCTATTGCTCAGCTACAAATTCAACAAAAAACTCCAAGCACAACAATACCGGAAACGGCTCCTCGAGTCGAGCAGGCACCAGAAAGATCGAGTAACAACGGGTCAGCAGCAGACCCCGCTATTATGAAGATGCTCGAGGACCTCACCGAAAGGATCGAATCAGGAGAAAAGAAGATAGATGATAACAATAAAAAGGTGGAGACTTATAACACGAGGGTCGATTAGATCCCGGGCGCACCTCCGATCCTGAAGGGCGTAGATTCAAAGAAGTTCGTACAAAAACCATTCCTACCAAGCGCGGGTCCGAATCCCATCCAGAAGAAATTCAGGATGCCCGATATCCCGAAGTATAACGGGATCACGTACCCCAATGAGCACGTCAGCGCTTATACTTGTGCTGTAAAATGGAATGACTTAAAGGATGACGAGATTGAATCCGTCTTGCTAAAGAAATTTGGAGAGACACTGTCGAAGGGGGCCATGATGTGGTCTCACAACCTACCCTCGAACTCGATAGATTTATTTGCCATGTTGGTAGACTCTTTTGTGAGGGCACATGCTGGTGCCATCAAGGTCGCCACCAGGAAGTCCGAAGTCTTCAAAATCAAGCAGCGAGAAAACGAGATGCTAAGGGAATTTGTATTTCGATTTCAGATGGAGCGAATGGAATTATCGCCGGTCTGCGATGACTGGGCAGTGCAAGCCTTCACTCAAGGCTTGAACGAACAAAGCTCGGTAGCTTCGAAGCAACTAAAATAAAATTTGATCGAATATCCCGCCGTGACCTGGGCGGATGTGCACAACAGGTATCAATCGAAGATTAGGGTCAAAGACGACCAATTAGGAGCCCCTTCGGGCTCAGTATATCCTAGCAGGCTCTTAACAAAGGAACAAAGGTTTACAGAAATGGAGTCGAGACCAAACAAGAAAAGATACCGGCCTGACGTAGAAGATCGTAATGTGCCTCGAGGCGATCAAAGGACAGATCAGGGTCAAAATTCTCGGGGACTCATGAGTAAAGCCGGGTTCAATAGGCACACCAGGCCGGTAGAGGCACCCCGGCTATCCGAGTACAATTTTAACGTCGATGTCTTGGGCATCGTATCAGCCATAGGTAGAATCAAAGATACCAGGTGGTCAAAACCCATACTATCAGACCCTTCACAAAGGAACCCTAACTTGATATGCAAATATCACGGAACTCACGGTCATAGGAATGAGGACTGCATACAGCTTTGAGAAGAGGTAGCCCGTCTGATCAGCGAAGGGCATTTTCGAGAGTTCCTCAGCGACCGAGCTAAAAACCATTTTCGGGAAAGAGAGGCAAAGAGGAAGAATGAACCAAAAGAATCACGACATATCATCCACATGATCATTGGAGGGGCCGATTCCCCGCAGGGACCCGTTGTCAGACGAACGAAAATATCCATCACCAGGGAAAAGCGAACTCGGAGTTACATACCAGAGTATGCCCTCAGATTTAGCGAAGAGGACATCGATATCTTGTATCAGCCTCATAATGACGCATTGGTAATTTCTTTTCTTGTGAATAAATTTCAAATTAGACGTGTGCTCGTGGATCCAGGTAGCTCGGCCAACATAATCAGGTCGAGGGTGGTCGAGCAGCTAGGACTGCTCGACCAGATCGTACTTGCCTCTCGAGTCCTCAATGGACTCAACATGGCGAGCGAGACGACGAAAGGGGAGATCATCCTCCTGGTCAACGTGGCCGGTATAATCCAAGATACCAAATTCCATGTCATCGAAGGTGACATGAGATACAATGCCTTACTTGGAAGGCCATGGATACACAGTATGAGGACAATGCCATCAACCCTTCATCAAATGATGAAATTTCCAACCAAGGATGGAGTAAAAGCAATGTAGGGGAGCAGCATGCAGCGAGCGAGATGTTCGCGGTGCACAACATAGCACCGGCATCGACGCCCTCCACCTCGAAAGAGCATTTAGACAAACAAACAGCCAAGTAGCAACCGCAACCGACATTCTCGGCTGCACCCCAATGAGTGAATAAAGGACCATGCCGCCCTCGTAGCAAGCAATTGAAACACATCGAAACAATTGAAACACATCAAGGCTCAAACGCTATCATTGCTGAGGTACAACCCTCTCCCTTTTCATTTGCATTTTATACTAACCTATTGCAGGTATTCAATTGAAAGGAATCAAAGGACTCTCCAGCTCGAAGACCTTGGGTTTTAAAGCATGCGTTGCACTCTTTTTCCCTTACATCGAGTTTTATCCCGAACGGGTTTTACCGGCAAGGTTTTTAACGAGGCAACATCCATATGCTACGTAAGGAGAACTCATCAAGTATTCAAGACTTCTCTTCGATCAACCTTAAATACTGGGGAACATCACCCCAGGAGATCACCTCTCGGAAGAAATCGAACTATGCCTAGGAAGACCTCGATAGGAAAACGTTGTATTGGGCCAAACGGTCAAACGAACCCTGTCCATGTAGAATAATCGAGCCTCCAAAGGCAAAAAACATGTACGCATATATCAAGTAATTGAGGAAGCCTCTTTTCTTATCAACACTTTGTGCCTCGAAGAAATTCTCTACTATCACGAAATACGGCCCAAGAGCCAAAAACTCTCGAACACCTGAGGACTGTCATCAACAGTCAGCCCATCGAGCCACTGAAGACTCGAATTCGTAAGACCTCGATCAGGTAACTTCGAGCTCGTAAGCCCTCATTGAGACAACATCAAATCTGTAAGACCTAACAAGGCATGCTCATATTTATAAGACCTCAAAAAGGCATAACCCCGATATTAAGGCCAAGGCTATATATTAGAACTTGTAAGACCCCTAAAAAGGCATACCCTCAATATAGATGCCAAGGTCACCGCACACGGGGACTAAAGGCTACGACCAAACATATAGACTATGATCGAACTTAAAGGCTGCGGCCGAATTAACGTGGCTCGGAGACGTTCGACTGCAACCATAAAACTAAAGGCCTCCAAATACTTTGAAAATGCTTCGAAAAGAATTGGTTAATCAGGCTACCCTCAGCATAATCAAAGGAGCTTCAATAATATCAGCTCCGAACAATAAAAAAGGCTTCAAAAACAATCAGCCTTTGATGAAAAGGTTTCGAAAACTTAACCTTCGAGCAAGCCTCCCAAGGTACTCAGTTATCGTCACATATCGACTCATAATTAAGGTTCTCGTTTGAGCCGTCGAAGAGTCAGACGAACGTAAAACATGCCAAGGCATAATGAAAACTTCAAAAGTCTTTAGCCAAAATGAGGGAAAACTATAGCCGTATTAGAGGTCGCATCGACCCAATCTAAAAAGAGACTAAGGGCCAATGCGTAAGAGCCTAAGGGCTAGCCGAAAGAGCCTAAGGGCCAATATGTAAGAGCCTAAGGGCCAGCTGAAAGAGCCTAAGGGCCAATGCGTAAGAGCCTAAGGGCCAGCCTAAAGAGCCTAAGGGCCAATGCGTAAGAGCCTAAGGGCTAGCCTGAAGAGTCTAAGGGCCAATATGTTGAAAACCTACGGGTCAATTAGCCCGAGTCAAAATTTGACTCGAGGATCGAACACCGAACGATCAACTATTATCAACCATTCATCGAGCATGAAAACCTGAGGGGTTTATATCGTAAGTCCGACACACCGAACTGGTTATCGACAAGCATCGAAATTTATTCCAAAAAGGCAAAGGGAAAACAAGAAATGACGAAAAGCAAAAATCCATATATATATGATAAAGTTTCACGAAGATGTATTTACAAGGCTCACGCCTGGAGCCCTTATACAAAAAAGGAACAAATGAAAACCTAATCTACCGCCAGGGTTACTTGACCGGACGGAGCTCCCTCAGATGTGTGCCTTCAACGGCCTGGCCCTCGACCCCCAAAACATCGACGGCCTCCTCCCCCTCGGGGACTTCACCTTCGTCTTCATCATCCTCCGAGTTGCTGGTCGAATCACTGGCTGAACCATCATCGGAAGAAAGCAGAGTTGCCGATCCTTCCTCCAGGGCCTTCACCCTCTCGATCTCGGTAGAAAAATCGAAGCCCCCTGCATATACATCCTCGAGAGCCTATCTCCGAGATCTTAATCGGGCATGTTCCACGGCTCGGGACAGTTTAAGCTCGGCCTCTTCAGATACCTTCCTGGCTCGAGCATTTGCAGCAACCACATCTTTTTGGTATGAGGTTATGAGCGCAGCGGCTTCGGACTTAGCAGCAAATAGCTCAGCAACTTATTCAGCATGAAGATCTTTGTAGTCACGGCTTTCTCCCCTCGCCCCTTGAAGTTGGCACTCAACCAAGGTCAGCTTCTCTCGAAGAGTTTCTTTATCGGTAGACACCTCATCCACGCGCTACTTCAGCCCAAGGATTTTGGTATCTCTAACTTTGAGCTCCTCTCGCATTAGATCATCTTTTTGCTTGAGCTGAAAAAGTTAAATTAAGGTGTCAAGCGCTCAGTTGACTGAAGCGCAAAAATAAGCCCACGAAGGTCGTATTACTTGTTCATCGAGATCGGCCCGCTCTCGAGATATCCTCTCCAAATGAGCTCGAAGGTCACCTAGCTCCTCCTCCTTTTGGGCATGAAGGGCCTTAAGTTCCTAAATTCATCCTCATAACGTGCCAACTCAGCTTGTGACTTGGAAAAAGCTTGGTTGGAGAGCTTCACGGCCTAAACACACAGAAGAAGGGATTTGGAAAAGCAAGAATCGAAACTCAAAATACAATGGTCAAGTCAAGATTACCTATTGTCGAAGCTTCTCGACTTCTTCAAAGATCAATGAGGCGTCGATATCGGGGCCTTCCTCAACCCTGGCAAAATATCCTTCAAACATACTATTCTCTCCGGGGGTTGCCCCCACGGTGGGAGTTTTCATATCTTGGGCATCCTGTATTAGCCCAGGAGAGAATGATGGGCCCGACAGAGGCACATCTACGTTGATCACCTCGACTGGTTCGATGGGGCCCTCTCCCTCCTTCGAGGGGCTTCATCATTGGATTCTTCGGGTTCATCAACTAGGTGCCCCTCGACACCCGATGTGTTTTGGTCGTTGGTCGGCCCGGGAACTTCGTCTAAGCTCCCTTTAACAATTCCCTCAGTTCAGGTCGGGACCACCTCGGCGGCCTCTGTTCCAGCAGCCTCCAGCTTAGTCACCTACATCTCAGTATACTTCGAGGCAACAACACTTCTTCTCCCCCTAAGTGCCAGCGGACAGTCATCACTCTTCACCCTCGGCACAAAGATTTTCGGCCGCCTCCCGAGTTGAGGCCACTGAATCGGCCTCGAGCTTTTAAACTTTAGCCTTTTTCGGCCTCGAGGACTCATTTGGCGATTTCTTCTTTCTTTTTTTTCTCCTTAGCAGGCTTCGGGGTATCTGCTTCCCCAGGCGGGGGTTCCCTCATCAAAACGGCCTCTCCAAGGCATGCACAGGCACAGAGGATGAGAGTACTATAAAGAGATATCTTCTCTAAGGAGGCTCAAGTATGACAAAAATAAAAACTCACCGTGGTTTTTGGCATCGCAACGGGTCTTAGCCAGATCATGCCACACATGTTTAGCATATGGGTAGATCGAATCGAGTCGTCGAACCCAGCCCGAGAGATCCTTGATGGCACTGGGATACCACTCGGGAGCTGTATCATCGAAATGAGTTAATTCATTGGAAGGAGTTAATTTATCAAAAGGAGTTAATTCAAAGGCAAGAAAAGATGTCCGATTAGCAAAAAATATTCACTTACGATTCATATTCCATTACTCAGGGAACGACATTCTCTCGGCGGGGATCAGGTCCGATGTCCTGACTCGGAAGAAGCGGCTCATCCACCCTCGGTCATTGTCTTCATCAATGCTAGCAAAAAGGCCTTCGAGGATCGGCGTTTCAGCTTAATCAGGCCACCTCGATAAAGTCGGGGGCTATACAGTCTGATTAGATGGTCGAGGGTAAACGGCTTCCCCTCGACCATGCTTGAGAAATACCTAATCATATAAACGATGCGCCATAATGATGGATAGATTTGTCCAAGTGTCACATGATATTGGCTGCAGAAATCGAGGATCACTGGATCTATTGATGGTAAAGAGGCTTCTACCGGGCCTAAGGTGAAAGGATATGTGTATACACTGAGGAAACCAGCCTTGTTCTTGGTTATGTCTTCTTCTCGTGAAGGAATCTCTACTTGCACCGCCTCCCACCAACGGCAGTCGGCCTTCACCTTCTCGATTTTAGTTATTAAACTGATATATCAAGACATATGTTCGCATCGTCCCGGAACAGGTGAGGGGTTTTTGACCTGAAAATCAGAAGGTGTATCGCAAGGTCCGGGAGTACACTCCTCGATACTAGGAGGAACTACCGGTTTACCTTTGGTCGTTCGAGAAGACGATGAGGCTTTTTCCTTTTGAGGATCAGTTTTAGAAGTTTTAGCCATCTCTAAAGCAGAAAATCCAAGAAGATGGAAAATATTGTTAGAAAAGAGGGGAGAGTTCAAGGAAATTGAAAAGGGCTAAAGTGAAATTTCAGAAGCACTAAGAGAGTAATATCTGCAAGGTTATGAGATTTGTCTATTTATAAAGATCGTTTGAACGTTCTAAGGAAGCCAAAAGACCGACCGTCGGCCGCCTACAATTAATGCTTTTGGGAATCATACAAAAAGCAACCCTTCAGTCTCTTCAACCGCTTATGTCATGATGTTGACGTCAGGACCCAGGCATCGGGAACCAGATTATTGGAAATTATTAAAGAACAGTCTACAAGTCGGATTCGAGAAAACGCTCTCTCGATTATTTTAAGCCCAAGGGCTACCCGAGTTCGAGCCAGTTCTCACTCGGGGACTATTAACAAAGCCTCAGGGCTATCTTCATCTCAAGTTCGAGCAAACACTCTCTCGATTATTTTATGCCCAAGGCCTACTTGAGTTCGAGCCAGTTCTCACTCGGGGACTATTAACAAAGCCTCAGGGCTATCTTCATCTCAAGTTCGAGAAAACGCTCTCTCTATTATTTTAATCCCAAGGGCTACCCGAGTTATAGCCAGTTCTCACTCGGGGACTATTAACAAAGCCTCAGGGCTATCTTCATCTCAAGTTCGAGCAAACGTTCACTCGACTATTTAGCCCAAGGGCTACCCGTGTTCGAGCAGGCTCTCACTCGGGGGATATATATATATAAAGCCTTAGGTCTATCTTTATTTTCAAGTTCAAACAAATTTTCACTTAATTCGGGGCTACCCGAGTTCGAGCAGGCTTGTCGACGCCCCCTTTTTCTCGCGAAATCGGGTTTACGACATTTGGGAAGACAACTCTATTCCCGTTTGGTAATTGGGTTTTTGGATTTGAAGAGTTGTCACCTAATGATTAAGTGCATTAGGACACCACGAGTTTTGAGTTGGAAAATCAGAGTTCGGGTAAGGGCTAGAAATTATCTCGAGGGGAAGGTGTTAGGCACCCCTCAAGATCCACTAGTGTGGTTCCCGGCCATGCTATGTTGTGACTTTAAATACAAACGAGCATACAAATAATTCCACATAAAGATTGCAAGTAGGTATGTATAATGGCTGACAAGCATGTTTGACATTAAGATCTAGGTGGTCTCACAACTTGTTAAAGGATTGTCCAAGTGCAGAAAATTAAAAAGTGTGTGAACATAAATTTTAAAAGAATAGTGCAGGAAGTTGAGGAAGAATTTGGTGACTGAAACGAAAGACAGAGTTTTATTGATAATAACAAAGTTATATAAAGGAAAGGGGTCCTAGGTTTGTAAAATACATGGATCATCCACACAACACCGGTAGCCAATCGTACGCATGGTGTTATCGCGTGATCATCATCTCCATGTCTACCCTTCCCACCCCGTTAAGGTGTTAAGCGCGGAATGGTATCGTTACCTACTGCATGCTATTACCTGTCCCACCTATCAGTCCCGGAGGCATTTGGGACTACTAATCCTAAAGGGGAGGGAGCTTGGCTTTTCAGAGTTTAAAAGGATAAAAATCTAGGGCGACCGTCAAAATACATAATGCAATTAAAGGGGAACAAGTAGCAATTAAGGGCTCAAACATGCCTCCTCATTTTAAGAAACAAATTGTTTAGCATGTCTTACGCATACTTGATTTGGTCTGAATTAAATTAAAGCGTAGGATAGGTTGATTTACCACATATTTCCCAGATAGGGAGTCCGAATTAGTCCTGCTTAGATGTAGTTGTCGAAGACTGACATAGTTGATTAATTACTTAACCTTTTGCCTATGTGTTAAACGGGACCTATAGGCATGATATCTATTAATTCAGGGACGGAGGAATAAACTGATTGCAAAAAAAAGAATTGTTGGTTGTAAGCTCTGCGAGTGTTTAAACAATTACCACTAATTTTAGACTTAGGAGCGAGTGGGCGATTCAGATTTAGTTGATAGATCCTATAGGCATGCTTTCTAGGCGTTACTGATTTAATCGCTGTTATGTCATGCTAGAGATCCTATGGGGCAGTTTCATCTATATGCAATTGGTANTATGGGCAGGTCATCTATATGCAATTGGTTATTTTAAATCCAATAAGCAGATTTGCCTAGTGACAGATGCATATGCAAAATGCAGGAAGTCCTATAGGCATATTATCTATATGATATGCAGAGTTTCAGGAACGATTTATGGGCATGGTATTTATACGAAATGCAGAAAACCTATGAGCATGGTATCTATGTGAGATGCAGAGGTTTGAAAGTAGTAAGTTCTACAAACATACCATCTATATGAGATGCTGAATTTTGAAAGTAAATACCCTAAAACATGGTATCTACATGAGATGCTGAATTTTGAAAGTAAATATCCCTAAAACATGGTATCTACGTGAGATGCTGAATTTTTGAAAGTAAATATCCTAAAACATGGTATCTACCCCTTTGTATGCATTCAATCCCATCCCTTTCACTATACACCCCCAGTAGTTATTACAAAAATTATTACAGCCCAAATGGATCAGAGGAAAGAATAAAAATTATCAGTGATTACATCTACATCTAATCAGCCTAATCCAGACTCAGAGTCTAATAATATGAGATAAACCAACTTCCAGGATCGGATTTTCCAAAGCCTTCTCTTATTTGGGATGTGTCAAAGTTCCAAGGAACTTCAAGAGTTCCAGGCAATGCTTACACCCCAAATATCATTGCAGAAATCAGATTATAGTGCAGTGTGGAAGGGCCAGCCCTCAGATGTCCAAGTTCAGAGGGAACTCAAGGTCCCAAGGCAAGGCTCATAGGAGGGGGGGCAGAACTTAGAGACTAGGAGTGAGTGTAAGTGCAATTGAAGCGAATTAGGGAGGGGGGCCATGGCAGGCTGGTGGTCATTCCCAGCAATTGGGATGCTGGCACACCCCTGACTAGCCTGTCAGCCTTAGAATTGGGGAGTTAAGACCTTATTGAAGGTCAGGTTCAGCCCTGGACAGCAATTGGGATGCTGCCAGGCCATACCTTAACTCAGCACACATAGGGGAATGGGGTATGGGAGCAATTGTTCATACTAGTAGCAAGAAGCAAAGAAAGAGCAGGCAAAAGCATGTAGGTACTTCAAAATTAACTTTGCAGAGGATTGAAAGCAGGCATGGATACAGGGACTATAAACAAACACATTAGAAAGATACTGAAATTAATTTTAGGACATACCAGTTCAAAGAAGCAAGTAAGGAGAAACAGTAGCCTTATGAAAGCCAAAGTGCAGTCAAGAAGCCAGAGCATAAGTTTAGAAGAGAGTTACTCCCTCCGTTCCAATTTATGTGAACCTGTTTGACTGGGCACAGAGTTTAAGAAAAAATGAAGACTTTTGGAATTTATGATCCTAAACAAGCTAAAAAGGGGCCCAAAGTATTTGTGTGGTTATAAAAGCTTCTCATTAAGGGTAGAGTTGTAAGTTTATACTAAATTGTTTCAAAATTTAGGAAGGGTTCATTCTTTTTGGAACGGACCAAAAAGGAAATAGGTTCACATAAACTGGAACGGAGGGAGTATGATTTTTGTATGCTTAATCGTGTGTGGAGGATTATTCCCATCGTGTGTGCTTTGTGTTAATGAGTCATGTATTTATAGTGCAGAAAAGAAGCAGAAATAGGTAAGAAAATAGTTTGAAAATCAATCCCGTAAGGTTTCCCTTTAATTAAGGGATTCCGATTTCAAACGGGCAAAGTAAATAAGGATAGAGGTTAATTAAACACTTTTCAAAGTAGTGCAAGAAGGGTAAATACATACTAGTTATTTAAGGAAAGGGTTTGACAGTACACGGTTGTGCAAATTAAGGAAAAGAAATCAATTGACAGCCAAGCAATCATGAGCCGAAAATTTTGCATGAATGAACCAAGTCAGAAAAAAGGTAAAGAGAGGCTCTTAATTAAAAAGAAGCAGTAACAATCAATTAACGCCAAAAAAGGATTCTGATTCAATCACAAGTTGGAAAGCCTTTTGAAGAAAGGTTCATCACATATAAAAACATGCAGACACGTTTAAACATTGAAAGAACTGTCATGCTATCCAGAAAAAGTCTAGTATAGAAGAGTCCAGAGTCATACACAAAAGGGTTCGAATTCAATACATGGATCCAAAGTGAGTTTGAGAGAGTCTAAGGCTCAAACAGAACCCTGGGCTAAACATACAAGACCAAATTCGCCAAAAACCCCAAAATCCTAGGGTTTTGACTTGAATCAGATGCAAAGAAGACAAAAATGAGGGAACAAGCAAATACAGTAGAAAGTTCAAAGTAAACAGAGTAAGGAACTTAATTCGAAACATAATGAGAGCAAAAGAAACAGTAGAGGAAAACATGTTTAAGCAGGTATTCTAGAGGAAACTTAAAAGGTAAAAAAAATAATAAGAACACTTAATGAACACGGTAGGAAAATACAGTAGGCGAGATCATAGTGGAAGGCAAATAGCCGAACATAGTGGGAAAGCATGTGAAAACATAGCATAGAAACATGGTAGAAGGAAGAACAAAATATAGCAAACATAGTAGAAGAACATGTGTAAAAAAAAAAGAACATAAGAACATAGTAGAGACAAACATACACAAAGAAAGGGAAAAGAAAAGTCGGAAAAACACTTAAGCATTTTTCAGAAACCCTAAATCAGAAAGAAGTGACTTTGAAAGTAAAAAAATTTTAAAAGAAAAGTTGGGGAAATCCTTCAAGAACTCAAAATAGAGCATGAGTACACACAGATCTGAGGAGAATCGGAGAAAAACCTCGAACAACTAGGGTTTCAGGTGAACCCTAGAATGAGAAAGGCTTGGAAAAGGTCCGATCTAAGTCGGATAAGGCTGGACACAAGCTCAAGAGGCTATGATATACCGGAGCCAGGCCGGAGATGGCCGGAAATCTCAAGTCGGCGGAGATCTGAGTGTAGACCTTTGAGGTCTAGCCTCAAACCTTCGAGTACTAGGCATATAGGAGCAATGGGGGGTGAGTATGAGGTTTCCATGGCATGAGAAGCCATGGATTCCGGCGAGAATCGAAGGGATTAGGGTTAGTTTGGGTGGCGGCGACTAGGGTTTGCAGAGAGAATGGGAGAGGAGGGGGATTCAGGGGCGGCGGGTAGAGGGAAATGAATTTAGGGTTGGGGTGTTGGTAGATTAAAAATGGAAAGGGTGTGTGTGAGCCGTTGATCTTTTAGATCAACGGCTGTGATTAAAATAGAATTCGTTAGGGTGCTTTAAACGGGTTAGGGGATTGGGTTGGACTGGTCCGGAATTGGGCATGGAATTGGGTCAATTAAGGGGATTAATGTGGCTATAATTGAAATGCAGATGGGCTATATATTAAATAGCCAAATTTCCCTTTTTAATTTAATTAAAATGGTTAAAATGATTTTAAAAATAAATTGAAAGCACTGAACTAATTAATAATATATAAACACTAATCTAAAAAATACTGGGAGTAATTTTATAGTTGTAAAATGCTATTAATCGTAATATAGGCTATAATTGCAATTTTATGCCATTTAGCTTAAAAAATATCAAATAAATTTATAAAAATATGATAAAATCACCTTAATTATATTGTGGTGTAAATATAAGGATGGAAATAAATTACTCACCAAAATAATAGTTTTGGGAATAATTATTGGATTTTGTACTGCTAAAACAAATAATAAAATAATTCTAAAAAGCTTTAAAAATTAGAAAAAATGTCAAAATTCTTGGGCATACTTATATATGCATGTACATGCTATTTTGAGAATATTTTGAGTATAAAAAATAGATAGGGAAAAATTGGGTATCAACAAGGCTCTCAATCGAGGACTATTTGCAAAGGCCTTAGGGCTATCTTTATTTCAAGACCGAGCAAACGTTCACCCAACTGCTGAATCCAAAGGTTACTTGAGTTTGAGAGAATTCTCACTCGAGGGCTACCAACGAGCCAAAAAGGGCTAGCTGTATTTTGAAAATCGAGATACAGCTGTCACTCAACTCGGACTCGAAAATCCCGGTGACCTAAGTTCGCATCAAATCAATCCGAGCTCAGTCCGAGGGATAGCAAAGGACTTTAAAAAGGGTCATATTGATCAAACAAAAACATAAGGGTTTATTATTATTGTATTCCGGAACCGGTGCTTGGACCAATCGTTAGAGTCGTACACTTGGAGTTTTCACAAACGAAAGCAGAATGGAGTTCAACACAAATCGAAGGCAAAACGAAGAAATTCTTATATTAATAAAAGATGCTTTACGAAGCCCGCGAGGGGCCCTTACACAGAAACAAAGAAGCAAAAAACAACAGCCAAAGGCCTAATCTACTTTCGAGGGATCATCCTCAAGGGCAACATCCTCGAGAACCTTTCTCTCAGGGACTTCATTTCGATCTTTAGAATGTTGTCTTCGAGAACCTTCTCTGAAGCAACAATAGATGAAGAAAAGGCTATAGCCTATCAAAGAGCAAAAGCTTTTGACAAGCAAAGAAAATTGTGGCCTGGTGAAAAGCTTGGCGAGTACGGGTCTCGTCAGCACTACTATTGTGAAGCCACTTCTTGAGACATTGAACCGGTGTGGGATGCAAAAGTTAGTAGATAGTGCCACCTCACTCCATGTAAATCAAAAGGAGTGAAGCGCCACACCAGGTCGAAGTTAAGAGAGATGAGCAGCGGTTTACAGTCCACATATCTTCTGATACGGGAAGAATCTGATGCCCTCCTCTCATCGATTCGGGCCAACAACAACAACAACAACAACTCAGCATAATTCCTTTTAAAGGGGAAGGGCTTCGAAAAAGAGTCATGGCATGACTGATAAGGTTGCTTCCTTATGACCTTATGGTCACAGGTTTGAACTATAAGAATAAGAGATCAGAAGGGGATACAGAGAAAGGGAAGGGCTAAAGATTGTTGAAGAAAGAATGAATGAAGCTTTGGTTTCAGAATTCCCTTATTTACAGAGAAATGGCGACGAAACTGACGGCGCATTCAATGTTTTTGGGGAAACGGATCGGCAGTGCACTCAATGTTTTTTGGGAAATGACCGGCGGTGCATTCAATGCTTCTGGGGAAATTAACCAACCGGACGTTTCGAACGCCTACGTTGCAAGTGGATGTCATCACGAGAGGTTCGAGAAAATCGAAGTCAAGATAGTTTCTTATCTTTTCATTCTAAGAAACGCGGGGACTATCTGTACACGGCCAAAATCGGAAAGTTCGACTTTGGGACTACTGTGGCACTCCACGCCCGACTCGAGGAGCTCGAAGTGGAATTCGAAGGCGGACCCCGAGGTACTTCCCTTGAGGGGGCATATCGAAGGTCAATCTCGGAGCAACACAAGTCGGTCATCGTCATGGAAAGGTGGGAAACCCCCGAGGGCACGCGATGAGGACCGACAGAGTCTGCAAGAATAGTACAAACCCGTACTGAGCCGTTGTATAGCTGTACTAGTAGCATTTCTTCGTCATTGATTAGACATGTATTGTGTTGGGATTCACCCCTCCTATATAAAGGGGACCATTGTCATTTTGTAAGGGCGGATCGGATTATTACACAACATATTGAATACAATGCAACATTCTCTGCTCTTTGCTTAAATAATTGTTCTACACATTTATTGCTTATTCTTTCATTGTTCATTTATTGTTCTTCATTTATTGCTCATTATTAACCGCAAAAGGCATCTTTGAGGCCTCATTATCATTGTTTCTTCATCAATAAGCTCATTACCAACTGCCCTAAGCAAGCACCGAAGCCCCTGCTCCGGTCAGCTCGAGGCTCGATTTTGTGACAACTTTGGTTTGCTTTCCTTATTCTCTTTATTTACACTTAGCATCTATTGCCTAACCACTAGTATTAAAATAAATCACGTATTTTTAGAACAATAAAATCAAATATAGTTGTCATTACCATTTTCAAGGTAAACACTACCTGAGAGTGAAAAGATTCAATCTTTAATGAAATTGGAAAAAGTGAACTCCGGGCCCACTTGCTCAAAACCAATATTCGGACCAAAATCTGATTACCCATTCACCCCCGAGCCCGGTTATATAATTTATTTCAAAATCTTCGAGGTCTAAATATCAATTTTACAAAATTCCTAATTTTTATCCAAAATCCCTAATTTCTACTATAAAAGTCACAGATTAAGGTTAAAAATCAATTAGTGGTAATAGAAATACATCAAAACTAGTCAAAATTTACTAACCAATAAATTTGGGATGAAAGTCTCCTCAAAATCCTCTCTAGTCTGAGCTCTAGTTTTCCAAAATGGTGTTGAACACAATAATCCTGACTTTCAGCTTTTAAAATAGCTGGGTGTCAAGTGTTCTTAGTATTCACAAAGCACCTGACGCATTCGCGAGAAGCACTGGCCAGTTGGCCATCGCGTTCGCAAAGTCCTTTACGCGCTCGTGAAGGTAACCCCATCCAAACCTCCGCATTCGCGACCCGTTGGTCGCGTTCGGGAAGAAGGACCAACATGCCTCCCCCCAGCCAGCCAAAACTACGCGTTCGTGAAGGGAAATCCCCCAGGCCCTTGCGTTCGCGATACACCTCTCGCATCCGCATAATCTACCAACCCATCCCCAATTTTCCCCCTTCGCAATCACAATAGAGGTCACGTTCAAATTACTGGCATTATTATTACTGATCGATAAAATTCGATAAAATCCATATCTGTAAAGTAAAGAAAGGGCGATCGCGAAGTACTAGACACCAGAAGCCAAACACCACCAGTTCCACAAGTCTAAAAATGATCTGAAACTTATCCAAAACTCACCCGAGTCCCTTGAGATCCAAATCGAACATGGAAACAAGTGTAATAACATCATATAAACTTTCTCGCTACCTCAAATCATCAAAATAAAATCAAATAACAAGAATCGGTCATCAAAACTCAAGATTTAATCTTGAAAAATTATTTTTCACAATATTTCACAAAATGCACCGAAACTCGCTCGGGTCACCTCGGACCTCAACCAAAAGTGCGTACAAGTCCAAAAAGATCATACGAACCTATCGAAATCGTCAAAACACCGATCCAATACCGTTTACTAAGAATATCGACCGTGGTAAACTCGAGTTGTTTTTAAAGCCAAAAATAACATTTCCTTCAAATTTTTATGTAAAAACTTTTCAGAAAACGACATAGGCCATGCACTGAAATAAATAAAAAATCAAAAGAAGTTGATAGAGGTCTCATGGCACGAAAATAATGGCTAATACATAAAATGACCTATCGGGTCGTTACAATAATTGTATATAACTGTCCCAGATATATAGGTTACACACATTATACATAGCCTTCCTCCCTTCAAAATTTATTGGCATTAAAAATCCATTTCTACCCGAACCTCCATAAGCAAAGAGGTCCCATAAATACCAACGCTCAAAAAATCAGAAAAATAGATGAATCGCCACTATTTAACATAAAACTTGAGTAGTATGTTAAATCAATTAAATCTATAGAATTAGGCCACAAGCAATTTTTTTACTTCAAGTGAGTCAATCTTCTCCAATGAGAAATAAATGAGCAAATCAAATAACTGAGAACTAGGTGATAATTATAAAGAAAACAAAATTCGTATTGATAGTCCTCTAAAGCATGCAAGCTTTCGATTGAAATGCTAAGTGCAAGATTAGTCGTCAACCCAGTATAGTAATTGTAAAAATGTAAAATTTTCAATGGGATACATGTGTGAATAGGAGAAAATAAAAGCGAAATACATATGGAGACACCTAAAGATGGCACCATTTTTTATTTAGACACTTAAACTAGGCCTCTTTCCATCTGAACTCATTTCGTAGGCATATAATATACCAATCGGACACGTTTTATGCAGGTCGCATATTACGTGAGTTACATCCTATTTAAGCCCAATTAGACACATAATGGTAACATCTGTGAAGTAAATAGCTCTCTATTTAAACCCTAATCCCTTTCCCAATTGTTAAAGATCCAATTTTGCTGCTCCAACACTTCTCCTTCTCTTCTTGGTGTCAATTCTTTTCGTCTCTTCTCTTCTTTCTCTCGTTTCTGTTGTTGCCGTGTTTACTTTTCTTCTCTTCTTTCTCTCGTTTCTGTTGTTGCCGAGTTTATTAAGGTCGAAACTTAGATAATATCCACTAATGTCGAACTTATCAGAATCGTTGCCGCTCGAATTTGTAAGTGTGGTGTTTCTCCAAAATTGAATACTTCATGGACCCAACTAAACTCTGATCGTAGGTTTTTTGCTTGCAAAATCGGAAAGGTAAACTTTTTGTTCTTAATTGTATCCTGTTTTATTAATTATTTTCTTTAATAATAATTGATCAAATGTGTTTGTGATTTTTGTAGAAAAAGGGTGGATGTGATTATTTTTGTTGGTATGATGATGAGATGCCTACTCAATCAAAAAAAATAATTTGGGGTTTATTAAAGAGAGTCAAAGCTTTTGAAGAGGAGAAAGTTCGAGCAAAAAGAAGACTGATCTTTTTAAGTTGTTGTTGTATTGTTGCTCGTTTTATGAAAACTGTAGGGCTGATGTCTCGCCGTGATCTTTAGGTGTTGTTGCTGATGTCATTAGATGTTGGTGCATTCTTGTGTTTTGATGTGGTTTGCAGATTAGTTTTGTTGTTTTAGGTGTTGTTGCTGCTGCACTTTTGTAATCTTAGTACTGCGATGTAATGTTGTATTTTGAAAGTAATAAATATTTCAGCTGTTGTTGCTACACTAATGTTTTTGCACAGCTGACTTTTGTTAAAGTGTTGAAGATTGTTGCACTATGTTCTACTGAGAAAATTAGCATAAGAAAGTCCATCACAAATTCATCAAGCTTATCCAAGATTGCTGCTTGAAGCATTTGGTTAGGTACACTCAGTCCAAACAGAAAAGCACCAATTATAGGGTGTTTGCCCAAAACAGAACAAGGCGTAAGCAATTGTGCTTATTGCAGCCCAATGGATGTTAGTTGTACTCCCTGGGACTACATAACTTAGTTCCAAAACAAACAATGCACCAATATTATTGATTACTGCTATGTAACATTGATACAAAGAAATGTTCCTTACCAAGTTTAATAAGAACAGGAAAATTACACAACTGAATGGAACCATAAGAGTTTAGTTCTTCAAAAACTAGATCCCAAAATATAATCGTTTGTTGCTACCTTAGAGTCAAGGATAGACCTTGACTATAGATAATTGTTTGCTGCTACATAATCATATAGTCAAAAAATAAGTTCCTAAGATACTACTTCTTGCTGAAGTTTGCCTTCATCTGCTGCAACTGGAAAGTTGTGACATCATCATGACCCTTCCACCTTAAGCCTCCAGCCTTAAAACCAAGGTCTAATCCTGTTGGAGCTGCACTCTTATAAGTTGAACCAATTGCAAGAACTCTTTGGCTTGATGTTCCGGGCTGTAGTTTGCCAAATAATGAAGTACAATCAGATACGGCTTTGATAAATTCACCATTTTTTCCTTTTAACAAAAAAAACCCTTCGACAGCTGCACACCCAAGGTCTTTAGCATAAGCGGACAACTCAACAACACTGAAATGGTCTTTATCGATAGCAACAGAAAGGCATCTAATTCCCCTTTGTATATTGGGGCAGGTTCTTCGATAAATGTACCCCCATGGTGAAAACGAGTTAAAATAGAGTCATCCATAATATTCCCTTACATAAAACGCCAAGGGACCAACACAAAAGAAAACCCCAAAAAATCCTAGCTTTATCAAAACTTAAAAAAAAAGAAGCCTTAACTGCAACAATAGAAAATAAGGAGAGATTGGACCTTTAAGCATTGTAAATACCGTAAGAGATCAGTAGAAAATAGTAGATTCCAACACCATTGATGAAAAGAAGAAGAAGCTTGTTAAGTAACGGTGGTTTCTTTCTTTGTTTTCATCGATGGAAAAGGAACATGGATAATTTTGTTTATATCGTTTGTTTATTTCTGTATTTGATTGGAAATAAGACTATATAGGTGAAGTGGACAATTAAATAACGTGGCACGATTTTAATGGTTATTTGTTCCACGTAGACGGAGATTGCAGACACGCGCTTGGTGAATTCATAAGCCTGCACAAACGTGTCTAATTGGTATATTATATGCCTACGAAATGAGTTCAGATGGAAAGAGGCCTAGTTTAAGTTTCTAAATGAAAAATGATGCCAACTTTAGGTGTCTCCGTATGTATTACGCCAAAAAAAAACATGTGCGAAGGGGAGAGAGTATTTATAGTGCAAGCTAGTGTAACTTCTCCCAAAAATTACGCCGGCTCATTATGAGCTCGTTCCACATATTACGCCTGGTGGTTTCGTAACTGCTCGGGGATTAATGTCGAATCCTAGATGTTTTAGAACCTACTGATTTGCTGATCACCTTATCCGGACACTGGAGATTTTTTGGCTGGTCACTCTCGGGATGATACTATGTGATCCAGAAACATATAATCCGGGATGTGTCCTCTCAATTGACCTACCGGCTCAAATCACTAAAGTAGCCTTTAATGACTTGGGCTAACTAAGTAACATTTGCCACGTCCCAACTATTGTGTTGGCCTTGTGTCAAAGACTGTATTTTACCAATACAGATAGTCAATCCTACTTTTTGTTAATTTTCGAAAAATTTCTGGAAGTGGATAGATTTTAGGCGGAAAATGAATCGTGTATGAAACTTTTACCCTGAAATAGAAGCGACGTGCACTGTTTCCTTTTAATGCCTAAAATACGTGGCAATACCTGATTGGAAGTAATATCAGTGGCGGTTTTCGAGGCAATGATGACTCTGCCCGATTTTACTATTCGATCGAGACCAGGAAATTGCATCGAGGTTTAGCCTCGTAGTGGATCAGACCAGACACGAAGACAAGGTATCGAGTTCGAGAATTGAGGTGCCTGTCGGGATTGAGGCCAGCAGCGACTGAGACCAAATATGGCAGACTTTGAGCAAAGCGCAATAACGGAAAAATGAGATATCCGTGACCGGTCGAAGATCACGGCAAAAATCCCGAAACATATCAAATCAAGGGTGATTGTTTAGGCTAATCATGGGATTTACTTCCGTAATTAGAATTGTACCATCGATAGGACTCCTCTACTATATAAAGAGATTTCTAATCATTTTGTAAACATCTTACATTCACTCATATCAAAGCAATACAATATTATCTCTTTAGTTTACACTCTTTTGTTCACCATCTTGTCATTTTTTTTACTATTCTTGCACCAACCAGTTCGAGGGCATCCGAGCTCGAAGGCTGAATTACGTTGTAACTCTAGTTTGCTTTATACTATTGTCAATTTTCATTACTAATCTTTACATTTGTCTACTGGTATTAGGTGAAATCACGTGTCCTTAAAACCACATAAGTTTAATTGATATCCACTTTTTTGGGTAAACAGTTTGTCGCCCACCGTGGGGCTAAGGATAATAGTGATTGCCTGGTATTAATTCTTCGTAACACACACTACTTTACGCTTGTTCTTGTGAGTGTTTTTGATTTCAGGATCAACATGTCTAACTCGCAAGAATTACCCACTCACGCCGATGACAACCTCAGTTTCCATGGAGAAAACGATAATCTAGCCACCCTAGGGATCGAAGTGCCTCAAGCTGGCCACGAGGGAGTACCGATCACAGACCCCGTCGATGTCAGTTCGCACGTAACCCTAAATGCAAATCTAGGCATCAAACCTGGAAATAGTGTCCACAGAGATGCCCGAGCACCCGATCAGAACGCACAGAGCTGTGAAGAAGGTAGAATTAGCCTTCGAATGATATTCGAAATGTTGCAGACTCAACAAGCTGCGATAGCACAACTCCAAAATCAGAATCGAGCACCAAGCAGAATCGAGCTCAAAACATGACAAGAGGTTGTTCATATAGTTGAGCCTGTACTGGAGAAATCGAATGCCAATGAATCGGGGACTGACCCTGCCATTATGAAGATGCTGGAGGAGCTCACTAAACGGATCGAGTTAGGTGAAAAGAAAATCGAGGCAAATGATAAAAGGTAGAAACGTATAATTCCCAGGTTGACCAAATACCGGGGGCACCACCAATTCTAAAAGGTTTGGATTTGATGAAGTTTGTGCAGAAGCCTTTCCCCACAAGTGTTGCTGTGAAGCCTATCCCGAATAAATTCTGCATGCTAGAAATTACCAAATTCAATGGAACCACCGACCCTAATGAACATGTCACTTCTTATATGTGCGCAATAAAGGGAAATGACTTAGAAGATGACGAGATTGAATTCGTTCTATTGAAAAGGTTTGGTGAAACTTTATCGAAAGGGGCAATGATATGGTACCACAATTTGCCGCCTAATTCCATCTACTCCTTCGCCATGCTTGTAGATTCCTTCATGAAGGCACACGCCAGAGCAATAAAGGCTGCGACTAGGAAATCGGAACTCTTCAAGGTGAGACAAAAGGACAACGAAATGTTAAGGGAATTCGTATCTTTGTTCAAGATGGAACGCATGGACCTACCCCTGGTAACAGATGATTGGGTTGTTCAAGCTTTTACTCAAGGTTTGAATGAATGAAGTTCGATAGCATCACGACAACTAAAGCAGAACTTAATTGATTATCCAGCTGTAACCTTGGCCGATGTACATAATTGATACCAATCAAAGATTAGGGTCGAGGATGATCAATTGGGAACTTCTTCTGGTTCTCTTTATCCAAATAGGCCCGTCGGTCGAATTCAAAGGGACATCGACAAAGAACCCCGATCAAACAGAGATCGGTATCAATCATATAGTGCAGATCATAGAAAACAACGGCCTAGGACATAATCCCGTTTGAAATGATAGAAGGAATGATCAAGGATAGAGCTCTCGAGGGCTCATGGGTAAAAATGGCTTCGATAAACATGTCGAGCTCGCAGAAGCACCACGACTGTCAGAATACAACATCAGCATCGATGCATCGGGAGTTGTAGATGGCCCAGACCTCTACAGGACAATCTAGCTTAAAAAAAACCCTAATCAAATATGCAAATACCATGGTACCCATGGTCACAAAACCGTAGACTATAGACAGTTGATGGAGGAGGTTGATCGTCTATTTAACGAGGGTCATCTTCGAGAATTCTTGAGTGATCGAGCTAAAAATCACTTCATAGATAGGGATGGAAACAGAAAAAACAAACAGGAAGAACCACAACATGAAATTCATATGATCGTTGGTGGGGTCGATATTCCTTAAGGATCTGTATTTAAACGCACCAAAGTAACAATCACGAGGGAAAAGCGAACTCAGGATTACTTACAAGACGAAACCTTGTCTTTCAACGATGAGGATGCAGAAGGGATTGAACAACCTCACAATGACGCACTGGTAATATCTATCCTTATGAATAAAATTCAAGTTAAATGTGTGTTGATTGATCCAGGTAGCTCGGCAAATATTATTCGATCAAGTGTTGTAGAGCAACTCGGCCTCCAAGATCAAATCGTTCCCGCAACTTGGGTTCTTAACGGCTTCAACATGGCAAGTGAAACCACCAAGAGGGAAATCATTTTGCTGGTAGGTGTGGCCGGGACAATCCAAGAAACGAAGTTCCATTGACCGAAGGTGACATGAGGTACAACGCGCTGCTCAGATGGCCTTGGATTCATAATATGAGAGAAGTACCCTCGACGATTCATCAAGTCTTGAAATTCCCAACATTAGAAGGAATCAAAATGATGTACGGTGAACAACCCGCTGCCAAAGAGATATTTGCAATCGATGAAGTAATACCGGTATCGACACTTTCATTAACAAAGGGATCAGAGTCAAAGGGAAAACAAGAAGTCAAATAACAACCATAGTCATTGGACTCAGCCTGATCGGAAGAGCAGGAAACTTTTGAGGATGAAGATTATATGATACCTCGAACCTTCATAATCCCGGATGATTCCAATGCAACGAAGTCAACGGTCGAAGAGCTGGAACAAATCATACTGATCAAGCATCCGCCCGATAAAAAATATGGATTGTTTTGCTTGGTCCCAACTTGACATGACAGGATCCCACTGGAGATTGCTACCCATCAGTTGAGCTTGAATCTGAAGTTCTGACCAGTAAAGAAAAAGAGAAGGCCCCAGTCCGAGGTCAAACATGCATTCATCAAAGACGAGGTACCAACTTCTTAAAAAAAGGTCCATCCGGGAGGCAAAATTCCCGAATAGCTAGCAAACGTAGTCGTAGTCCCTAAAAAGGGGAATAAACTTAGAATGTGCATAGACTACAAAGATTTAAACAAGCATGCCCTAAAGATTCCTTTCCTTTGCCGAATATCGATTGCATGATCAATGCCACGACCGGCCACGAGATCCATAGTTTTCTCGGTGACTTCTCCGGGTACAACCAAATACAAATGAACCCGGAGGATCAGGAAAATCATTCGTTCATCACTAAATACGGTATTTATTGCTATAATGTAATGCCGTTTGGACTAAAAAATGCCGGTGCTACTTATCAATGCCTAGTCAACCGAATGTTCGAAGAACAAATAGGTAAATCAATGGAGGTTTATACTGATGACATGCTAGTTAAGTCCCTGCAAGCAGAGGACCATTTAAAACATTTGCAAGAGACATTCAACATACTGAGAAGGTACAACATGAAGCTCAACCCGGAAAAATGTGCATTCGGGGTCAGCTCGGGCGAGTTCCTCGGCTTTATGGTATCAAATTGGGGGATCGAAATCAACCCCGATAAAATCAAGGCAATCAAAGACATCACAGTTGTTGATAATGCCAAGGTCGTACACAGGTTAACATGGCGCATAGCCGCCCTAGGTCGATTTATTTTGAGGTCCTCAGATAAGAGCCACCGGTTCTTCTCACTGCTTAAGAAAAAGAACAATTTCGCATGGACCCCGGAATGTCAACAGGCATTGGAGGAACTCAAACAATACCTGTCAAGCCTGCCATTGCTTCACACCCCAAAGGTGGATGAGAAACTTTACTTGTACTTAGCGGTCTCAGAGATAGTGGTAAGTGGGGTCTTAGTTCGAGAAGAGCAAGGTATGCAATTTCCCATTTATTATGTTATTCGGACCCTAGGTGAAGTCGAGACCCGGTACCCATACTTAGAAAAATTAGCACTTGCTTTAATAAGCACCTCTAGGAAATTAAAACCGTACTTACAATGTTACCCAATTTCTGCTGTAACCACCTACCCCCTTCTAACATTTTGCACAAGCCCGAACTCTCGGGTCGATTGGCCAAATGGTCCATCGAGATCAGCGGGTACGATATCGAGTATCAACCCCGAATAGCCATCAAGTCTCAAATTGCAGGTCTCGAACTAGCTAAAAGCTTGGGGGCTGAGGTCATTGAGGCCAAGTGCGACTCCCGACTTGTGGTAAATCAAGTCAACAGAACTTTCGAGGTTCGAGAAGATCGAATGCAGAGGTACTTGGAAGAACTACAAGTGTCTGTACATTGATTTAAAGAATGGACCCTGCAGCATGTACCTCGAGAACAAAATAGCGAGGCCGATGCCCTTGCCAATTTGGGGTCGTCGATCGAAGATGATGAACTTAGGTCGGGGACTGTCGTACAACATTCGAGGTCAGTAATCGAAGAAGGACTCGCCGAAATAAACTCCACGAGTCTAACCTGGGATTGGAGGAATAAGTACATCGAATACCTAAAGAACAGGAAGCTGCCATCGGATCCTAAAGAATCAAGGACTCTACGCACGAAGGCCACACGATTCACATTGGCCGAGGATGGAACACTGCATAGGAGGATGTTCGATGGACCATTAGCGAAATGTTTGGGACCAGGAGACACCGACTACGTTCTACGAGAAATTCATGAAGGCACTTACGGAAACCATTTCGGTGCCGAGTCATTGTTTCACAAAGTCATCGAGGAGGATACTATTGGACCGATATGGAAAAAGACACTAAAGAATTTGTTCGAAAATGCGACAAATGTCAAAGGTATGCGTCGATGATCCACCAGCCCGGAGAGCAACTTCACTCATTTCTATCCCCATGGTGGTTCATGAAATGGGGGATGGATATTGTCGGCCCTCTACCATCGGCCCCAGGTAAAGCTAATTCATTTTGTTTATGACTGACTATTTTTCTAAGTGGGTTGAAGCACAGGCCTTTGAGAAAGTCAGAGAAAGAGAAGCCATAGACTTCATCTGGGAACACATTATATGCCGATTTGGAATACCAGCCGAGATCGTATGCGACAATGGAAAGCAATTCGTCAGCAACAAAGTGACAAAGTTTTTCGAAGACCACAAAATAAGAAGGATCCTGTCAACATCGTATCATCCTAGTGTGAATGGACAGGCCGAATCGGCAAAAAAGACCGTCATCCAAAATCTGATGAAAAGATTGAACGAAGCTAAAGAAAAATGGAGAGAAGTATTGCCCGAGGTCCTTTGGGCGTACCGAAAAACGTCGAAATCTAGTACGGGGGCAACACTGTTCTCTTTAGTCTATGGTGCCGAAGCTCTGAACCCAGTCGAAGTCGGAGAACCTAGCTTCAGGTTTCAATATGCTACAAAGGAGTCAAATTACGAGGCTATGAATACCAGTCTCGAATTGCAAATGAATGACGGGAAGCCGCCCTCGTTCGAATGGCCGCACAAAAATAGCGGATTGAAAGGTATTACAATCGAAGAGCCAATCTTCGACACTTCAAAATTGGGGACTTAGTTCTGAGAAAGGTCACCCTCAATACTCGAGACCCAAACGAAGGAAAACTTGGTCCGAACTGGGAGGGACCGAATCAGGTCCTCAATATCATCGGAAAAGGATCCGACAAACTTGGCACGATGGACGGCGAGCAACTACCAAACAATTGGAACGTATCACTTCTCAAACAATATTACTGCTAAGGTACGACCTTCTCCATTTTCACTTATATTTTATACTAACCAATTGCAGGTGTTCGATCGAAGACAATCGAGGAATTCTCCAACACAAAGTCCTTATGTTTGAAAGCACACGTTGCACTCTTTTTTCCTTAGACCAGTTTTTGTCCCAATTGGGTTTTTCCGGCGAGGTTTTAAACAGGCAACCATTGTTTGTGCTACCTTGGGGAAATTCAACAGTATCCGAGATTTCTTTACAATCAATCCCGAATACTGGGGGGGGGGGTTCACCATCGGATGATAACTTTGTTACAAGGAAGGTACTTCGTGTCAACATGGTCTCGATAGGTAAAACTTTGTAAGGGCCAAACGATTAAACGAACCGTGCCCATGTAGATTACTCGAGCCCTAAAGACAAACATATACGCATGTATAATCTATTGAGAGAAGTATTTTCCCATGCCAAATATTTCATGCCTTAAAGATTTTTTCTTGCCAAATATTTCATGCCTTAGAGAAAATTTAACTTTCCAATTTCTTACTTTTGGTCTGTTGTGGAAACAGGCTTAAGGGCCAATCACAACTAAAGTTCAAACGACTTACCCCATACTCGGGGACTGTTGTTAGAAAAATCGATGTAATTGAACTACTAAAATCTCGAGATCATAAGACCTTAAAAAGGAAACCCTCGTTTTTATAGGCCACGGCCACCCCATTTGGGGACTGACACTTCGAATTATAACTGGGAAACAATCCCAAGAGGCAAATCCCAAGTCAAAGGCTACGGCGAAACTAACACGGCTCAAAGACGTCCGAAATCCGTCATAAAATAGGCCTTCAAATATTTTCATAAAACCGGTTTAAAAGGTTACCCTCGGCAAATTTGTAAAGGGTATCGATCACATTAATCCACGAATGCCCTAAGGGGTACCGAATTATTCGAACTACCGAGCAAGCTTATTTCACGCTAAGGCGTAACGAAGCAAAGGGTTTCGATAATACTAACCCTTGAAAACCCTAATGGGTACAAATTTATCTCGTGCTAAGGCATAACAAATTTTTATATGATTAACTTTCTAAGCCAAAAAGGGAGAAAAGCCATTCTTTTTAAGGCCATACCGGCCTAATTCAAGAGCCTAAGGGCCATTTTATTTTTGAGTTCGAGAAGTCATCCTCACTCAACTAAAACCTAAGGGTCATCCTACTTCGAGTTTGAGCAAGTACTCACTCGATTATAAAGACTACATTAGTCTGACTTCGACCAAATTGCCTAAGACTTGTACTCATGAACAAGGCATGGAGAAACAGAATTTTCACAAGGCAGAAATTGAAATAAAGACAAGGCAGAAAGCAAAGAGATCTTTTATACATATGAAATTATTTACAAGGACCGATCAGGGTCCTACACAAAAATTCAAAAAAGAAAAATCCCAAGTGCCTAATTTTCCTCGGGAGCTACATTTTCGCCATCGGGATCTCCTAGCTCTCAGGTCCACTCACACTCCCAGAATCATCGTCATCAGAAGAAAGCAACGTTTTGGCTTCGGCTTCAAGCTCTTTCGCATTCTCGATCTCGACAGCAAGATTGAAGCCATGTGCATGAATCTCCTCAAGAGTCTCTCTTCAAGACTGGAACTTGGCATGGTCGGCAACCCAGTATGCTCAAGCTTGAGCAGCATCGGAAACTTCTTTTGCTCGAGCTTGAGCAGCTTCAGCATCAGATCAGTAAACGGCCACGATCGCCTCCGCGTCAGCCTGTACTTTTTCTGCCTCAGATCTAACCTTTGTAAGTTCGGCAGCCAATCGAGCCTCGAGCTCCTCTATTTTCTTGGCTTGAGCTAAGCTTTCCTCCTTCATGCCTCGAAGCTGACTTTTGGCCGATAACAGTTGGGCTCGCAACATCTTTCTCCGAGGCAAGGCGGTCCATGTTTTGTCTCGACCCCAATGTCTCTGCCCTTATCATGTTAACCTCCTCACGGAGCTGTTCGATCTTTTCGGCCTTCTGCTGAACCTGTGAGATTGTTATGTTAGCCATCGACCTCAAACTGATAACATGAGCTTATAAGATTTTCTTTACCTCCTCAATCAGGTCGGTCTGTTCTTTGTGAGCCGTGGCCAATTCGGCTCGGAGGTCCTTGATCTCCTCTTCTTTTTGCCTGCTAAGAAGTTTTAGGGGATTTCTCTCCTCCGTGAGCCTTTGAATATTGGCCTCGCATCGCTTAGTTCTGCTCGGGATTTAGAAAATGCCTTCCAATGGAGTCCCAAGGCCTATGCATAAAGAAGAAAGGAAATTAGACAAGAATAAATAAATACAAGTGTGATATCGATGAGGGGAGTTGAGACTTACCCGACTCAGGATTCATTGAGCCTCATAAAAAAGGCTCGATGCATCACTCGAGCCGATAGCATCTTCAACTCCTGTAAAGCAAACACAGAAAATATCCTCCCCTTCATGGGCTCTTTCAACATCGGGAGTCCTAATAGCTTGGGCATCATGAATTGCCTCCTCGGAAAATGCAGGGAGAGTCGGCAAGTCTCCAATTACTATTTCCCAGAGTGAATCTCTTGGGGCGTTCTCTTCATTTCGAAGGGCCTCGGAGCTGGCCCCTTCAGGCATACCACCGATTGCTTATTTTGGTGGGAGGCATCTTCAGTCTCCGATGACTCGGGGACTTTTCCAGGGTCCTCTTCCAAGACCTCCTCGGCCCTTTGCCAAATCACTCCATGAGCGCTCAGCATACGAAAAGGTCGAAGCCAGGTTCCGAACCCAGCTCTCGAGGTTAGGAATTACACCGGGCATCCAAGAGAGCGCTACATCATAGAAAGGGATGTCAATGAGAAGAAGCGAAGGAAAAAAACAATAAATGAAAGCTATAGGTGGGATTGTACTTACGCTTCATAATCCATTTCTCGGGAAATGGCATCTTCTCGGCTGGGATTAAGTCGGAAGTCTTCCCTCGAACGAACCGGCCCATCCATCCTCGATCTTTGTCCTCATCTAAGCTCGAGAACAACACCTTTGTAGCCCAACGTTGAAGCCTTATTAACCCGCCTCGATAGAGACGGGGGCTATACAACCTGATGAGATGGTCAAGGGTGAAAGACATCCTCTCGACTTCTCTCGCGAAGAATCGGAGCAGAATGACAATCCGCCAAAAAGAGGGATGGATTTGACCTAGGGTAATTTGATATTGACGGCAAAAATCGATGATGACGGGATCGACATGGCCCAATGTGAAATGGTTAGTGTAATCACTTAGGAACTCATTCGCATAGGTAGTGATGTCTTGTTCGAGGGCCGGAATCACCACCTCTATATCTTCCCAATGGAGTCTTTCTTTACCTGCTCAAGGTCACCCTCAGTTATGGAGCATATATATCTCGACATTGGCTCGCATCGACCAGGGACCGACGAAGTTTTCTCGACTTTGAAGTCGGAAGTAAGTTCACACCCCTCGGGAACACACTCCCCAGGGCGTGGCTCCACCGGTGTTTTAATGGCGGCCGAACACGATGAAGAAGCTTTTTCCTTTTGAGGAACAATTTTTGATGTTTTTGGAATTTTTGTATAAGTTCAAAGAAAGAAGAAGAGAATAAGGCTTGGTGTTTTGAGGGAAGGTTGATAACGAAAGCTAGAGATTATGTAGAACGGAACAACTTAAGAGATGTAAAAAGCTTAAGGGATTAGAAGGAAGTGAAAGTAAAGATTGAGTTAGTGAGAGAAGGGGCTTATTTAAGGGAATCACGGCGACGGTTCAAAGGCACTGGTGGCCGACCACCAACTGACGCTCATTAATGACTTTGGGAACTGTACCGACAAGACGCTTTGGTCTCTTCCATCGCTTACGTCACGAGGATGACGTCATGACAGGTCGAGGTGCAAAATTGAAGGCTCAATTCGTTTCTTCTCATCACACTCCAAGAAACGAGGGGACTATCTGTATACGGTTAAAATCGGGCCTACCTGATTTTACTATTTGATCGAGACCAAGAAATTGCATCGAGGGTCAGCCTCGTAATGGATCTGACCGGAGCACGAAGATAAGGTATCAAGTTTGAGAATCGAGGTGCTTGTCGAGATCGAGGCCAACAACGATCGAGACTAAATATGGTAGACTTCGAGCAAAGCGCAATAACGGAAAAGTGCGATATCCGTGACCGGTCGAAGATCACGGGATTTACTTTCATAATTAGAATTGTACCATAGATAGGATTCCTCTACTATATAAAGAGGGTTCTAATCATTTTGTAAACATCTTACATTCACACATATCAAAGCAATACAATATTCTCTATTTAGTTTGCACTCTTTTTTTCACCAGCTTGTCATATTTTTTACTATTCATGCACCAACCAGTTCGAGGGCATCCGAGCTCGAAGGCGGAATTACACTGTAACACTGGTTTGCTTTATCTTATTGTCAATTTCCATTACTAATCTTTACATTTGTGTCACGATCCAATTTCTCCTCCGTTGAGTTTCGTGATGGCACCTAGTCTTAGGGACTAGGTAAGCCTAACATTTACTGAATATAAACCATAATAAAGAAAATTTGACAGTTTCAGTGTAGAAATCTTTATAGAATTTACATCTTCCCAAAATCAGCGGTACAAGCCATAAGCTCTACAGTGTTTCGCTACAACTTCTAAACACAACTGTATGGAAATAAGTACAACAGTGTGAATACAAAATAGGAAGGTGACTCCCAAGCCTGCGAACGCAGCAATAGGGTTACCTTGAGCCTCCTCGGCCAGAATCTGCACAACTACTAAGACTACACCATGTGGCTAACAATACGGTAATTGCAATAGGGAAAGAAAATAGCAAGTAACACCGGAACACCATAATAAGAACACAGAAAAACGAACGGAAATGCAACCTAAATACGAAATCACAAATACGGTAAAGACAAGTCATAACTTAGCTACTACGACAAATTTCACATTAGGTCTTAGCCAACAAACTTCAATCAGTTAGGAAAATCCTTCAAGTGATAAAATATTTCGAAATATACTTCCTTCAAATAAATATTTTTCAAAAATAGTTCTTTCTAAATAAATACCTTTCGAATATAATCTTTCCAAATAAATATCCTTCGAATATGAGTCACCCTGTGACACCTCATTTCATGATCATACAATACAGGTCTAAATACCTGATCCCTAACACTTGGAATCTTGTGCCCTCATCACACCTCATAATTATACTGACAACTCGCGTGCAAAATAGAGCCATTCTCACATGGAAGGCAAATAAACAAGGGTGTGCGTCTATACTCGGCGATATCAAGAAGCCTCTTATCTGATAAGGGTGATTAGCCATATGTATGCTTGTGCAAGTGTCCTAAAATAGTTGATACCAGCTAGTAAGCATAAGGAAAAGAACGGACAACACGTAGAATATTACACAGGGATAGGATCAATGAAAAGCACACCTCTGAACACAATGATAATAACAGGGGATCTCCCAGGATACCGTCCCAAACATAAATGTGCAGGGGGATCAACCGGAATACTGTTCCGTAGTCCCAAATTAAATATACAGAACAGGGGGATCTACCGGGATACTGTCCCGTAGTCCCAAACGTAAATGTGCAGGGGGATCTCCCGAAATACCGTTCCGTAGTCCCAAAGTAAATATGAATAACGGGGGGATCTACCGAGATACAGTCCCGTAGTCCCAAATGTAAATATGCAGCGCAACCAACAGAAATAGCAGTTACAGCACGACAAAAACCTCGTACATCACCACAACAAGTACAACAGAAAAAATGACAATAATGCAAGGTATGACGAGTAAATCAATTCAAGAACTCTAAATCACAAAGATACGGTAGAACTAGTTCACAAGGAATAACCACAGTAAAGAATGCTAGGCATAAAGGGAACAGTCCAACAAGGAAAAGACTAACATGTAGCAACAACCCCACAATATACAAGTCAACAATAAGGAAGCCAACACGAGTTAAATAGTTCCAAATAAAGGCGAGTCAACTAAGATATAGGTTATCTAAACTCCTTTTAAGGTTGAGCAATTGCGAAGGATATTCAACAATTCAAATAATGGTAAGCAGCAGAAGATAATCATCACTCCAATTAAGACTAAACAATTATAGGATAAAACAATAACAATTTCAATTAAAGATAAGCAGTTATGAAAAGATAGCATGACGATAGAAGAGGCAAAATATTCAACTAAGTCAAATAAGAGTCTAGTAGGCAATAAGAGTGAATCCTAAACTAATACATTCTAATTTAAGCATGTAGATGTGAAACTAGCATATAAGAACTCAGTCATATCAAGAACAACTTCATACACAGTGAATATAAGGACCTAAGAACCCTAAAAGGCCAACTATCCATAAATAAGTCTGAGCACGCGATCGTCACCTCGCGTACACGGATTACAATCAACATAGAAGACTCAAATCCTAAGGGGAAGTCCCCCCCACAAGGTTAGGCAAGATACTTACCTCAAAGACGACAACCGATACTCTAAAATGCACTTCTCGGGTGAAAAGACCTCCGGACGGCTCAAATCTAACCAAATTAACTTCAAAGCACAAATAAAACTCATAAGAAACTATTCCGTATCATAAAGTCTCAATCTTTAAAAAAATCCAAAAATCGGTTCAAAAGTCGACCCCCGGGACCGCACCTCGAAACCCGACAATTTTTACAAAAACTGGATACCCATTCCGATACGAGTTCAACCATACAAAAATTATCAAATTCGGATACCATTTGGTCCTTCAAATCATGAATTTTTATTTTAGATTTTTTTTTCAAAAACCAACATTTTCCTCAACCCAAAACACAAATTAAATGATAAAAATGAAGATAAAATCATGGGATATGTTAGATTCTAGGTGAAGAATACCTACCCAATCTATTTGCATGAAAAACCCCAAAAGAAGCATGAAAAACCCCGAAAGAAGCTCCCAAATCCAAAGTTTAAAACTCAAATATGAAGAAATGACCAAACCCTCGACTTATATGATTCTGCCAGAACTTCCGCATCTGCGGACAAGAAACCACGTCTGCGGGACCCCATTTACGAGAAAGGGTCTGCATCTGCGAGCTCAGCTAACCAGGCCAAAGACCGCATCTGCGGATATACAGCCGCGTCAGCGGCACCGCAGACGCGAAAGGGAAATCGCAGGAGCGAGATTTCTCTGCAGGTGCGATCGGTGGACCGTAGAAGCGGCCATCGCACTTGCGTGCCACCCTCCGCAGAAGCGAGCAAGCTCCCAGGCCTTCATGATCGCAGAAGCGGCTGGGCTCACGCAGAAGCGGAGCCGCACCAGCGCTCCCAGGTCGCAGGTGCGAAAACACCAGAAATCAGACATGTTCTAAAACCATGCAAAACATCCGAAACTCGTCTGTAACACACCCGAGGTCCCTGGGACCCCATCTATAACATAACACTGACTCGCTCGAGGTCTCAAAACATATCAAACAACGCCGAAAATGCGAATCGCGCTATGAATCAAACTATAAACTTCCAAATATTCCAACTTTGAAAACTCGTGCGGAAACCAATCAAACCAACCCGGAATGATGCCAAATTTGCAGACAAGTCCCAAATAACAAGACGAAGCTATTTCAACTCTCGCAATCGCATTTCTACCCCGATATCACAAAAGTCAACTATGGGTCAAACTTCTCCATTATACAAACTTCAACTTTTTTTCCAACTTTCGCCGAAATGCCTCAAATTACCCTACGGACCTCAAAATCCGTATCCAGACGCGCGCCTAAGTCCAAAACCACCATACGAAGCTGTTCAGATCATCCAAAGCCCATTTCGGAGCCGTTTACTCAAAAGTCCAATTCCGGTCAAATTCTCACCGCTTAAGCTTCAAAAACTAGAGTCCTTCTTCCAATTCGATTCCAAATCCTCCGGTAACTGAATTCAACCATGCACGCAAGTCGATACACATAATATGGAGCTTCTCAATACCTTATGCTGCTGATCGGAACTTAATTTCTCAAAATGACCAGCCGGCTCGTTACGATTTGTCTACTGGTATTAGGTGAAATCACGTATCCTTAAAACCACATTATAAATTTAATTGTTATCTAGTTTTTAGGGTAAACAAAAAATGAAACCCATTTCTTCTTCACCTTAATTTTTAATCTTCTAACCATTTTTCCTCCTGCTGTAATTTGCAAATCCTTTGCATCTTTTGCACTTCCTATTACGATCTCTGTCCAGTTTTCAAATGTAAGCCATGGAATCTCAAGATCGTAGCCCTCCATCTACTGAAACCCCCGCTTCTCTAAGTTCCAACACCACTATGAGGCGTATCACCATAGTGGATGAACTTCCATAGGAGAAACCTTCATTGGTTTTGAGAAGGAGAGCGAAGAAAACCCAAAATTCTATTCCTAGAAAAGTAAAACAAAGATTCTGCCATGGGAGATCATTCTCCAAAAGGCAAAAAGAGTGGTAAGTAGGAAATAACCATCTCGGAGCCCACTATTTCAGAGATATTTCCTAAACAACTAAACTTGTCAAAAAATTTGCGCTTTTTGGACAAAAATAGAAGGACAAACCGAGAAATAGAATACGCCCGTGAGTACATATCCTTCTATTATCCAGTTTAAACATCTTTCCATTGTTCGAAAAGAATTTCACAGGAAGAATTATGTTAATATTCACTAGCCATTGGATTGGTTTTTTCTCCGTATACACGTACCCATTTACTCTCGGGTTCGAATCAGCAGTTGATCCCGTCATTGAAGACTTTCGCATGCATTACAACATCTATCGATAGGTTCGAGTATCTGGAGTCTCATAGAAAGCCTTCACTTTTGTCAAAGCTAGCTGAAGCGGATTTCAACCTTCAACATATCCTCCATCTTTATTCTCCAAAGCTTTACCGGGATAGTGTATTTGCCATCTCTAACTTTGGTAATACGCTCTTGTTGATACTAAGATGTGAAGCTCATGAGGGAGGGCGGGTCAAACAGGACTGGCAAGCTTCTAGGGTTGGAACCCTTCTGAAGAAGGGGTGTACATATCACCTTAGGCAAATTCCATAATGAAATCGAAGAGGAAAGTGAAGAGCTTTATAAGGCATGACATAAGTTCACATGGTATGCGCAAATTTGGGGCTCCATGTAACGTAGCCCGAAAGATAAATCTATGTGGGCCTAGGCCCAAAGCGGATAATACGTGCCATGAGCTTAGTTGTGACAAATATGATATTAGAGCCGAATCTCCCTCAGTACGATGGTGGGAAAAACCTCAGCAAGGACGCTGAGTCCTAATTGGGAGTGAATGTAATGCCCATAATAGAGGGCGAGCTGATGAGGGCGGGTCAAGCAGGACTGACAGGCTTCTAAGCTAGCAAGCTTCAGAAGAAGTGGTGCACATGTCACCTTAGATGAATCCCACATCAAAATGGGAGAGAAAAGTTGTCATGACCCAAAATCCACCTAGTCGTGATGACACCTAACCCAAGTGCTAGACAAGCCAAACGTAGAACAATGTAACTCAAGTAGAAGATCATTAAAAACAAAAATCAAAATAACTAAATTCTATACAACATCCCAAGGATTGGTAGTACAAGTCATGAGTCACTATGAATTAGATTTACAAAACTAATATGAAGAATAAATACAATATCTGTTTGAAGATTACATAAGCAGAATTGAAGCCCTAAACTATAATGAACAAGTGGTAGCTTGAATCTGGAAGGCTGGTACGTCTTTAATACAAGGCTTCATCTTCCACAACTACTCGGCTCTAAGATCTGCACGCAAGGTGAAGAAGTGTAGTATGAGTACAACCGACCCCACGTACTAAGTAAGTATCTTGATTAACCTCGGTGAAGTAATGACGGGGTTTTAAGTTGCAAGATTAATTTACTATTTTTACTTGTGCATATAATAAGCAGAAAAAGCAATACGAGATAGAGAACGGATAACCACAGAATAAACAAAACAAGAGCTTAAAAGACAGAGGGCCCCAGAATATCATCAAAATATAGTTTTACAACACAACACAGTGGTGGAATATAACAGCCAAGAGAAACCATAATTTATATTTTTCGTTGCGGTGCAACCCGATCCAGACACACACATACACACACACACACACACACACACACACACACACACACACACACACACACACACATATATATATATATATATATATATATATATATATATATATCTACATACATACACAAATTATTGTGCCCTGCATCGCAATCTATATATATAATAACAATACTGTTGCGGCGTGACACCTGTCACGCACTGAAAACCGAGGAGCACGACCGGCGCTCAACCGAATAAACCCGACTGAGCAAGCCTGTCAGGTTTCATTCTACCCAAAATAATTCATGAATAAATAGGAGATGTACTCCATTAATCATACTTAGTAAGTATTTCATTAACAACTTCCATTTCATTTCCAAACATCAATACTTCTACTTTAATTCCAATACCCGACACTACCCACAACCTATCTACGGAGCCTCTGAACACAACTGAAGAGTAATGTAATATGGAAATACCGGTAACAAGGCTCCGGCTATACCTTAAATACAAAGTACATGATGAACAGATGAAACAGGACCCCGAAACGGAGTGGGGCTCACCAAGTCAGCTGAAAGGATGATGCGGCACTAGTTGCGACCAACACTGCCTGCTATAGAAACACCTACATCCATTTAAAGACGTAGCGCCCCCGGCAAAAGGGACGTTAGTACCATCGAATAGCACTAGTATGTATAACTAAACACCATCTAGTTAGACAGAACTTTCATACAAAAATAAGGAAATCACAAGTATAACTCAAAAGCTTTAAACGATCACAACATTATCAATAATAAAGAATCATACAATTTTCACATCATGTTCCCATAGCCTTTAGTTTGGGGCATTTCACACTATTCATCATTTGTTCACAATACCACCGCTATCTTGAGCAGAGTCCGATCTCGACCCGATCGGCTAATTTGCCTCATTTGAGACATATACTTCAATCACAATCTCATTTTCCCTTTTTTCGAAATTCATTCACAATACCACCGCTATCTTGAGCAGAGACTGATCTCGGCCCGATCGGCTAGACCGCCTTACCACGGCGTTGTTCCCTTCTCATTAATCATTTCGTTTCACATATATCATTTCATAGGCACTTGGGGCCACAACTTATCACATCATTCTTGGCACTAGGCCGCGTTTTACATCGTTCCCAATTTCAATATTAGCTTTGCCATTTAGGATAGTAGGTGCACACAATAGCAATTTAAATTGTAAGCATAAACAACACTTCACGTCGATGGCACAACAATGCAACTTCAATCTAAATTTAAGGTCTAAGCATTTAAATACATAATTCATATCTTTTGCCCCTTTCAAGTTATCAAGATAGCACATTGATCATGTTGAGACACATCTTTCACACATATAAGGTTACAACACCAATTCATGTAAAATAAAAATCAATGCAAGGACCCAAACATTAGTCTTACCGCATTTACACAAGCACCAATGGAGTTCAATTTCTAAATGACGGGGTTTTAGCCATACATACCTTGTTTAAGCTTTCCTTAAGTTACTACGACGTTCCGGAAATTCTAGCAATCCCATTCTACTTTGAGACATAACAAAATTGAACACAAATTAGGAAGGTATTCATGGTTTCAGCTCATTTGAGCATTTTATCAAATACTAGTTGAGCATCTTGATTTCAAATCTCTTTTATAAGGTTTCCTTCATTCCCCAACCCAATCTTTACGTATTTATGTTCAACAATCTTTCCACAAATCGAATTTGTACATGCATGTATACATAATGCTATTACACCCAAGAATCATACCTTAATAACCCATCTTATGCTCCAAACTCGAAATTAAAGTCTAATGTATAGAACCTTACCTCTTAGATGAAGAACATGTGATTGGGTTCTTTGATTCTTGAAGACTTGAGTAAGAGATGGGTGATTATGAAGCTAGGCTCCTTCTCTCTCTCCTTCTCTCTCTATATGCTCTCAACTCTCTCTAAAATCAGTAGAAACTGACCCCAAATGAAGCCCCAAAGACTATATATTAAAATGGGGTCGGGTTATAAAAATAGGAAAAATAAGCCTCCGAAATCGGGTCTGCGATCGCATAATGGACCGCAAAACAAGAATGTGGGCTGCAGAATGCATCGCAATGTAGGTGCCCAAAACTGGGCAACACTGGCCCAATCTGCGACAGATCTGCGATCGCAGAGCCAAAAATGCGACATATTTGCGATCGCAGATTCGACACAGGATCGCATTTTTCCAGCCTTTGGTAATTTGATCATAACTTTGTGTAGGAATGTCCAAATGACGAACGGTTTGAAGCGTTTGAATCTAGACTCGAAGACCTTTCATATGATATGCTGTTCATCACACAAACCTTATACATATTTAGATATGCTCGTTCAAAGTGTAGACTTGTGCAAACTCATTTGGAATCTTAGCCTATTATGAAATTTTCCAATTTGACTTAGGCTTAGGCCTTTCCTTGGGCCCCAAATTACTTACCATAAGACTCGTACACTTATTTACCAAGTCCAATTGATGCCCACCATGTTAATAGCACATAAAATATTATAATAAGCTTACATGGCACCACGAAATCCTAAATTACTTAGCGAAATTTTCCAGGGCTTTACATTCCCCCCCCCCCCTTAGGATCATTCATCCTCGAATGAGGAGTAGAGTCCGCCCTAAATGCTTAACTTAATATATCACTTTTTCTCACCTACCTCAAGTCCCTAAATTTTGACTATCTCCTAAATTTTTCAGAATTTTTAGCAGAGTCTCCTTTGTAACTAGGCCTATCCACCTTCTAGAGAACCACCAAAATCATCCTAAAAACACATCTCGTCACTACTTCGCGAAGGTTAGGCTCGGTACTTACCAGTACATGGATCGGTTGTAATGATACTACACTGCACATTGTGCAGATTTTGGTGCTGGACCGAGTTGATCTCAAGTTAGCTGCTGGCTTTATCTTATCGGAGACCCAAGGTAGTCTTGTTGGCATCCGCAGGCCCTGGCATCCCCTTATATACCTCATACTTTACTATTTTCTTTATTTCGCAAAGAATTGTACTTTCTTTCGGACAAATACTTGTAGTAAAAACCTTAGAATGTTCGTGAATTGTTAGAGACAGTACATAATCAAAGTTGTTATTTATTTACTTCCGTGTTTATTTGACCTGTATATCTTGCTTATTGTTAATTACTGAAACTTAAAAGGTTTGGCTAATAAATCTCTAACGTTGGCTTGCCTAGAAAGTTTGATGTTAGGCGCCATCACGGTCCCGACGGAGGGAATTCCGGGTCGTGACAAGTTGGTATTAGAGCACTAGGTTGCTTAGGTCTCGCAATTCACGAAAGGCTTACTAGAGTTTGAGGGATCGGTACGGAGACGTTTGTACTTATCTCTCAGAGGCTACAGAGTTTAGGAATGAGTTCACTTCTATTCTTCTTTGTTATGCAATTTTTTCTCTCAATGTTAATCGAACTCTTCTACTCTTGTTCTTTCGTAGATGGTGAGAACACGTACCGCATCTTCAGCTAAGCAGCAGCCAGTGCCCCCAATGGCAGCTTCTACGAGGGGCAGAGGTTGAGGCCGAGGGCATGTCAACCTAGAGCTCGAGCAGCAGCACCAATGGCGGAGCCTCGGTTAGAATTTGATGAGGAGGCTCCAGCTCAGACTGTTTCAGCAGGACCGGCTCAGGTCCCAGAGGGGTTCATCGCCACCCCGGTACTTCAGGATGCTTTGGTCCGTCTAGTGGGCCTCATGGAGAGTGTGGAACAGACCGACACATTCCCTGTAGCACCAGCCGTCTCTCAGGCTGGGGGAGGAGCACAGACTCCCGCTACCCACACTCCAAAGCAGATGGCTCCTCAGTTTCAGAATCCAGCAGCTCAGCTCGTTGGGGTTGTTCAGTCTAGTGTTGTTCTACAAACTGGTGATAGATTAACTATGTCTTCTGAGGCTTTGTGGAGATTGGATAGGTTTACCAAGCTTTTCCCAGTTCACTATGGTGGTACATCTTCAGAGGATCCCCAGGACTATCTGGACAGTTGTTATGAGGTGTTACGGAACATGAGGATAATGGAGACCAATGGGGTCGACATTGCTGCATTTCATCTGTCGGGTTCTACCAAGAAATGGTGGAGGGTTATATGTTGACCAGACTAGCTAGACCGCCTGCTCTCACTTGGGACCAGTTTTCTTAGTTAGTTCTTGAGAAGTTCCTTCCTATCACTCAGAGAGAGGACTATCGGAGGCAGTTTGAGCGTTTGCAGCAGGGTTCTATGACTGTCACTCAGTGCGAGACTCGATTTGTGGATCTGGCTCGTCATACTATTCTTCTGCTTCCTACAGAGAGAGAGGGTGAGGAGGTTCATTGAGGGACTTGCTCAGCCTATCAGATTGTAGATGGCTAAGGAGACGGGGAGTGAGATTTATTTTCAGGCGGCAGCCAATGTTGCCAAGCGGGTTGAGATGGTACTAGCTCACGGGAGTGGTCAGGGATCTGTCAAGAGACCTTGCCATTCTGGTGGACTCAGTGGTGCCTCGTCTGGAGGCAGGGGTAGTTTTGGTAGAGGCCATCGTCCTAGATCATTTCATTCAGCACTACAGGTTTCTCACGGTGCTTTAGGTGGCCGTGGCCCTCATATGCATTATTCTGATCAGCTAGCCTACAGTGCACCACCAGCTACTATTAGTGCACCTCCACACCAGAGTTTTCAAGGTGGTTACTCAAGCCGACAGGGTCAGTTTCAGGGTCAGCAGTCTTAGCAGCTGAAGTCTTGTTATACTTGCGGTGATCCGAGGCACATTGACAGATATTGCCCTCGAGCATCGAGCATTTCTCAATATCAGGGTTCTCGTGCCATGGTTCTGGCATGAGGTGCTTCACCGCCCACTCAACCCGGCTAGAGGTAGGGGTCAGACAGCTAGAGATAGAGGTCGGGGCATTAGAGTTAGAGGTCAGGCCGCTAGAGGTCGAGGCCAACCAGACAGGGCCCGTCCTCGAGATGTAGTTTGGAGTGGTGGGGCCCAACCCCGATGCTATGCTTTTCCATCCAGGCATGAGGCTGAGTCATCTGACGTGGTTATCACAGGTACGGTTTCAGTTTGTAGTAGAGATGCCTCGGTGATATTTGATCCGAGTTCAACTTATTCGTATGTGTCATCCTATTTTGCTTCATATTTGGTAGTGCCACGTGATTCTTTGAGTACCGCTATGTATGTGTCCACCCCTGTAGGAAATGCTATCATTGTAGAGCGTGTTTATCGTTCGTGTGTGCTTACCATTGGGAGTCTTGAAACTCGTGTATCTCCTACTTCTCGATATGTTTGATTTTGATGTCATTTTAGGGATGTATTGGCTGTCACCTTATCATGCTATATTGGACTGTCATGCCAAGACAGTGACCTTAGCCTTGCCGGGGTTGCCTCGATTGGAGTTGAGATAGACTCTAGGTCATTCTACCAGTAGGGTTATCTCTTATGTAAAGGCTCGACATATCGAGAGGGGGTGTCTAGCTTATTTGGCTTATGTCCGCGATTCTAGTACGGAGGTTCCTTCCATGGATTCAGTAATGGTCGTTCCTGAGTTTCTAGAGGTATTTCCTGCAGACTTTGCGGGGATGCCACCCGATAGGGATATTGACTTCTGTATTGATTTGGCTCCGGGCACATAGCCCATTTCTATATTGCCATACCGTATGGCCCCGCAAGAGTTGAAAGAATTGAAGGAGCAATTGCAAGACTTGCTTGATAAGGGCTTCATTAGACCTAGTGTCTCACCCTAGGGTGCGCCCGTGTTGTTTATGAAGAAGAAAGAAGAAGGATGGATCGACGAGGATGTGCATAGATTATCAGTAGTTGAACAAAGTCGTCATCAAGAACAAGTATCCATTGCCAAGGATTGACGACTTATTTGATCAGCTTCCGGGTGCCAAGGTTTTTTCGAAGATTGATTTGATGTCTGGCTACCATTAGTTGAGGATTAGGACATCCGATGTCCCTACGACAGCTTTTCAGACTTGGTATGGGAATTATGAGTTTCTAGTGATGCCATTTGGGCTGACAAATGCCCCAGTAGCATTTATGAATTTGATGAACTGGGTGTTCAATCCCTATCTGGATTCCTTTGTGATTGATTTTATTGATGATATCTTGATCTACTCCTACCGTCAAGAGGAGCATGAGTAGTATCTTCAGATTGTTCTTCAGACTCTAAGAGACAGCCAGTTATATTCTAAATTCTCGAAATGCAAGTTTTGGTTGAGTTCAATTGCTTTCTTGGGTCACGTTGTATCAGTCGAGGGTATTCAGGTGGATCCTAAGAAGATTCAGGCAGTCAAGAACTGGCCTAGACCCACATCAGCTACGGAGATCCGGAGTTTCTTGGGATTGGCGGGCTATCACCATCGATTTCTGGAGGGGTTTTCATCTATAGCAGTCCCGTTGACCAGGTTGACCAAGAAGGGTGCCCCGTTCAGATGGTCAGACAAGTGTGAGGCGAGCTTTCAGAAGCTCAAGACTACTTTGACTACGGCGCCGGTGTTGGTATTGCCCACAGGAGCAAGGCCTTGTACAGTATATTGTGATACATCTTGTATTAGACTTGGTGCGATATTGATGCAGGGTGGAAAGATTATTGCATATGCTTGGCAGCTGAAGGTTCACAAGAAGAATTACCTTGTTCATGACTTAGAGTTGGCAGCCATTATTCACACGCTGAAGATTTGGAGGCACTATCTATATGGCATGTCGTGTGAGGTTTTCACGGATCATAAGAGTTTGCAGTATTTGTTCAAGCAAAAGGAGATCAATTTGAGGCAGAGGAGGTGGTTAGAGCTATTGAAAGACTATGATATCACCATCTTGTATCATCCCGGGAAGGCCAACATGGTGGTTGATGCTTTGAGTAGGAAGTCAGCTAGTATGGGCAGCCTAGCGTACATTCCAGTCGGTGAGAGACGGATTGCATTAGATGTTCAGGCTTTGGCCAATCAGTTCGTGAGGTTGGATGTTTCTGAGCCCAGCCGTGTTTTAGCTTGCACAGTCGCTCGATTTTCCTTGTTTGAGCGCATCAGGGAGCGGCAGTAGAATGACCCTCATTTGCTTGTCCTTAGGGACACAGTGCGGCACGGTGATGCCAAGCAGGTTACGGCTGGAGATGATGGAGTTTTGAGATGTAGGGTCGTGTTTGTGTGCCTAATGTGGATGGGCTTCGTGAGTTAATTCTGGAGGAGGCCCACAGTTCCCGGTATTCTATTCATTCGGGCCTCGCCATGATATATCAGGACTTTCGGCAGCATTATTGGTGGAGGAGGATGGAGAAGGATATTGTTGCATATGTAGCTCAGTATCTAAATTGTCAGCAAGTAAAGTACGAGCATTAGAGACCGGGTGGTTTGCTTCAGAAGATAGAGATTCCTGAGTGGAAGTGGGAGCGTATCAGTATGGATTTTGTTGTTGGATTCCCACGGACTCAGAGGATGTTCGATGCAGTTTGGGTTATTGTGGATAGACTGACCAAGTCAGCGCATTTCATTCCTATGGTAGTTTCCTATTCTTCAGAGCGGTTGGGAGAGATTTATATCCGCGAGATCGTTCGCCTTCACGGTGTGCTCATGTCTATTATTTCTGATCGAGGTACGCAGTTTACCTCGCACTTCTGGAGGGCAAAACAACATGAGTTGGGTACGCGGGTGAAGTTGAGCACATCATTTCACCCTCAGACGGACGGACAGTCCGAGCGTACTATTTAGATATTAGAGATATGCTTCGCACTTGTGTTATTGACTTCGGAGGCTCTTGGGATTAGTTCTTGCCGCTAGCGGAGTTTGCCTACAACAACAACTATTAGTTGAGCATCCAGATGGCTCCCTATGAGGCATTATATGGTAGACGTGTCGGTCGCCGGTGGGATGGTTTGAGCCGGGGAGGCTCGGTTATTTGGTACAGATTTGGTACAGGATGCCTTGAATAAGGTCAACATCATTCAAGATAGACTTTGCACAGCTTAGTCCAGGTAGAAGAGTTACGCCGACCGTAGGGTTCGTGATGGGGCATTCATGGTCGAAGAGAGAGTGTTGCTTCGAGTATCACCCATGAAGGGTGTAATGAGGTTTGGAAAGAAGGGCAAGTTGAGCCCTACGGTACATTGGGCCTTTTGAGATTCTCCAGAGAATGGGTGAGGTGGCTTACAAGCTCGCATTGCCACCCAGTTTATTAGCTTTTCATCTGGTATTCCATGTGTCCATGCTCCGGAAGTACCACAGTGATCCGTCTCATGTATTTGATTTTAGCTCTGTCCAGTTGGACACAAGGATCTGACATATGAGGAGTCGGTAGCTATTTTAGATCGGTAGGTTCGTTAGTTGAGATTGAAGAGTTATCCTTCAATTCGAGTACAGTGGAGGGGTCAGCCTGTTAAGGAAGCTACCTGGGAGTCCGAGTCCGATATGTAGAGTAGATATCCCCACCTTTTCACCAGCTCAGGTACTTTTCTATGTCTGTTCGAGGACGAACGGTTGTTATAGAGGTGGAGAATGTGATGACCCAAAAGGTCATCTTATGATTTGAAACTAAATTCTGTGTTCAGAGGCCTTATAAACCTCATTTTATCCCTCCTCGGTTTGCGTGCGCAGTCCGTGCGTGATTCCGAAAAGCTTTTATGTTGAACGTTGATAAAATAATAATTTTTGCCTTTAAAAGTTGAGTTAGCTGACTTCGGTCAACAATTTAAGTAAACGGACCCGGACTCGTATTTTGACAGTCTAGGTGGGTCTGTATCGAAAAATGGGACCAGGGCGTATGCCATAATCTAATTCCGAGGTCCCTATCTCGAGAAATGAATTTTTGATGAAAATTGAAAGTCTGAAAATTAAATGGTTTTATGAATTTTATTAATATTTGATCTTGTTGGTATCAGGTCCGTATTTTGGTTCCGGAGCCAAGTACAGGTTCATTATGATATTTAAGACATGTTTGTGAAATTTGGTGAGAATCATAGTTGATTTGACGTGATTCGAAAGACCGGTTGAGAAAACAGAAATTTTAAAGTGTTCTTGAGAATTTCATTTGATTTGGTGCTAAATTCGTAGTTCTCGGTGTTATTTTGGCAATTTGATCGCGCGAGCAAGTTCGTATGATGTTTTAAGACTAGTGTGCATGTTTTGTTTGGAACCCCGAGGTCTCGGGGGAGTTTCGAGTAGGCTGCGGAGTAAATTGAAATTAGAAAATCATAGCTGGTGTGCTTCAGGTCTGCAGACTTCGCATTGCAAGGTCTAGCTCGCAAATGCGGGCCTCGCATTTGCGAAGAATTATCGCAATTGCGAGCAATGGGTAGGGAGGGACAGCTTCGCAATTGCAAAGAGAAGTTCGCATTTGCGAGCCCCATATCGCAAATGCGATACCTGCAGCTGAACAAATAGTTGGAAAATGGGATTTTTCATTCATTCTTCAAATTTTCAAAACCTAAAACACAAGAGGCGATTTTCCAAAGACTTTTTCTTCCCCAAATCATAAGTAAGTGATTCTTAACTAGTCTCTTTCAATGTTTCACTTCTTTTTACAAGATTTCAACCTAGAATCTAAGATTTTACATGGTGAAATTGGGGGGTTCTGGGTAGAAACTAGGGATTTGATAAATTGGGGATTTAGACCTCAAATTGAGGTCGGATTCCAAAACCAATTGTATATCCGGGCTCGGGGGTGAATGGGTAATCGGTTTTTCGTCCGAATTTTGGGTTTTGACCAAGCGGGCCCGGGTGTTGACTTTTCTTGACTTTTTTAAAAATGGCCTAAATTGAATTCCTAGCTATCGTTGGAAGTTCCTAAGGCTTAAATTGAATCGTTTGCTTGGTAATTTGCTAGATTCTATTGGTCCGGAGGCTTGTGTGAAGGGAAAAGTTGTGATTGGTCTTTGAGTTTGGCCGTTGGAGTGAGGTAAGTGTCCTGGTTAACCTTGGCTTGAGGGATTAGGTATTATTTGCCTATTTGCTACGTGTTTGGATATTGAGTACCACGTATAGGTGAGGTGACGAGTACCTATGCGTTATTTTGAGTCATAGCATGCTAGTGAGTCTTATTCATAAATTTTGGCTTTCTGTGATCATATTATCCATACTTAGACTAGTTTATTGTTATGTTGAACGTTCTTATCATATGTACGGATTTTGGTATTGATTGAGTATTCACTCAAGTTCGAGGTTGATATTGTAGTTGAAGTAAGACTTGTTGTTGATATTTCTATCTCTCTGTGATATTGTTCATTGTTTTGGTGAGGAAGAGTGTTAAAGCACAAAGGGTGATGCCGTGCAATGTTTTGTGAGTGAGAGTTAATGCACGAAGGGTGATGCCATGCCATTCTTATTAGATTTACATGGTGAGGTTGAGAGTAAAAGCACGAACGGTGATGCCCTGCCTTTCTTCTGTTTATACAGTGAGGATGAGAGTTAATGCACGAAGGGTGATGTCGTGCCATTTTTGTTATCCATCATGGTGAGGTTGAGAGTGAAAGCACGAAGGGTGATGCCGTGCACTTGTCTTTACTGTGTTTAATACTTTCATTGGTGTGAGGCATTTTGTCTGCTGTTGTTCTTTACTGTTATGATTTTCTTTGTCTTGTACTCCCCACAGCATGTTTCCCGTCCTGTTATTACCTGTTCAACTTCTACTAGTTGTTATTATGCCCGTATATTATTTAACTGCACAGGTTTATGTATGTGTCTTGTCCTAGCCTCATCTCTACTTCGCCAAGGTTAGGCTCGGCACTTACCAGTACATGGGATCGGTAGTACTGATACTACGCTGCACATTGTGCAGATTTTGGTGCTGGACCGAGTTGATCTCGAGTTAGCTGCTGGCTTTATCTGATCGAAAATCCAAGGTAATCCTGTTGGCGTCCGCAGGCCCTGGCGTCCCCTCCTATACCTCATACTTTAATGTTTTCTTTATTTCGCAAACAATTGTACTTTCTTTCGGACAAATACTTGTAGTGAAAATCTTAGAATGTTCGTGAATTGTGACTCCGGATTCTGGGTAGAGACAGTATATAATCAAAGTTGTTATTTATTTACTTTCGCGTTTGTTCGACATGTATAGCTTGCTTATTGTTAATCACTGAAAGGTAAAAGGTTTGGGTAATAAATCTTTAATGTTGGCGTGCCTAGTAAGTATGATGATAGGCGCCATCATGGTCCCGACGGTGGGAATTCCGGGTCGTGACAGTTACGCATAACATACGGACGGAAGGCAAGAAATTGAAGTTGTAGGCTTCAAGCTAAAACAAGGTCGCACGATAAGAAAAGAAAGAAGGGAAGTTTCCTAGATGCCCTGTAGCATCTCGAAGATAGGTATGGACGTCATCATACCATTCCGCAAAACTCTACTAGACACTTGCTCATGACTTGTAGAGCCTATGAACCTAGTGCTCTGATATCAACTTGTCACGACCCAAAATCCACCTAGTCGTGATGGCACCTAACCCCAATACTAGGTAAGCCAAACATAGAATAACGTAACTCAAGTGGAAGATCATTAACAACAAAAATGAAAATAATTAAATTCTATACAATATCCCAAGGACTAGTAGAACATGTCAGGAGCCACTGTGATTTAGACTAACGAAATCTATATGAAGAATAAATACAAGTTTGAAAACTACATAAACAAAATTGAAGCACTAAACTACCATGAACAAAATCTTGAATCTGGAATCCTGGTATGTATTCAATGCAAGGCTTCGTCTTCCACATCTACTCGGCTCCAAGATCTGCACGCAAGGTGCAGAAGTGTAGTATGAGCACAACCAATCCCATGTACTTAGTAAGTATTTTGACTGACCTCGATGAAGTAGTAATGAGGTATTAAGTTACAAGATACTCACTATTTTTACCTGTGCAGATGATAAGCTATTAAAAGCAATTCGAGATAGAGAAACGAATAACCACATAATAAATGAAACAAGAGCATAAATGACAGAGGGCCGCAGAATATCATCAAAATATACTCTTACAACACAACACGGTAGTGGAATGTAACAGCCAAGAGAAACCATAATTTATCTTTTTCGTTGGGGCGCAACCAGATCCACATATCAGTATATATACACACACACTATTGTGGCGTGCAACCCGATTCACATATATAGTGATATTATTGCGGCGTACAACCCGATCTACACACACACACAGAGTTTCGGTGTGTAACCCGATCCACATATATAATAATAATAATAATAATAATAATAATAATAATAATAATAATAATAGTAATAATAATAACAATAATAATATTGTGGCGTACAACCCGAGCCACACACACACACGCACGCATATATATATATATATATATATATATATATATATATATATATATATATATATATATATATATATACACACATACACACAGACACACACATTAACTATTCCGTCATGCAACCCGATTAACATATATATAAAATCATATGAAACTACAACAAAAACCAAGTATAGGAAAGTTTATAATGTAACATCAAGAAAACGAACACGCGATATTCAAATACAAAATACAAACTCAAACAAAGTAAGATGGGCAACCTAGTATCCATGAGCTAGTCTCTCATATGTAATAACAAGGTTTCCATAAAGCATAAACACACAACCAATATAAAAGTCACCCAATCTGGCTAAGCAAAGAAGTACGACATGAAACGAGTAAAGTTGTTTTGCAAGTAAAGATAGGTATAAGATGAAGGCATTTAATAAGTGAAATCACATAACAAGTTGAGGCATGTAGCAAGTAAAGGCATATAGTAAGTGAAGGCATGTAACGGGTTAGCTCCCATCTGTCTTATAACTAAATCACGTAACGATTAAGAGCATGTAATATGTAAAGGCTAGTAATAGGTAAAGGGATGAACAAGGTAAGGACATGTAGTAGTAGTAACTCATGTAAAAGCATAGATGTAACGGTAGCAAACAAGGTAGGAAAATAGATAATAGTAACAGACGAAATAGGAAACATAAAGGTAAACTACATAAGGAACACAAGCGTGAAAGCAACATAAAAACAAAAAACATAGATGGGAACCAAGGTAGAGAGCATGTATATGTCTAACGAACGACTAATCATAACAGAAATCCAACTTCCTTTCTTTCATCACAGAAACAACTAATGTCATATAAACCACATGGAAAGACCCATCGTTCAAAACATTGCCCTAAGGCCCCGGTCATAATCTCTTATTATGGATAAAGAAGCTCAAGCAACATGACAATAACAGGTACAAATGTATGTTCATGATACTACAATCAAGTTAAGTATGTAAACAATCTCAAAATAGCACGTTAAATCCTTTAAGATGCCATACGTCCTAACATGATTCCTAACAAAGATAATTAAATTCATTAGTCATAGAATTAAGAGAAGCATAAGTCAAGGGATCACCTCGTTCAATATAGCACAAAGGAGGAAACCGTGTCACATGCATATATGCTCGTCGCCTCGTATATGCATCACCCCCGCATGTAGCAAACAATATCATTTAATAGAAAAAATTCCTTCAGCAAAGCTAGGCAAGATACTTACCTCATTCCGGAATAATTTTCACAATCTAATGCCGTCTTCCTTAGAAATACTCCTCAAAACAATCAAAACCTAGTCCAATATCATCTGATGAAGTCAAACAATGCTAAAGGAAACATCCTCAATAAAAGGTTAAATTTTTGCAAATTTTCAAAAGTTAATAAAAAGTCAACCTAGGCTAAATCCAAAATCAAGACCACACCGCGGTGACCCATAACCCCACGAGTCCAAATATATAATTTGTTTGTAATTTGACCTCAATTTGAGGTCTAAATCTTAATTTTACAAAACTTCTAAATCCAACCCAAAACCCTTAATTTCTACTTGAAATTCATAGATTTGATGATGCAATTCATGAAAAAGTAATTAAAATTGATTGAAAACAAGTTGAAGTTACTAACCAATGAAATTGGGAAGAATTGCTCTTCAAGTCACCTCTATCGAGTCTAGGGTTGAAAAATGGTGTAAAATGAGCTAAGTCGTGAAATCCCAACATTTTACCCAACAGCAGATATCGCAATGGCAAACTCTTGTTCGCAAAAGCGAACATCTTCTGAGCCCTACAGTTATCATCAAAGCAATAGTTTCATCATAAATGCAAACATGGGCAGTCCGCAGATGCAACAAGGCTTTGCAAATGCGAAGCTACCCCTAACACATTCCTAGTTGCAAATGCGACCTAATCATCACAAAAGTGAAGATCCCACCTTTCGCAAATGCGATCACAACTTCGCAAAATAGAAGCTGTCCCAACCCCTTCTAGTGTCATAATTGCGAGCCTGACCTCGCAAATGCGAGGCTCGAATTTGCGGACATGTTCTCGCAAATGTGAGATCTGCAGACCTTCTACACTAGTAGTCTTGTTAAGCAAAAATCAGTCTGTAAAGCATTCAAAACTCACCCGAGTCCCTCGGGCTCTAATCCGAACATCCACACAAGTATAATAATATCATACAGACTCGCTCTCTATCTCAAATCATCAAAATAACATCAAATATCCAGAATCGATCATAAAACTCAAGATTTTAAAGTTTAAAACTCATTTTTCCAACTATTCACATAATGCGCCGAAATAGCCTGGGGTCACCCGGGACCTCAAGCAAACATACGTACAAGTCCAAAATCATCATTAGAACCTACCAAAACTGTCAAACACCGATCCGAGGTCGTTTACCAGAAATATTGATCGCGGTGAACTCTAGCTATTTTTAAAAGTCAAAAATTATATTTTCTTCAAACTTTCACATAAAGGGAAGCTAGTGCTCAAATTAACCGGTCGGGTCATTATAAAAGTGAAGAGCTTTATAAGACATGACATAAGTTCACATGGTACGCGCACTTTTAGGACTCAATATGGCGTAGCACAAAAGATAAATTTGTGCGGGTAGGCCCAGATAATATGGTATCATAATTTAATCTCCCTCAGTTACAATGGTGGGGAAATCTTCAATGAGAACGGTGAGTCCCAATAGGGGTGAATGTGATGCCAATGATGGAGGGGGGCTGATGAGGGCGGGTCAAGCAGGACTTACAGGCTTCTAGGCTGGCAAGCTTCTAAAGAAGGGGTGCACATGATACCTTAGGTGAATCCCACATCGGAATGGGAGAGGGAAGTGAACAGATTTATAAGGCATGACACAAGTTCACATGGTACGCGCATGATGCTAGGCTAGAAATTCACATTTTTAGATTTATTTAGTACTTTAGTTACTACACTTTGATTGTATTTGAGTCTAATTGTTAGTACTTTTTACTTATTACATGTGTTGTATTGTGAAGGATGTGATTTCGAGTTGAGAAGCAAGTTTAGAGCTAAAATGAATGAATTGGAGCTTTGAAGTGTGAGTAGAAGCCCAAGGAATTAAGCCGGGATCGTGTTCAGGGTTCGAGGACATGTCTGAATGTTAATAATTGGGACAAACTCCTACATCGAAAAATGCACTACCGTGTGGCACCGTGCACCGCGGGGTGTGCTGTGCTAGTGCAAAGTTTTTGCATAGTGAAAAATATCAACTCTCTAAAACAGTCCATGTGTGCGGCGCACAGGGCGGCGCATGGCGAGCTTCGCTTGTGTAATTTTGCTGTCCAATTTTACAACTTCGACTTGGAAATAGCAGTTTCATCCAGACCCATTCCTACATGGTATAAATACACTACAAATATGATTTTTAGAGGACTTTTGACCAACAGAAGGTTGGAAGAACATTGAAGACTCTAAGCACAAGGATTCATCATTCTTTCCTCAATTCAACACCCAAATTTGGATTGAATTCATATTTTCTAACTCAACTTTATTTGTGATGACTTTCTCCATGATTATGGAGTAATTTACTTTAGGGTTTGACGGATATGGTTCTTTGATTGATATTTGTGGATTTGAACTCGAGTTATTTGCATGGATTCATTTATGGAGCTTTGAATTGATTGTAATTTTGTTCACCGAATTATTTAATCAAAAGAGAAATATTTTGGGTAATTATCTTTGAATTATTTTGTTTAGTTTAATTAGCAAATCTTCTAAGTAATTGAAAGAGCTTTTTGAATTGTTAACTAACCCAAGTTAGGAGAATATTCGAGAGACGTTTTCTTAAAGACTAGTCCATTAATGTGTTCTTGCATACCTCCATACTGCTTTATATTAGTTTACCTCGTAGAGTTCAAACTTAATCGATATAGGAGTCTTGACTATATGATTGAACTAATCATCGAGTAATTTGTGAGAATTATTAGAACTAGTGAATTTAACTGGTGTTATATCCTGAATAGATATTTTGCACCTATCCTGTCATGACCCTTATTCTCCCATTGATTATTTTTATGTTGCTCAACTATTGTCTTTTCGTGATTAATTGTTATTTACTTTAACTTTAATAGTTAAATTTACTTCATATTCATTCCAATCAAAGTGTTAGTCATCTTGAATAGAATTTAACCTAGAAATTATTAGAGCATTGTTTAAATCCAATCCATGTAGAGATGATAGTTTTAGTATACCATCTTTGGCTGGTGAACATCAATTTCGCGTTGTGTTTGTGCTCGTCAATGCACATTTGGGGCTTGATATGGCGTAGCCTAGAGATTAAACCATGGGGGCATAAACCTAAAGTGAACAATATGTGCCATAGTCTTGGGTCATGACAAATAAATGTGAGGCCTATGACGGAGGGCGGGCTGATGAGGGCAGGTCAAGTAGGTCTGACAGGCTTCTAGACTAGAAAGCTTTTGAAGAAGGGGAACACATGTCACCTTAGGCTAATCCCATAATGGAATTGAAAAGAAACGCAAAGAGCTTTATAAGGTCACATGGTGCACGCGCTTTTATGGCTCGATGTTAGATAGCCAAAAAGACAAATCTGTTTGAGCCTAGGCCCAATACGGACAACACATTCCATGGGCTTGAGCAAAAACGAATATGGTATCAGAGCCAAATCTCCCCCAGTATGGTGGTAGGGCAAACCTCAGCAAGGAAGCTTAGTCCCAAGAGGGGGTGAATGTAATGCCCATGACGGAGGACAGGTCAAACAAGACTGACAGGCATCTAGGCTGGCAAGCTTCTAAAGAATGGTGCACATATCAGCTTAGGCGAATCCCACATTGGAATGGAAGAGATAAAGAAGAGATCTATAAGGCATGACACAAGTTCACATGGTATGCACGATTTTGGGGCTTGAAGTGGTGTATCCCTAATGACAAATTTGTACAGGCCTAGGCTCAAAGCGAGCAATATGTACCATGGGCTTGGGTCGTGACAGAAGATGATCATGATTGGGACTGGATGAAATATTGGTTGTAGTACCTATGCAAGATCTAGTTCATCCTAGTAATTGTGCATTCTTGGAGATGTGGAACGACAAACGTAAGTATCATAGTAAGATTCAGAATTTACGTCTTCTCCCCGTTCGAGCCGTAATATTTATCTTTGAATCGCAATTGTCGTAGAAATGTTTGGAGAAATCTCCAACCTCAAAGGATGGATGGAGAAGATATTCTTCATTTCCCATGGAGATGAGGACGTGCAAGGCCATTTTCAATATCTCCAGATAGAAATCCAAGCACCACAGTACGTTCCCCAAACTGACATCGTTTTTGTCAAATCTTTATGTCATACTCTACTTCTATTACTGCAGGTCTTTGGCCAAAGAAGACTCAACCTATGGTCATGGTTGAGATTCCCAATCCTGATAAAGCTCAAGACTGAATCTTGAAGCCGGCTGCTTTGAAGTAGAAAAAAATGGAATGTAAGGTTTGATTTCGGAAGGTGACCTTGCTAGCCCTTTGAGAAAGAAGAGGAAATCCTGTTAGAAGAAGAAAGAACAACTCACGGATGACCGGAGCAGTTCCCTAGTCAATCCCTAGACTGTTCAACTCCATCTCCGGGTCGAGCCAGAAGAAGATGTCCCCATCCTTGTGGGGGATGGTAAATTGAGGCCTCGGCATGCAAGTGATGCAGTCCCCTCTTTGGTTGTAGAAAATGCCGATACATTATTTGTAGTGGCTTGTTTTGATGGTCCAATATATTGGAACCAAATTACCGGGACTTAATATTTCATAAATTCTCCACCATCCTATACTATGGATCCTTTGTCTGACCTTCGAATTTCTCAAGGAGTAGAGACTGGCCTTTCGACCAGTGTTATCAAATGTCGGATTGTGGTCGAAGTCCCTGATGATGTCAATCTTCTACATTGTTCGGGCCATGCTGCTCCTTGTTTGAAGATAATAATTGGACCTCGGGAAAAGAAGAAGTTGGACAAAGTTTCTCCTGCTAGTTTAGTTAACGATATGCTGAATTCTTCTCTTCGGATATGCTTTTTCCCCTTTTGGATTCACTTTCCTTGATTTTTATGAGGTACCGTACCTTATTCTTTTTATATTGTAGTGCAATTTGGTTGCAATCCAGAATTTGAAAAGAATAACTATCTATGAAGATGCAATTGCAAAAGTGACGATGGCTAACAAGGCTTGGGAATCCAAATTTGAAAGGATTAATGATGACATAGAAGCCTCAGATTATCAATCCAAGTCGGCTATCGAGGAGTTGGATAAGGTAAATGTAGAACTTAAGCAGCAAGGAATCTCCTTTGCTGAACAACATTCTCAAGCAATTAAACAAATTCGGGGTCTCAATAAGTTGTTTTATCAGAAAGAAGAATACTCTAGCCAACTAGTTATAGATTATACTCCGGTAATGGATCATCTCCAACTATTGAGAGACATAGTGAGATCTCTAGAAATGGCTTTTGAGTCCTTAAAATTTGCTTTCTGTAACGACCCGGCCGGTCGTTTTTAAAATTTACGCCCCGATCCCCTATTAACTTCTTCCCCTGTGTTTATTTCTGCTATTTTGAATTGCCGGGATGTTCGGTTTTGAGTTTTGGAGAGTTTTGGGACACTTAGTCCCTAAATGAGAGCTTAAGTGTTGGAAATTTGACCATAGTCGGAACGGTGTAAAGACGGCCTCGGAATGGAATTCTGATGGTTCCGTTAGCTCCGTCGGGTGATTTCGGGTTTAGGAGCGTGCTCGGATTGTGTTTTGGAGGTTCGTAGCTAATTTAGGTTTGAAATGCCGAAAGACGGATTTTTGAAGTTTCCGGTTCGATAGTGAGATTTTGATCCGAGGGTCGGAATGGAATTCCAGAAGTTGGAGTAGCTTCGTAGTTTTGAATGTTATGTGTGTGCAAAATTTCAGGTCATTCGGACGAGGTTTGATAGGGTTTTTGATCGATAGCGTAAATTTTGGGTTTTTGAGGTTCTTAGGCTTGAATCCGATGTTAAATTGGTGTTTTGATGTCGTTTTGAGTGTTCCGAAGGTTGGAACAAGTTTGAATGATGTTTTAGGGTTGTTTCGCATGTTTGGTTGAGGCCCGGGGGGGCCTCGGGTGAGTTTTGGGTGCCTGACGGAAGTGGAATTGGACTTAGGGAGATTTTTGCATTGTTGAACCTCTCATAACTGCACCTGCGTGTGTAGGACCGCAGGTGCGGCATCGCAGAAGCGGCTATTGGACTGTAAAAGAAGAAAATTGGTCAAGCTCCAGGAGCCGCAGGTGCGAGAAGGTTAACGTACCTGCGAGACCGCAGGTGCGGGAGGTCTGTCGCAGGTGCAGAAGTCCCCTTTTAGTGAAATATCGCAGAAGCGACCGGGTATTCGCAGAAGCGGGACCGCAGATGCGGTTTTACTGGGCACAAAAGGGACAAAATTGAGGGTTTTGTTCAAAACTTGGAAAAACCAAATTTGGAGCTCGGAGTAGGGCGATTTTGTGAGGTTTTTGAAGAGAAGATCATTGGATTTGGGCCATTTGGAGTTGAATACTCGTGGCAAGAACGTGGTTTCGGGGTGATTTTGAGCTGGTTTGAGGTAAGTGGCTTGCCTAACCTTGTGCGGGGGACCTTTTGTTAATTGGAATGCCTTGTACGTGAGGTGACGAGTGCGTACTTGTGCTAATTGTTGAGAAATCCGGGTTTTGCTAAGTAATTAAGATTGTGTTTTCTTCTCCTGTTATTACTACTTGTAATTTATGCCTGCTGTTAGCTTAGGAAAACATGTCTAGTTGATTTAACTACTTATTTGTTCTATTGCCCTAATTGAATTATGTGCAGCATGCTAGGTTAGAAATACCTGCTTTACCTTGGTGTGAAATTTGATTGAATTGAGTATTCTTCTTGTTTCTGCTGTGTATTTACTTTGGGACTATGAGACAGTATCCCGGGAGATCCCCCTGTATGTTTACTTTGGAACTACGGATTTGTATTCCGGGAGATCCCCCTGCACTTTTATATTGGAACTACGGGATTGCACCCGGTAGATTCCCCCAGTATTGAGTATTTATACTTGGGACTACGGATGTGGTATTTCGGTAGATCCTCGCGCATTTATGAGTTGGACTACGAGACTACACCCGAGAGATCCACTGGATATTTATATTTGGGGACTACAGGACGGTATCCTGGGAGATCCCCCGGCTGTTACCTCTGCGTTGAGCTGTATTTATTTACCGTGATTATTTTGTTTCTGTTTTCAGTTGTCGCTATCCTTTATATCATGTGCTACTCTTACTGCCGTACTTAATTATACTGCTCTGTTCTACACTGTCGACTTTATATTTTATTTAACCTCAGTAGGGCCTTGAGCTTTCTCGTCACTACCCGACCGAGGTTAGGCTTGGCACTTACTGAATACCGTTGTGGTGTACTCATGCCCTTCCTACGCATGTTTTTCATGTGCAGATCCAGGTACCTCTACTCAGACTTACCATCCTTGAGGTGAGGCGATCCTTCGGAGACTTCGAGGTATAGTTGCCGCGTCCGCAGACCGAGGAGTCTCTCTCCATTCTCTCTTGTAGTTGCAGCCCTTCTGTATTTACTTTGTTTAGACATTCTGGAGTTAGAGCACTATATAGTATCCTTAGCTTGTGATGTCATGAGATTCCGGATTTTGGGATAAGTATTAGTATTCAAGAATTGATATGGTGTATGCCGAGCGGCACTATTAAACACTGTTTATTTACTATTTAAGTTTTTGTTTGTTTTTCTTCCGCGAATTGGTTTTTTTCCCGCATTCTTAGGCTTACCTAGTCATAGGGACTAGGTGCCGTCACGGTGGTTTACAGAGGGGGAACCGGGGTCGTGACACTTTTAGTACTTCTGAATTCGATACGATAATGTTGCAGGCTGAAAGGGACAAGGCAACTTAAAGAGCCTATGCTGACCTATTATGTAGTATCCACATGATAAGGGGTCGTTTGGTAGGATGTATAAGAATAGTGTTGAATAATGTGTATTGGTTATGCATGGGTTACACTACTAAAACACATCAAATTTGTGACTGTCAAATCAGTCGAAAATCGATTGGAAATCGTGTTTTCCATACGGATTTCCGACTGAAAACTGTAAGTCGAAAAACACGTGGTCGCAATATATTTGCGACAGAATCAGTCGAAATTTTGCGACGGATTCAATCGCATATTCAAGCGATTTGCGACCGAATCAGTCGCTACATTTGCGACTGATTCAGTCGCTGACCAGAAATAAGAAACAAATACAAATAAAAGTTCCGACAGATTCCATCGGAAAATTTAAAAACAAAATTAATTTTTTATTAATTATTCCGACTGAAACAGTCGTAAATATTGAATTATTAATTAATTACAAATTTCAGTAATTCTGCATTTGCGACTGATTCAGTCGCAAATCTTATATATTAATTAATTAAAATGTTTAGAAATTCTCCATTTGCGGCTGATTCAGTCGCAAATCTTAATGAAATTTTGTTAGAAATTTCCAATTTGCTACAGAATCAGTAGCAAAACTGGGTAATTCCTAGTGAAATTTGCAACTGATTCAGTCGCAAATCTTACATTTTAAATCAGAATCCTGCTGTATTTCTAATTACACCACCTCCGAAATAAAACAACCAACCAAACACCTAACAATTAACCAAAAATCTAATATAACAATCCAAAATCCTATATTTACTACAAAACGAGTAGTAACGTTTATAACAATTCAACCAACTAATCAAACAACCAACTATCAAGCAAGCAACTATCAAACTTGTCTTAGGGACGCTTGGCGTGTAGAGTTTGAGCACTTGCGCCAGGGTACTATGACTATCTCGGAGTATGATGTCCGTTACACCGACTTGGCTTGACATGCACCACCTTTGGTTCTACGGTTCGCGAGAAGGTTCGCCGGTTTATTGAGGGGCTTATTCCCAACATCAGATCTAGCATGGCTCGTGAGTTAGAGATGAATATTTCTTATCAGCAGGTGGTGAGCATTGCTAGGAGGATTGAGGGTATGCATGCTAGGGATAGAGAGGAGAGGGAGGCCAAGAGGTCTCGAGAGTCGGGTCATTATTGTGGTGCCCGTTCCCAAGCTATAGGTCGCCATGGTAGGGGTTATATGAGTCGCCCTGTTCATTCAGCTCTCCCAGCAGCCAGTGGTATTCCAGCTTCACCTAGGCCTCAGGAGCCTTATTATGCACCTCCAGTATCTAGTGCACCTCATGCGCGGGGTGCTTCCAGCGGTCAGTCCAGCAGACCTTGCCCGAGCCAGTCACAGCCGACACGTCCTCCCAGAGCTTGTTTTAAGTGTGGTGACACACGCCATATGGTGAGGGATTGCCCCAAACTTAGGAGGTGTGCACCTCCATAGACTTCTCGACCACAACATGCCCCACAGAGTTCTCAGGCTATGATCACAGCACCAGTTGCTACCCCACCTGCCCAGCCAGCTGGAGGTGGAGGTCGGGGAGGTAGAGGTCGCCCTCGAGGGGGAGGCCAAGCCAGATACTATGCCCTTCCTGCCCGTACTGAGGCTGTCGCCTCCGATTCTGTTATCGCAGATACTATTTTGGTCTGTCACGGAGATGCATCGGTTCTATTCGATCCAGGCTCCACTTATTCTTATGTGTCTTCTTATTTCGCTCTGCATTTGGGTGTATCTCGGGATTCTTTGAGTTCCCCTATTTTTGTTTCTACTCCTTTGGGAGATTCTCTTGTTGTGGACCGCGTTTATCGGTCGTGTTTGATTGCTCTTAGTGGTTTTGAGACCAGAGCTGATTTGTTATTGCCCAGCATGGTAAAATTCGATGTTATTCTGGGCATGTACTGGTTGTCGCCGCATTATGCTATTCTTGATTGTCACGCCAAAACCGTGACGCCGGCTATGCCAGGTGTACCGCATGTTGAGTGGAGGGGTACCTTAGATCGTACTTCCAGTAGAGTTATTTCATTCCTTAAGGCTCAGCGCATGGTTGAGAAGGGGTATGACGCGTATCCAGCTTATGTGAGAGATGTCAGTATTGATACCCCTACAGTTGATTCAGTCCCAATAGTGCGGGATTTCTCTGATGTGTTTCCAGTTGACCTTCCGAGCATGTCGCCCGATAGAGATATTGATTTTGGCATTGATCTGTTGTCAGGCACTCTGCCCATTTCTATTCCTCCGTACCGTATGGCTCCTCCTGAGTTAAAGGAGTTGAAGGAGCAGTTGCAGGAATTACTTGATAAGGGTTTCATTCGGCCCAGTGTATCACCTTGGGGTGCTCCTGTCTTATTTGTGAAGAAGAAGGATGGTTCCATGCGTATGTGTGTTGATTATCGCAAGTTGAACAAGGTTACAGTGAGGAACCGCTATCCTTTGCCTCGTATTGATGACCTGTTTGATCAGTTACAGGGTGCTCGTGTGTTTTATAAGATTGACTTGTGTTCAGGCTATCATCAGTTGAAGATTCGGGAGCCAGATCTCCCGAAGACTACCTTCAGGACTCGGTATGGTCATTACGAGTTCCTTGTTATGTCATTTGGGCTGACTAATGCCCCAACAGCCTTCATGCATCTGATGCATAGTGTTTTCTGGCCATATCTTGACTCATTCGTGATTGTATTTATTGATGACATTCTGGTATATTCCCGGGGTCGGGAAGATCATGAGCAGCACCTGAGGACAATGCTCCAGACCTTGAGAGAAAAGAAACTATATGCTAAGTTCTCGAAATGTGAGTTTTGGTTGGATTCCGTGGCGTTCTTGGGTCACACGATCTCGAGTGAGGGTATTCAAGTGGATCCGAAGAAAGTGGAGGCAGTGCAGAGTTGACCCAGACCATCCTCAGCTACAGAGATCCGCAGTTTTCTTGGCTTGGCGGGTTACTACCGTCGATTTGTTCAGGATTTTTCATCTATTGCAGCACCTATGACCAGACTGACCCAGAAGGGTGCTCCGTTCCAGTGGACGGAAGAGTGCGAGGTGAGCTTTCAGAAGCTCAAGACAGCTTTGACTACAGCCCCAGTTTATATATTGCCTACCGGTTCGGGGTCTTATTTTGTCTATTGTGATGCCTCGAGAGTTGGACTTGGAGCGGTATTGATGCAGGACAGTAGGGTGATTGCCTACGCGTCCGGACAGTTGAAGATCTATGAGAAGAATTATCCTGTCCATGATCTTGAGTTAGCTGCTATTGTTCACGCCTTGAATATCTGGCGTCATTATTTGTACGGTGTGCCTTGCGAGATTTATACTGATCACCGGAATTTGCAGCATCTGGTCAAGCAGAAGGACCTTAATTTGCGTCAGAGGAGATGGTTAGAGATGCTAAAGGACTATTATATCACTATTTTGTATCACCCGGGCAAGGCCAATGTGGTGGCCGATGCTTTCAGCCGCCTGGCGGAGAGTTTGGGGAGTTTGGCTTATTTACTAACAGCAGAGAGGCCCATGGCGATGGATGTCCAGGCCTTAGCCAGCCAGTTTGTGAGGTTGGACCTTTTGGAGCCCAGTCGGGTTCTAGCTTGCGTGGTCTCTCGGTCTTCCTTGTTTGATCGTATCCCGGAGCGTCAGTTTGATGACCCTAGTTTGCTTGTCCTCAAGGACAAGGTGTTGCATGGCGATGCTCGAGATGTGACTATTGGTGATGATGGGGTGTTGAGGATGCAGGGTCGAGTTTGTGTACCCAATGTTGATGGGCTTCGGGAGATGATTCTAGAGGAGGCCCATAGCTCGCGATATTCCATTCATCCGGGTGCCGCGAAGATGTACCATGAGTTGAGACAGCACTATTGGTGGAGGCGGATGAAGAAAGATATAGTTGGGTTTGTAGCTCGGTGCCTTAATTGCCAGCATGTGAAGTATGAGCACCAGAGACTGGGTGGGTTGCTTCAGCAGATAGAGATTCCGGAGTGGAAGTGGGAGTGGATCACCATAGACTTCGTATCTAGGCTCCCACGGACTTTGAGGAAGTTCGATGCCATTTGGGTTATTATGGATCGGCTGACCAAGTCCGCGCACTTCATTCCTGTGGAGTTGAGCACAACATTTCACCCTCAGACGGACGGACAGTCCGAGCGCACTATTCAAATTCTTGAGGATATGCTCCGTGCATGTGTGATTGAGTTTGGAGGGTCTTGGGATCAGTTCTTTCCATTGGCGGAGTTTGCATACAACAACAGCTATCAGTCCAGCATTTAGATGGCACCGTATGAGGCTTTATATGGTAGGCGGTGTAGCTCTCCGGTGGGTTGGTTCGAGCCGGGTGAGGCTAGATTATTGGGCACAGACTTGGTACAGGATGCCTTGGAGAAGGTTAAGGTGATTCAGGATAGACTCCGTACAGCCTAGTCCAGACAGAAGAGCTACGCGGACCGGAAGGTTCGTGATGTTTCCTATATGGTTGGAGAGCGGGTTCTGCTTCGGGTATCGCCTATGAAGGGCGTTATGAGATTTGGGAAGAAAGGGAAGTTGAGTCCGAGATTTATTGGCCCTTTTGAGATATTGAGGCGTGTTGGAGAGGTTGCTTATGAGCTTGCCCTACCTCCCAGCTTGGCAGGAGTTCATCCGATATTTCATATCTCGATGCTCCGAAGGTATCACGGTGACCCGTCGCACGTGTTGGATTTCAGTTTAGTCTAGTTGGACAAGGATCTATCTTATGTTGAGGAGCCAGTGGTGATATTGGACAGGCAGATTCGAAAGCTGAGGTCAAAGAACATTGCATCAGTGAAGGTTCAGTGGCGGGGTCAACCGGTCGAGGAGGCGGCCTATGAGACCGAGCAGGATATGCGCAGTCGTTACCCTCATCTTTTCACTACTTCAGGTATGTCTCTATGCTCGTTCCAGGACGAACGAATGTTTAAATGTGGGAGGATGTAATGACCCGGCCGGTCGTTTCTAGAATTTATGCCCCGATCCCCTATTAACTGCTTCCCCCGTGTTTATTTATGCTATTTTGAATTGCCGGGATGTTCGATTTGAGTTTCGGAGAGTTTTGGGACACTTAGTCCCTAAATGAGAGCTTAAGTGTTGGAAATTTGACCGTAGTCGGAACAGTGTAAAGACGGCCTCGGAATGGAATTCCAATGGTTCCGTTAGCTCCGTTGGGTGATTTCGGGTATAGGAGCGTGCACGGATTGTGTTTTGGAGGTCCATAGCTAATTTAGGCTTGAAATGCCAAAAGACGGATTTTTGAAGTTTCCGGTTCGATAGTGAGATTTTTATCCGAGGGTCGGAATGGAATTACGGGAGTTGGAGTAGCTCCGTAGTGTTGAATGTGACGTGTGTGCAAAATTTCAGGGCATTCGGACGAGGTTTGATAGGCTTTTTGATCGAAAGCATAAATTTTGGGGTTTTGATGTTCTTAGGCTTGAATCTAATGTTAAATTGGTGTTTTGATGTCGTTTTGAGTGTTCCGAAGGTTGGAACAAGTTTGAATGATGTTTTAGGATTGGTTGGCATGTTAGTTGAGGCCCGGGGAGGGGGGGGGGGAGGAGGGGGCCTCGGGTGAGTTTTGGGTGCTTGACGGAAGTGGAACTGGACTTAGGGAGATTTTTGCATTGCTGAACCTCTCATAACCGCACCTACGTGTGTAGGACTGCAGGTGCGGCGCCGCAGAAGCGGAAAATTGGTCAAGCTCCAGGAGCCGCAGGTGCGAGAAGGTTAACGTACCTGCGAGACCGCACCTCGCAGGTGCGGGAGGTCTGTCACAGGTGCGGAAGTCCCCTTTTAGTGAAATGTCGCAGAACGACCTGGTCTTCGCAGAAGCGGGACCGCAGGTGTGGTCCCAGGACCGCATATGCGGTTTTACGGGGCAGAAAAGGGACAGAATCGAGGATTTGTTCAAAACTTGGAAAAACCAAATTTGGAGCTCGGAGTAGGGCGATTTTGTGAGGTTTTTGAAGAGAAGATCTTTGGATTTGGGCCATTTGGAGTCGAATACTCGTGGCAAGAACGTTGTTTCGGGTTGATTTTGAGCTGGTTCGAGGTAAGTGGCTTGCCTAACCTTGTGTGGGGGACCTTTCCCTTTGGATTTGGTATATTTGTTAATTGAAATGCCTTGCACGTGAGGTGACGAGTGCATACTTGTGCTAATTGTTGAGAAATCCGGGTTTTGCTAAGTAATTAAGACTGTGTTTACTTCTCCTGTTATTACTACTTGTAATTTAAGCCTGCTGTTATCTTAGGGAAGCATGTCTAATTGATTTAACTGCTTATTTGTTCTACTGCCCCAATTGAATTATGTGTAGCATGCTAGGTTAGAAATACCTGATTTACCTTGGTGTGAAATTTGATTGAATTGAGTATTCTTCTTGTTTCTGCTGTGTATTTACTTTGGGACTACGGGACGGTATCTCGGGAGATCCCCTTGTATGTTTACTTTGGGACTACGGATTTGTATTCCGGGAGATCCCCCTGCACTTTTACATTGGAACTACGGGATTGCACCCGGTAGATTTCCCCAATATTTAGTATTTGTATTTGGGACTACGGATATGGTATTCCGGTAGATCCCCGCGCATTTTTGAGTTGGACTACGGGACTGCACCCGGGAGATCCACTGGATATTTGTATTTGGGGACTACAGGACGGTATCCTGGGAGATCCCCCGGCTGTTACCTCTGCGTTGAGCTGTATTTGTTTACCGTGATTATTTTGTTTCTGTTTTCAGTTGCCTCTATCCTTTATATCCTGTGCTACTCTTGCTGCCGTGCTTAATTATATTACTCTGTTCTACACTGTCGACTTTATATTTTATTTAACCTCAGTAGGGCCCTGACCTTCCTCGTCACTACCCGACCGAGGTTAGGCTTGGCACTCACTGAGTACCGCTGTGGTGTACTCATGCCCTTCCTGCGCATGTTTTTCATGTGCAGATCCAGGTACCTCTACTCAAACTTACCATCCTTGAGGCGTGGCGAAGAGACTTCGAGGTATATCTGCCGAGTCCGCAGATCGAGGAGTCTCTCTCCATTCTCTCTTGTAGTTGCAGCCCTTCTGTATTTACTTTGTTTAGACATTCTGGAGTTAGAGCACTATGTAGTATCCTTAGCTTGTGATTTCATGAGATTCCAGGTGTGATAAGTATTAGTATTCAAGAGTTGATATGGTGTATGCCGAGCGGCACTATTAAACACTATTTTTGTTTGTTTTTCTTCCGCGAATTGGTTTATTTTTCGCATTCTTAGACTTACCTAGTCGTAAGGACTAGGTGCCGTCACGGTGGTTTAGGGAGGGCGAACCGGGGTCGTGACACTTTCAGTACTTCTGAATCCGATACGATAATGTTGCGGGCTGAAAGGGACAAGGCAACTTCAAGAGCTTATGCTAACCTATTATGTAGTATCCACATGATAAGGGGTCGTTTGGTAGGATGTATAAGAATAGTGTTGAATAATGTGTATTGGTAATGCATAGGTTACACTACTAAAACACATCAAATTTGTGACCGTCAAATCAGTCGAAAATCGATTGGAAATCGTGTTTTCCCGACGGATTTTCGACTGAAAAATGTAAGTCGGAAAACATGTGGTCACAATATATTTACGATAGAATCAGTCGAAATTTTGCGACGGATTCAATCGCAAATTCAAGCGATTTGCGACCGGATCAGTCGCTACATTTGCGACTGATTCAATCGCTGACCAGAAATAAAAAAACAAAGACAAATAAAAGTTTCGACAGATTCCATCGGAAAATTTAAAAATAAAATTATGTTTTAATTAATTATTCCGACTGGAACAGTCGTAAATGTTGAATTATTAATTAATTACAAATTTCAGTAATTCTGCATTTGGGACAGATTCAGTCGAAAATCTTAAATATTAATTAATTAAAATTTTTAGAAATTCTCCATTTGCGGCTAATTTAGTCGCAAATCTTAATTAAATTTTGTTAGAAATTTCCAATTTGCTACAGAATCAGTCGCAAATCTGTGTAATTCCTAGTGAAATTTGCGATTGATTCAGTCGCAAATCTGACATTTTTAAGCGGAATCCAGCTGTATTTCTAATTACACCACTTCCCAAATAAAACAGCCAACCAAACACCTAACAATTAACCAAAAATCAAATATAATAATCTAAAATCCTATATTTACTACAAAACGAATTGTAACATTTATAACAATTCAACCAACTAATCAAACAACCAACTATCAAACAAGCAGCTATCAAACTTGTCTCTAACTTCAACTCTAAAATATTCAAATAGACTATTCAGAATCAGTCTCCTCCGTAGACTCAGAGTACTCCATTGCAGCTCCTGGGAACATCTCAAAGGCATCCTTAATCATGTCATTGATTCTAGAATTTTCGACATTATTATCCACTACGTGACTACCCTCCTCACGACCAAAAAATTTATGAAAATCACCATCATTTACGCTATCAAGATTCTCCCCATGAGCAGTCCATACATAATAACTTTTCATAAATCTTTAAAAAAGATGACATGTAACAACATCTTCTCCCAATAACTTAACACACTTGCATTTCACACAAGGGCACCTAATCGTTCCTTTAATACGAAAATCATCAAGTGTCCTTGCCTTAGAAATAATTACAGCAACCCCTTCTTTAAATTCATCCCTTAAACCCACATGATTAGGATAATTCCTATTATACATCCACCTACGATGCGCAAATGCCATCTACACAATCAAAAAACTTGAAATTTATAAGATATTTAAAATTATTTAGTTTATTTAAAGTAATTAATAGGTTACGCCAATTCGATGGTTCATTTTTTAAAGCATTATATTCTTTTAAGTTAAAATTCATTAACACTCGAAATCTTACATTTATCCCTATCTATGTTATATAAATCTTTCAAAATATAAATTAAATTTAAATAGCTTCTTATATGTTCATAAAGTTCACACATGGCCAATAATTTTTCAAATCTACAAATTCCTTTTTGTTTACCGTGAAAATGGTAATAAAAATTAGATTTGATTTTGTGGTTCTAAAAATATGTGATTTATTTTTATGCTAGTTTCTAAGCAATAGATGATAAGTAAGAGACTTGAAAATAAGATAAGAGCTTGAAGATAGTACGTTTAAGCAAACCGAATCGGGGCCTCGGGCCTGATTACACGGGGCCTCGAGGTAGAGCTCGATGCTAAGTTATGGACAGCCGGTAAAGGACTAACAGCTTTGAGAGCTTTGATGAAGGCTCTTTATGATTAATAAAGAAAAATAAGTGAAGAACAATCAATAGAACGCAACATATGTAAGCAATATATGTAAATAATAGAATCAAGGGAGGATGTATTTAAGATAGAGAACAGAGAATGTTCTTGTATTCAATGTTGTGTGTTGTGTTGTATATCTTAAAAAATGACAAGGATCCCCTTTATATATGAAGGGAAATTCCAACATAGTACATGAGTAATTATTACAAAGAAATATAGCTGGCACAGCTATTTACTGGTCTAGTACAGACTAGCGTTTCTCTTGCAGGTGTTGTCAGTTCTGGTCACGTGCCTTGGGAACTTCCTGCTGTCTCATGATAATCATCGATTTGTAATGCCTCAAGATCGAACTTTAGGAACCTTCAGGGTCGAACCTCGAGCCATGCCTCGAGCCTTTGGAGACGCATTTGCGAAGCGCTACGACGGCCATAAAATCGGGACTTCTGATTTTTACTGTATACAGATAGTCCCCGCATTTCTTAAGGTGAAACGATAAGAAATGATCTTGAACTCTTACCCCTTCGATCCCTTTATCACGATGGTAGTCACGCCCTATCAAGCAATTGATATAACAGAATGAGGTGTCCAAAGGTCGCGTCCACACAGCCCTTAAAAGCCTTTGAATTAACTGCAGTGGTTGGCTGTCCTCTGGTCCGCTCCAATGTGCGCGTCAGACCTCTACAAATACTTCTTCTTTCGCTCCTTATTTTCCACTGCACCATCAATCCCTCAAAAGCGTTTTTCTTACCTCTCTAGCGTTCTCCTCTAAACGCAAATTTCTTTTCCCCTATAAGACCTTCTAACAATAATAGCGAAAACTTCCACCCCTGTTCCTCAGGAAGGCCTGCCTTCTTCTTCCTCACGCTCGTCTAAGGGTAAGGCAATGATGCCTCCTCTCATTGGGGAATGTGTTCCAGGAGCCTTTGAAATGACTTCCGAGTTCAAGACCAAAAAACCTTCTTCGAGGCCGGGACGATGCGAGCCTGTGTTCCAATATGTTAGTTTAATAGTAGACATTGAAAGGGTGAAGGCCGACTGCTGCTGGGGGGACACAGTGCTTGTGGAGATTCCTTCTCGAGGGGAGGATACAACAATATATAAGGCCGACTTTCTTAGTGTGTATACTTATACATTCACCCTTTGCCCGGTGGAACCATCCTCGCCTTCAATAGACCATGTGATCCTCGACTTCTGCACACGGTATCAAGTAATCCTCGACCAAATTCATCCTTTGTTCTGGTGCATTGTTTACATGACCAGATATTATGCGAACATGATAAAGGGGATGCCTTTCACCCTCGACAACCTGGTCAGAATGTACAGTCACCGACTCTTCCGCGGGGGCCTGATTAAGCTCTACTGTCGAGCCTCGAGGGCCCTTTTTGCTTGTACCGCCGAGGTTAGGAACAGAGGGTGGATGAGCCGTTTCGTCTGAGTTAGGACCTCGGACCTGATTCTAGCGGAGAGGATGACGCTCCCCGAAAAGTGTAACATGAATCGTAAGTAGATATGCCAGTTAAATATTCTCTTGCTTTTCTCTAGATACATCTTCTTACGAACTGACCTCTCCTACTGATGCAGCCGTCACTGTGTACCCTAACGCAGCTAAGGACCTCTCGGGCTGGGTCAACCAACTGGATTTTATTTGCCCATATGTTGAGCGCGTGTGGCGCGATCTATCCCAAGCTCGATGGGAAGCCAAGGACCATGGTGAGCCTTTACTTCTGCTATAATTGTATCTCTTAACAGAACTGCTGTTGGTAGCATCCCCACTCCCTGTGTTTATATTTTGTATTTGCGCAGGTCTGGGGGAGGTCCCCTTTATGAGGGAAGCACAGCTTGGTGAAGCGGATACCCCGAGACCCGGCAAAGAGAAGAAAAAACGGAGGGAATCGTTGACCGAGCCTCCAAAATCCAAGAAAGCCAAAGTTGGGGAACCTAAGGCTGATTCAGAAGCCTTAACTCCAGGAGTAGCGGGGAGTCCCCGAGCTGAAGGCGAGGAGGAGGATGATTCCTCGATAGCATCCGATGGAGGGGAAAACCTGATCGCTCCTTATACCGCAGAGACTGTGGCTTCCAAGTCGGAACTTTGTGCTGTCGTTGTCCAACCTCGGGCTGAAGAGTCCTTCAAGCATGTACTGGGTAATGTCCTTGAGTTGGTGGGCGGCCAAAATATTCCTCGAGCTGAGGCGCATTCGGTAGGCGGTCTGGAAAAACCTAGTTCTGAAGCTCATCAGAAATAAGAGACGGCCCCGACAGATCCCGTTAGTGTTATTGACATGAGCGATTCTCCTCCGGGACCGACTTTACCTCCTATGGAAACGCAGGATGCCAAGAATGAAGATCATTCCGATGTGGGGGTGCCCATCGGAGATAAGGATGCGTTTCAAAGGCCTTTATCTGCGCCCGAGAAAATCCCTGAGCTTGATGCCTCACTCATTTTCAGTGAGATGGACAGGCTCTGTGAGCAGGTAATTTTTGTAAATTCTGCTTGTTGTCCTGATCTCCGTGTTTCTAACTTCCCTCTTTCATGGTTCCAGGCCAGGGCGCTTTATAATCAGACCTTGGCCCGGTTTCAAGCTGTGGTGACCCGCTACAAGCATGAGAAGACTCATCCCGCTGTGCAGGTTACATAGTTTCCGCTTGTTTTAGTGTAGATGCTTACCAGATCTCAGCGCTTTGACATCTTTGATCTGATTTGCGCAGTTTGAGAAGAAAGATGCCCTAATGAGGAAGGAGCTCCGAGCCAGAGATTCCGAAATTCTCGAACTTAAACGGCACGTGGGTGAGATAGCTTCCGAGAAGGATATTCTCCAGGAAAAGATGGCCTTCGTCGGGCATCAGCTTCACGATGTGAGGGTGGAGGGTAGTAAGTATAGAGATCTTCATACTGAGTTAGTTGCTACGCTATCCGGGATCAAAGATGAAGCCGAGACGCTTATATCCTTGCACAAAGAGGATGCTGTTGTTATAAATGCTCAAGCCAGGAGAGTGCCTAAGGAAGCCGAACGAAAATTGACTCGAGCCATGGAACATTCTCGGTTAGAATCTCGAAGGCGGGCTCTCGAGGATATACATACGGGGGGCATTAATCTGTTTGCCGAGCTCGGGAGGGTGAAGGCCCTAGAGGAGAAAGCTGCTTCCCTGCTTGCTTCTGAAGGTGTGTCGAGCAGTGGCTCTGGAGATGATGAGGATGAAGGCGGAATCCCCGTAGGTAAAAAGGCCGTTGATTACCCTGGGACCGTAGCCGGAACCGTTGGGACACAACTTCCGAGAGAGCCGTTGAAGGCATAGACCTGATGGTACATTAGGGTTTTATTTGATCTCTCCCTTGTAAAGGGCTTTATAGGCCTTGTAAATCGTATCCTTGTGAGCAATATATATATATAGAATAACTTCTCGTTTTTCTTCTGCTTTTTAGGAATAATCTCCGATGTTTTTTGACAATTGGTCCGAGATTTTTGGATCTCGGGTTAGACCTTTGGGTTTTCTCTATTGCCGAGCGATTCGTAATGGTCGAAGGTCGACCGTTCAGGGCCCAGTCCCCGAGTCAGGTTCTCAACTTGGGTTTACCGACTTTTAGTCCTGATATTTTTTGGGTCGGCTGTTGGGTTGCTGTGACTTCAAATAGGCCCTGAGGCTCGTTAGGCTGGCCCGTAGGCTTTTGCGCATTTGGTCGGTACGACCTCTGATCTAAGCTGGCGACGAGGGCTCTTATGCATTTAGGTCGGTACGACTTTTAGTTTAGACTGGCAACAGTGTCTTTTACGTATTTGCCCTTAGGCATTTTTTAGTTAAATGTTTCGGGCTCAGTCTCCGAGTCGGATTTCGACTCGAGCTTATTGACCCTCAAGTTTTTGAATTTCAAGCCGGCCCTTAGGCTCTTACGCATTGGGTCGGTACGACCTCTAATATAGGCTAGTGGTAGTGGCTCTAACGCATTGGGTCGGTACGACCTCTAATATGGGCTGGCGGCAGTGGCTCTTACGCATCGGGTCGGTACGACCTCTTTGTGTAGGCTTTATTTTTCCCTCATTAAAGACTTTTGAATTTTATATGTTCACCCGACTCTTCGACGGTTCGATAAGAACCTCGATTGTGAGCCTTTATGCGGCGATAGATGAGCACCTCGGGAGGTTTCGCTCGATGGCTGAATGATTTCGAAGCCTGTAGTTTGGAGCTGATATGATCGAAGCTCTTTTGCTTAAGTCGAGGGTAGCCTGATTAATCGGTTCTTTTCAAAGGTTTTTCAAAGTTTTTGAAGGCCTGTGATTTTATTGTGACGGTCGAACGTCCCCGAGCCACATGATTTTTGCCGGGGTCTTGTGGCCAAAGTTATTTGTGTTTGGCCGGAGCCTTTCAGTCCGCGCGTGAGGTAGTTTCGGAGTCTATATCGAGGGTATGCCTTTTTAGGAGTCTTATAAGTTTGGATATATATCCTTAACTTTTAAGATTGGGATTATGCCTTTTGTAAGGTCTTACATATTTTAACATGCCTTACTTGAGGTCTTACAGATTTGGTTAGTTGGTATAAGTAAAATTCACGCCTTGCTCGAGGTCTTACAGTTTTGGTGTTGCCTTATATTGGTCTTATATTGTTGATAATGCCTCGTGGAGGTCTTATATTTTCTAGTATTGCCGCATGGAGGGCTTTCGCGCTCGAGGTCGCCCGCTTAGGGTCTTACGATCATGAGTTTCTGATAGTTCGATAGGGTGATATTCGACAATAGTACCTGAGACGTCGAATTTTCTTCGGCTCTAGACTCATTCTTTGTAAACTAGATGTTGCCTCATTGAGGGCTTACGAGTTCGAAGTTTCCGACCCGGAGGTCGTATGGCCTCGAGTTTTTGGCGTCAGTCCCCGTGTATTCGGGAAATTTTTCTGGCGCTGAAGCCGTTTCTTGTAGAGTAGCGGGTTTCTTTGAAGTGCAAAATGTTTTGATGGAAAAATATTCCTTGATTACTTAACACAAGTATACATGTTTTTGTCACCAAGGGTTCAATATGTTCTATGCAGACACGGTTCATTCGACCATTTCGCCCGATACATTATTTTCCTATTGAGACCCTTTTTGGCTCATCTTGACTTCTTCGAGGGGGTGATCTCCCAGGGGGATGTTCCCCAGTATTCGAGGTTGATTGAAGAGAGCCCTTGAATACTTGTTGAGTTATCCTTAGGTTGCGTATAGATGTTGCCTCGTTAAAAACCGTGCCGGTAAAACGCTTCTTGAGATAAAATCCGGTTAAAGGAAAAGAGCGCAACGCACGCTTTAAAACCTAAGGCCTTCAAGCTGGGGGATGTTTTGGCGTCTTCCATCTAACTCCTTAGCAATATTAGCGTTTGAGCATTCATATGTTCCAATTGCTCGGAAGCTGTTCGCCTTCCATGGTGCCGAGCTTGTAGGATCCTTTGCCGATCACCCCGAGGACGCGGTACGGTCCTTCCCAATTTCTGCCTAGCCTTCCTTCATTAGGGTTTCGAGTGTTCAGGGTGACTTTCCTCAGGACCAAGTCCCCGACTCCAAAATGTCACAAATTTGTTCTCCTGTTATAGTACCTTTCGGCCGTTTGTTTTTGGGCGGCCATTCGGATCAGCGAAGCTTCTTGCTTTTCATCCAATAGCTCGAGAGCCGCAGTCATGGCTTTGTTGCTTGAGCTTTCGGTAGCATGTCGGACCCTGGCGCTTGGTTCTCCGACCTCGACCTGTACCAAAGCCTCGGCTCCATATACCAGAGAGAAAGGCATTTCTCCTGTTCTTGATTTTGGAGTTGTTCGACATGCCCATTGTACTTCGGGTAGTATTTCTCTCCACTTTCCCTTTGCACTTTCTAACTTCTTTTTCACGTTTTGAATGGTGGTCTTGTTTGTGGACTCGGCATGGCTGTTTGCGCATGGGTGGTAGGGTGTTGACAGGATTCTTTTGATTTTGTGGTCCTCGAGGAACTGTGTTGCTTTGCTTCCGATGATCTGTTTTCCGTTATCACACATTATCTCGGAAGGATTTCTGAACCGGCACATGATATGGTCCCAGATGAAGTTAATGACTTCTTTTTCTCTTATCTTCTCAAAGGCATGCGCTTCCGCCCATTTTTAGAATTAGTCAGTCATAAATAGAATAAATCTAGCTTTACCTGGTGCCATCAGTAGGGGTCCGACGATGTCCATTCCCCACTTCATGAACGACCAAGGTGACAAGACCAAATGTAGTTGTTCACTGGGTTGGTGAATCATCGGGATGAATCTCTGGCATTTGTCGCATTTTCGGACGAATTCTTTGGTGTCTTTCTCCTTGTTGTTCCAATAGTGACTTGCTCTGATCACCTTTCGGACTAAGGAATCGGCACCGGAGTGATTTCCACAGGTGCCCTCGTGGATTTCTCGTAGCACGTAATCTGTGTCCCCCGGCCCTAAACATACTGCTAGGGGCCCATCAAAGGTTCTCCTGTACAGAGTTCCCTTTTCGTCGAGCGAGAATCGGGCTGCTTTGGTTCGTAGAGCCCTTGATTCCTTTGGGTCCACGGGTAGCTTCCCACTTTTCAAGTAATCGATATATTTGTTTCTCCAATTCCATGTCAGGCGGGTGGAGTTGATCTCGACGTGGCCTTCCTCAATCACTGAATTGGATAGCTAAACAACAGCCCCAGGAAGTAAGTCATCTTCCTTGACAAATGACCCCAGGTTTGCGAGGGCATCGGCCTCGCTGTTCTGTTCTCGAGGTATGTGGACCAGGGTCCATTCTTTGAAGCGGTGCAATGTGACTTGAATTTTGTCTAGGTATCTTTGCATCCTGTCTTCTCGAACCTCGAAGCTCCCATTTACCTGATTTACTACCAGAAGGGAATCACATTTTGCTTCGATGACTTCTGCTCCTAGGTCTTTGGCCAATTCCAGACGTGCAATCATAGCCTCATACTTGGCTTCGTTGTTAGTAAATTTTGTAGTACTTATAGATTGCCTAATCACGTCGCCCGTAGGAGGCTTCAGGACTATACCAAGTTCGGACCCTTTCACGTTCGAGGCGCCGTCGGTGAACAAGGTCCATACCCCCAAAGATGTGCCCGTTCTTAGTAGAAGTTCCTTCTCTACCTTGAGCACGAGGGCAGGTGTGAAGTCGGCCACAAAAATCCGCCAGAATTTGGGACTTGATAGCCGTTCGGGGTTGGTATTCGTTATCGTACCCCCCGAGTTCGATTGCCCATTTGGCCAGACGGCCCGATAGTTCGGGCTTATGCAATATGCTTTGGAGAGGATATGTTGTTAAAACACAAATGCGATGGCATTGGAAATAAGGTTTTAACTTTCGAGATGCACTTAGTAATGCAAGAGCTAACTTTTTTAGGTGCGGATACCTGGTTTCTGCATCTCCCAGGGTCCGACTTACATAATAGATAGGGAATTGCGTACCTTGCTCTTCTCGAACCAGCACACCACTTACCGCTACCTCGGACATAGCCAGGTACAAGTACAGTGTTTCATCCTCCTTTGGGGTGTGGAGTAAAGGCAGGTTCGTCAGGTATCGCCTTAACTCCTCTAAAGCACGCCGGCATTCTGGACTCCATTCGAAGCTATTTTTCTTTTTGAGTAGGGAGAAGAAATGATGACTTCTGTCTGACGACCTTGATATGAATCGGCCCAAAGCTGCTATTCACCAGTCAGCCGTTGCACGGCCTTCACATTGTTCACCACCGTAATCTCTTCTATGGCTTTAATTTTACCGAGATTGATCTCAATCCCCCTGTTTGACACCATGAAGCCTAAGAACTTGCCCGAACCCACTCCGAAGGCACATTTCTCGGGATTGAGTTTCGTATTGTAACATCTGAGGATGTCGAATGTCTCCTGCAAATGAGTTAAATGGTCCTCTGCGCGCAGGGACTTAACTAACATATCATCAATGTAAACTTCCATGGAATTGCCTATTTGGTTTTTGAACATCTTATTAACTAGGCGTTGGTAGGTGGCCCCCGCATGTTTTAGCCCGAAGGGCATCACATTATAGCAGTACGTACCGTACTTCGTGATGAACGGAGTTTTTTCCCTATCCTCGGGGTTCATCTGAATTTGATTATACCCCGAGTAGGCATCGAGAAAGGTGAGGATCTCGTGGCCAGTCGTGGCATCGATCAGGCGATCGATATTGGGCAACAGAAATGAATCTTTGAGGCATGCTCTATTCAAATCTTTGTAATCTACGCATATTCTTAACTTATTCCCTTTTTTGGGAACTACCACCACATTGGCCAACCATTCGGGGTATTTTACTTCCCTAATAGATCTTATTTTGAGGAGTTTTGTTACCTCGTCCTTGATGAATGCGTGTTTTACCTCGGACTGAGGTCTTTTTTTTTTGCTTCACCGGTTTGAACCTGGGGTCGACACTTAGTCGGTGCGTGGTTATTTCCGGCGGGATCCCTGTCATATCTAAATGGGACCACGCAAAGCAATCGATGTTATTAATAAGGATTTGAATGAATTTCCTCCTGAGTTCAGGGGTTAATCACGTTCCCAGGTATACCTTTCGATCTGGGAGATGTTCAACCAAAATGGCTTGTTCCAGCTCTTCCACTGGTGATTTTGTCGCGTCTAATTCTTCGGGGGCAAGGAAGGTTCGGGGGGCCAGGAAGTCTTCCTCATCGTTATCGGGGGTCTGTTTGTCCTCTGGCTCCTCCGAGGTGGAGGGTATTGAGGTTGGTGGCCCCCCATGAACCGCAAACATCTCCCTCGCCGCATCCTGTTCTCCATATATCGTTTTTATACCGTCTTCTACCGAAAACATTATCTTTTGGTGAAGAGTTGACGGTATTGCCCTCATGTTGTGTATCCATGGTCTTCCAAGTAATGCATTGTATCTCATGTCACCTTCGTTGACATGAAATTTTGTGTTTCAAACTGTATCGGACACGTTGACCGGGAGGGTGATCTCCCCCTTCATTGTTTCGCCAGCCATGTTGATCCCGCTGAGGACTCGGGACCTAGGTATGATTTGATCGAGCAATTCGAGCTGCTCCACCACCTTCGACCTGATTACGTTGGTCGAGCTACCTGGATCCACGAGTACGCGTTTAATCTGAACGTTATTCAAGAGAAATGAAATTACCCGTGCGTCGTTATGGGGATGGGACAAGGTCTCGAAGTCCTCTTCACTGAAGGCAAGGATGTCCTCGGGCATGCGGCCCCGGATTTGGCCTTCCATTGTGACGGAAAGCATTTCCCGCTTGATCACGGGCCCTTGGGGAACGTCGGTTCCTCGATGATCATATGAATGATGTGCTGAGGTTTTTCCGTTCCGTTTCTTCCATCTGCCTCTCTTTCTTCCCGGGTTGGATTTTTTATAGCTTCCTATTAGATCTCTTTGCGTATACACCTGTTGGTGTGGGAGCTAATATCGACATGCTAGGCGTTGCGCGAGACCACGCCCACGGGAATTGGTTCTGGTGCGTCCTCATGGTTCTGTGGTGGTACGCCGACGCCTGAAGTAGCTACACCATTCTCTCCACAGTCCTCAGGATCATTGTTCTCATGTGCATTCACTGAGTTTGACATTTTGACCTGAAATCAAAGATTCTTTGGACAAGAAAAGCGTGAACGGTAACTTGCGTTATGTAGTAAACCAGCAAGAGAACAATCACTATTATTTTTAGCCCCGCGGTGGGCGCCAAACTGTTACCGTGAAAATGGTAATAACAATTAGATTTGATCTTGTGGTTCTAAAAATACGTGATTTATTTTTATGCTAGTTGCTAAGAAATAGATGTTAAGTAAGAGACTACAAAATAAGATAAGAGCTTGAAGATAGTATGTTTAAGCAAACCAAGTGGCTGAGAATCGGGGCCTCGAGCCTGATTATACGGGGCCTCGAGGTCGAGCTCAATGCTAAGTTATGGACAGCCTGTAAAGGAATAACAGCTTTGAGAGCTTTGATGAAGGCTCTTTATGATCAATAATGAAAAATAAGTGAAGAACAATCAATAGAACGCAACAAATATAAGCAATAAATGTAAATAATAGAATCAAGGGAGGATGTATTTAAGTTAGAGAGTATAGAATGTTCTTGTATTCAATGTTGTGTGTTGTGTTGTGTATCTTACAAAATGACAAGGATCCCCTTTATATAAGAAGGGAAATTCCAACATAGTACATGACTAATTATTACAAAGAAATATATCTGGCACAGCTATTTACTAGTCTGGTAAAGACTAGCGTTTCTCTTGCAGGTGTTGTCAATTCTGATCACGTGCCTTGGGAACTTCCCGCTCTCTCATGATAATCATTGATTTGTACTGCCTCGAGATCGAATGTTAGGAACCTTCGGGGTCGAACCTCGAGCCTTTGGAGGCGCGCTTCCAAAGCGCTACGATGGCCATAAAATCGGGCCTTCTGATTTTTACCGTATACACTTTTAATGTAGCAATTATTAAGGTTTAATTTTAATATTAGCCTATTTAATAATTAGGAAGAGATAGTAAGCTTAACCTCTTAAACATAAATCTAAGGCTTTAAATTATAACCACTTAATACAATTCCAAATCATTCTTCTCTAAAGTTGACAATTTCACATATACATAAACTTCGAAATTGTTAAAACCACATGTAGGTACAAACCTCAATTTCAAAAGTGAATTTAGTTTCAAGCTTAAATATTATTATATCTATGAGAATTCTAAAAATAAATCTATGGAAATTCTAAATAAAAATCTATGAAAATTCTGAATTAGTATCAAATTTAATTCAATTAGAGAACTAAAAAGTATCTAAATCCTAGAGGCAAGATTTCTAATGTAAATGGATTCCCAATGTGATTTTCAACAAAAATTTAGATTCCTAAATAAATTCTAAAATATTATAGTCTTCTATAACAAGATGGAGAGAGGGGGTGTAACGACCCAGCCGATCGTTTTAAGAATTAAAGCCCCGATCCCGTTTTAACTGCATTCCCCGTGTTTGTTTCTGCTATTGTGAGTTGTCGGGAGGATTTGTTTTGAGTTTCGGAGTGTTTTGGGACACTTAGTCCCAAAATGAGAGTTTAAGCTTCAGAATTTGGACCGTATTCGGAGCAGTGTGAAGACGGCCTCAGAATGGAATTTCGTCGATTCCGTTAGCTCCGTTGGGTGATTTCGGGCCTAGGTGCGTTTTCGGATTGTGTTTTGGAGGTCATTAGCTTAATTAGGCTTGAAATGCCGAAAGTCGAATTTTTTAAATTTCCGGTTCGATAGTGAGATTTTGATATCGGGGTCGGAATGGAATTCCAGAAGTTGGAGTAGGTCCGTTGTCTAATTTGGGACGTGTGTGCAAAATTTCAGGTCATTCGGGCGAGGTTTGATAGAATTTTTAATCGAATGCGTAATTCGGAAGTTTTGGAATCTTTATGCTTGAATCTGAGGGTGTTTTGATGATTCGAGGTTGTTTTGAGTGTTCCAAAGATTGGTTTGAATAGTGGTGTTTGACTTGTTCGTTTTTTTGGTTGAGGTCCCGGGGGCCTCGGGACGATTCCGGATGGTTGATGGGAAGTTCGGAGTAGAGTGTGCAGCTGAAGTTGCTGAATTCCTGTCATAACCGCACCTGCGATTTGGGGACCGCAGGTGCGTAACCGCAGAAGCGTGTGGCCAGCCGCAGATGCGGCCAGATGAGGGAAAGTCAAAAGTCGCAGGTGTGGGTGCTTTATCGCACTTGCGGGATCGCAGGTGCGGGTAGATGGGCGCAGGTGCAATCCGGTGCATTAAGTGAAAATCGCATATGCGGTTGGTTAGACCGCAGAAGCGGGAAAAGGGCCGCAGGTGCGGAAACCCCGGGCCAGAACCTATATAAGGTTTCCTTCGCGATATTCAGCTCTATTTCACCATTTTTATCCGAGATTGAAGCTTTTTGGGAGATTTCTGAGAGAGAATTCAAGGGAGCTTCGAGGAGGTAAGATTTTTGGAACCAAAACTCGTTTATATGGTGTTATTTCACTGATTTGACAAGGAATTTATGGAAAAAGGTGGTTAAAATTGGGGGTTTAGGGCTTGAAATTGGAGACTTTGATTTAGGGATTTGAGGGGTTGTTTGTGGTCGAATTTTGATGTATTTGGTATGCATGAACTCGTGAGAGCGTAAGGATTCTCGTTTTGTGAATTTTATCCGATTCCGAAACATGGTCCCGGGGGACTTTTTGGGCGATTTTCTTAATTTCGCGTGCTAGCTTCGAGTTTATTAGTTGAATTAGCTATTTGAAGTTATATTTACATTATGCAATTAATTTGAATAGATTTGGGCCATTTGGAGTCGGGTACTCGTGGCAAGAACGTGATTTCGAGTTGATTGAGCTGGTTCGAGGTAAGTGGCTTGCCTAACCTTGTGTGGGAAAACTCCCCTTAGGATTTGGTATTGTTGATATATGAATGCCGTGTATGTGAGGTGACGAGTGCATACATGTGCTAATTGTTGAAAAATCATGTTTTCATTAAGTAGCTATAATTATGTTTTTCTTCCTTGTTGTACACTACTTGCAATTAAAGCATATTGTCTAGTTTAGGGAAGCATGCCTAAGTGACTTAATTATTCTACTTGCTTAAACTGTTTACCTGAATTCTGTGCAGCATGTTAGGATAGAAATATCTGAGTTTCCTTGGTACGAAATTGGATAAAATTGAATATTCTTCGTGATACTGTTGTGTGTTTACTTTGGAACTACGGGCGATATCCCGGGAGATCCCCCTTGCTTGTTTATTTGGGACTACAGATTGGTATTCCGGGAGATCCCCCTGCACATTTATATTGGGACTACGGGACAGCACCTGGTAGATTTCCCCCTATACTGGATATTTACATTTGGGACTACGGAATGGCATTCCAGTAGATCCCCTGCGCATTATGAACTGGACTACGGGACAATATCCCGGGAGATCCTTTGTGAATTTACATTTGGGACTACAGGATGGTATCCTGGGATATCCCCTGTTGTCATCTCGGTGTGGAGTTACATTCATTCTGTAAATTTTTCCTTCCGTTATAGTTGTTATTATCTTTATTTTTCCTGTCTCATGTCATATTGTTTTATCTTATGCCGTATATATGTATATAACCAGTAGAGCCCTGACCTTCCTCGTCACTACTCGACCGAGGTTAGGCTTGGCACTTAATGGGTACTGCCATGGTGTACTCATGCCCTTTCGTGCACATGTTTTTCGTGTGCAGATCCAGGTTCTTCTGCTCCGCCATACCGTTAGTGAGGCGAGGCGATCTTCAGAGACTTCGAGGTATATCTGTCGCGTCCGCAGACTGAGGAGTCCCTCTCCATTCCCTCTTTTAGCTATAGATCTTCTGTATCTTCTTTTGATTAGACATTCTGGAGTTAGAGCACTATGTAGTATTCTCAGCTTGTGATTTCATGAGATTCCGAGTTTTGGGAATTGATTCAATTTTTTTAGAGTATTTATTGGTATATGTTGAGTTGCATCTTATACGTTTTATTATTATTTATCCTCAGTTTTTATTTGTTTCACATTTCATTTCTTTTCCGCAAATTGTAAGGCTTACCTAGTCGTAGAGACTAGGTGCCATCACGACAGCTCACAAAGGGCCAACTTGGGTCGTGACAGGGGGTAACAAGATGGGGACGGCAGTGGGATGGGGGGGGGGGATTGGGTTAAACGAAGGGGTGAGGAAAGGGGGAGGATACAGGGGAAGAGTTTAACAAAAAGGAGGGTTGGGGAAGAAGAGGGAAGAAGTGACATACCTTTTTCGGCGAGCAGTGGGCTGGGGGGTCTGGGGATCTCAATGGATTAAGAAGAGAGAAGAAAGAAATAAATGAGAAGAAGAAAGAAAGAAATGAGAAGAAGAAAGAAAGGGGCGGGGCTGGGGTTTTAAAAAGGATATGCGACTGATTCCGTCATAAAACTAGCGACCGTTTCAGTCACAACTTTAAAAAAATAATTTGACCAATACGATGACTCGATAGGTCATCTTATGTTTTAGAACCCTATTCTATGCTTTGATGCCTCAAATACCTCATTTTATCTCTCTTCGATTTGTGTGCACAGTCTGGGTGTTTTTCGGAAAGCTTTTATGTTAAAAACTAATAAAAATATAAAAATTTTGCCTTAATATCCATTTGAGTTGACTTTGGTCAATGTTTTGAGCAAACAGACCCGGATTCGTATTTTGACGATCCCGGTGGGTCCGTATCGTGATTTGGAACTTGGGCATATGCTCGGAATCGAATTCAGAAGTCCCTAGCCCGAGTTATCGGACATTGTTGAAATTTGAAAGTTTAAAAGCTTAGTGACTTTGAAAGTTTGATCAATGTTTGACTTTGTTGATATCGGATCCGTATTTTAGTTTCAAAACCCGGTATAGGTCCAATACTGCATCTATTACTTGTCTGTCAAATTTGGTGAGAAACGGAGTTGGTTTGACGTGATTCCGACGTCTGGTTTTGAAAATAGAAGTTTCAAAGTTTTGTTGAAAATTTCATTTGATTTGGTGTTCAATTCGTAGTTCTAGGTGTTATTTTAGCGTCTTGATCGTGCGAGCAAGTTCGTACGATATTTTTGGACTTGTGTGCATGTTTGGTTTGGAGCCCCAAGGGCTCGGGTGAGTTTAGGATAGGAGTGAATTTGGACATAGAAAAACATAGCTGGTGCATCAGGTCTGCAAATCTCGCATTTGCGAGGACTTGATCGCAAATGCAAAGTCAGGCTCGCATTTGCGAAAAGGGAGGGGGCTGGGACTGCTTCACTTTGGCGAAGAGAAGTCCGCAAATGCGATGGGGCAAAGTTTCACATTTGCGGGATAATTATCGCATTTGCGACTGAATTATATCAAGGCGAACTAGCATTTGCGAGTCGGAATGTCGCTTTTGCGAAGGAACTTGGCTCGCATTTGCGACATATGCGTCACATTTGTGAAGATGACAGGCTCAGTGATTCTTTGCATTTGCGAGGAATTGATCGCAATTGCGAACTTTGTGTCGCAATTGTGATAACTGCAGTAGGGTAAAAGAAGGGGAAACCGGGATTTTTCTTCATTCTTCAAATTTTCAAAACAAGAAAACCCTAGAGGCAATTTACCAAGATTCCTTCTTTCCCAAATCATTGGTAAGAGATTCTAACTCACTTTCTCTCAATCCTCCATTACATTTCCTAAGATTTCAACCTAAAATCTAGCGTTTCATGGTGTAAATTGGGGGTTTGGGTAGAATTAGGGATTTTTGTGAAATTGGGATTTGGACCTCAAATTGAGGTCGGATTCCAAAACAAATTACATAACCAGGCTCGGGCGTAATCGGGTTTTGGTCCGAATTTTGTGTTTGGACCAAGCGGGCCCCGGAGTGGACTTTTTCAATAGTGACCTAAATTGAATCTTTTGCAATCATGGGTATTATCTAACGCCTATTTTGAATTGTTTGGTTGGTAATTTGCTAGATATTGTTAGTTCGGAGGCTTGTGTGAAAGGCAAAGTTGTGGTGGAGCTTTGAGTGGTCTTTGGAGCGAGGTAAGTGTCGTGGTTAACCTTGATTTGAGGGAACTAGGAACCCACGGACTATGTGCTATGTGAATTTCATGTGAGCGGCGCATATGCGAGGTGACGAGTGCTTATACGCTGTCGAATTATCTGTTTTCCTGATTTTCTGCTTTTCCTTAATTATCTATTTCCCCGTCGTAACTGTTATATGCTCAGAATGTTTTTAATGCTTAACTGCTACCTATTAATCAATGTTTTCTCCTGTTAATGATGTTAGATCTTTACATGGTTTCATGATTCCTCGCTATTTGCTTAAATTGGGTTATTTGCACCTTCTAATTGTCAATTACTGGACTGGTCTCGCTGTGTAGTATTACTTATGTAGATTCCAATGTTGTACAACGTTTCATTTCTGGTTTAGTTTGATATTCATTGATCGTAAAGGTTCTCGTGACTTGTATTGTTACATTGACTGTGCACATTGAGTATTAGGTACTGATACGGTAGGATCGGGTTGCACGCCACAACATGTGAAATAAGGGTGGATTGATATGGTGGAATAAGGGTGAATTTGTATTGTACGGTAGGATCGGTTTGCACGCCGCAACAGGTGTAATAAGGGTGGATTGATGTGGTGAAATAAGGGTGAACAACGATACTGATATTGATATATGGTGGGGTCGGGTTGTGCGCCGTAACATATATATGTTATGTGCTGTTGTTGATGTTATTACGGTGAAATAAGGAAGGATTCTATGTTGTACGGTCGGATCGGGTTGTGCGCCGCAACAACCTATGTGTTTCTATTTCCTTGAGCTTTGTTGGTTTTCGGGATTTTCATTTGAAATGTTAAGGATTGGTAATTTTGGATCACACTAGTTTATTACTTGAGGCTGTGGTTTTATTTGCAGTTGACTTTCTTATCATGTTCCGTAATTCTTTTTTCTGCCTTTATTGTATACTACGTAAAGATTGTTGTGTGAGTGACCCGCCTTAGCCTCGTTATTACTTCGTCGACGTTAGACTCGGCACTTACAAAGTACATGTGGTTGGTTGTACTCATACTACACTCTGCACTTCTTGTGTAGATTTTGGGGTCGGTCCTAGCGGCAGTTATTGGTGAGCTCGGATTGGACAGCTTCCGGAGACTTCAGGTACAGTTGTTCAGTGCCCGCAGCTCCTGGAGTCCCCTTCCCTTTTCTTTTATTCAACTGTGTATTTTCATTCAGATGACTTTGTATTTATTTCAGACCCTTGTATGTATTATTCTAGTAGCTCGTGCACTTGTGACATCGGGTCTAGGGATTTTTAGTAGATGTTTGGCAGTTTTAGCTTCCGCAATTATATTTTGGTTTATTTAAGTTATTTCTGTTCTTCACCCTTATCTAATTTAAATTGTTTAAAATGGATAAGTTGTTCTAACGTTGGCTTGCCTAGCAAGTGAAATGTTAGGCGCCTTCACGGTCCCGATGCTGGGAATTTCGGGTCGTGATAAGTTGGTATTAGAGCACTATGTTACATAGGTCTCACGAGTCATGAGCAAACTTAGTAGTGTCTGAAGGATCGGTACGGAGACGTCTATACTTATCTTCCAGAGGCTATGGAGTTAGGAACAATTTCACTTCTATTTTTCTCTATCGTGTGATTTTATTCTATCATTGTTGATTGGACCCTTCTATTCAGTTCTCTCGCAGATGGTGAGATGACGCACCATCTTTTTAGCTGGACAGCATCCGGAGCCCCCAGCAGCCGCTCCGACAAGGAGCAGAGGTCGAGGCCAAGGCCGCGTCAGAGGCCAAGGCAGGGGCAGAGCTCAGCCCAGAGCTCGAGCAGCAGCACCAGTGGTGGAGCCTCAGGTGGAGTTTGTTGAGAAGGTTCTAGCCCAAACTGTGCCTGTCGAACCAGCTCAGGTCCCGGAGGGGTTCATCGCACCCTAGTGCTTCATGATGCTTTGGTCTGTTTGGTGGGTCTTATGGAGAGTATGGCCCAGGCCGGTACATTTCCTATGGCACCAGCCGTCTCTCAGGCTGGGGGAGGAGCAAAGACTCCCGCTACTCACACTCCGGAGCAGATGGCTCCCTAGTATCAGACTCCAACAACTCCGCCAGTTGGGGTAGTTCAACCAGTTGTTGCAGCATAGGACGGTGATGGACATCCCATGTCTTCTGAGGGTTTATTGAGATTGGACAAGTTTACCAAGCTCTTCCCAAATCACTTTAGTGGAGCACCTTCTGAGGACCTACAGGATTATCTTGACTGCTGCCATGAGGTGCTGCAGAACATTGGTATAGTTGAGACCAATAGGGTCGATTTTGTTGTGTTTCAAATGACGGGTTCCACCAAGAGATGGTGCATGGATTATGTATCTACCCGACCAGCTGGGTTACCTGCTCTTACTTGGGACCAGTTCTCTTAGCTATTTCTTGAGAAGTTCCTCCCTACCACATTGAGGGAGAGCTACTGCAGCCAGTTTGAGCATCTCCAACAGGGTAGTATGTCACTCACGCAGTATGAGACCCGTTTTGTGGATCTAGCCCGTCATTCCATTCTTCTGCTTCCTACCGAGAGAGAGGGTGAGGAGGTTTATTAAAGGACTCGCTCAACCTATCAAGCTTCAGATGGCCAAGGAGACTGGGGCTGAGATTTCTCTTTAGACGGCTGCTATTGTCGCCAGACGGATCGAGGATGTTCTTTCACAGGAGAGAGGGCAAGGGTCTAACAAGAGGCCACGTCATTCCGCTGGTTTTAGTGGCGCCTCATCTGGAGGCAGGGGTACTTTTCGTAAGGGCCATCTTCCCAGGCCATATTAGTCAACATTTCAGGCATCCCACAGTGCTTTGGGGAGTCGTGGTCCTTATGTGCCTCATTCTGGGTAGCCAGCCTACAGTGCACGATCAGCTCCTCTCAGTGCACCTCCTATTCAGAGTTATCGCCGTGGTTATTCGGTCCGCTCGGGTTAGTCTATGTTTCAGCAGCCACAGCACTAGGATGGATGTTTTGAGTGTGGTGGTTTTGGCCATATCAGGAGTACTTTTCTGAGATTATTGGGCGGTACGTCATAGTAGAGTTCTTATGCCATGATTCCGGCACTGGTTGCACTACCACCCGCTCAGCCAGCTAGAGGTAGGGGTCAGGTAGCTAAAGGTGGAGGTCAGGCCGTTAGAGGTGGAAGTCATGTCGCTAAAGGTGGAGGTCAGATTGCTAGAGGTGGAGGCCAGCTAGCTAGAGGTCGTCCTAGAGATACATCTTAGATTGGTGGAGCCCAGCCCTGATGTTATGCTTTTCCAACCAGGCCTGAGGCTGAGTCATCAGACACTGTTATCACATGTACTATTTCAGTTTGCAATAGAGATGCTTCAGTTCTATTTGATCCGGGTTCTACATATTCCTACGTGTCATCCTATTTTGCCTCATATTTGGTTGTACCTCGTGATTCTTTGAGTTCTCCTTTGTATGTGTCTACACCTGTGGGAGATGCTACTGTGGTAGATCGTGTTTATCATTCGTGTGTTTAACATTAGGAGTCTTGAGACTAGTGTAGATCTTCTACTTCCACATATGGTAGAGTTTGATGTTATCTTGGGTATGGATTGGCTGTCACCTTACCATGCTATATTGGATTGTAACGCCAAGAAGGTGACCTTAGCCTTACCGGGTTGCCTCGATTAGAGTGGAGAGGGACCCCTGGCCATTCTACCAGTAGGGTTATCTCTAATAAGAAGGCTCGGCATATGGTCGAGAAGGGGTGTCTAGCTTATTTGGCTTATGTCTGCGATTCTAGTGCGGAGATTCCTTCCATGGATTCAGTACTAGTTGTTCGTGAGTTTATAGAGGTGTTTCCTGCACACCTACTGGGGATGCCACCTGATAGGGATATCGACTTTTGTATTGATTTGGCTCCGGACAGTCAACCCATTTCTATTCTACTATATCGTATGGCCCCGCTAGAGTTGAAAGAATTGAAGAAGCAGTTGCAAGATTTACTTCATAAGGGCTTCATTAAACCTAGTGTCTCGCCCTAGGGTGCGCCCGTGTTGTTTGTGAAGAAGAAAGATTGATTGATGAGGATGTGCATAGAATACGGCAGTTGAACAAAATCACCATCAAGAACAAGTATCCGTTGCCGGGGATTGATGACTTATTTGATCAGCTTCAAGGTGCCAAGGTGTTTTCGAAGATTGATTTGAGGTCTGGCTACCATCAGTTGAGGATTAGGGCATCCGATGTCCCTACGACAGGTTTTCGGACTCGATTTGGGAATTATGAGTTTCTAGTGATGTCATTTGGGCTGACAAATACCCCAGCAGCATTTATGGATTTGATGAACCGGGTGTTCAAGCCTTATCTGGATTCCTTTGTGATTGTGTTTATTAATGATATCTTGATCTACTCCCGCAGTCGAGAGGAGCACGAGCAACATCTTCGGATCGCACTTCAAACTCTGAGGGACAACCAATTATATGCTAAGTTTTCAAAATGTGAGTATTGATTGGACTCAATCGCTTTCTTGGGGAACGTTGTATTAGTAGAGGGCATTTAGGTGGATCCTAAAAAGCTTGTAAGCCACCTCACCCACTCTTTAAATAATCTCAAAAGGTCAGATATACCTAGGGCTCAACTTTCTGAACCTCATCACACCCTTCATGGGTGAAACCTAGAGCAGTACTCTCTCTCCGACCATGAATGCAACATAACGAACTCTACGGTCGGCATAACTCTTCTACCTAGACTGAGCTGTGCGAAGTCGATCCCGAATAATCTTGACCTTATCCAAGGCATCCTATATGCCAAATCTCTACCCAACAATCGAGCCTCCCTCGGCTCGAACCATCCAACTGGCGAACGACACTGCCTCCCGTATAATGCCTCATAAGGAGCCATATGAATGCTCGACTGGTAGCTTTTCTTGTAGGCAAACTCCGCTGGTGGCAAGAACATATCCCAAGAATCTCTGAAGTCTATAACACAAGCGCGGAGCATGTCCTCCAATATCTAAATAGTGCTCTCGGACTGTCCGTCTGTCTGAGGATGAAATGTTGTGCTCAACCCAACCTATGTGCCCAATTCATGTTGTACTGCCCTCCAGAAGTGCGAGGTGAACTGCGTACCTCGATCAGAAATGATAGACACGGGCACACTGTGAAGACGAACGATCTCTTGGATGTAAATCTGTGTCAACCACTCTGAAAAATAGGTAATTGCCAAAGGAATAAAATGTATCGAACTTCTTCTGAGTCCGTGGGACTCCAACAACGAAATCCATAGTGATACGGTCCCACTTCCACTCAGGAATCTCTAAATTTGCAACTAGAATCATATCAAGGCAGACTCACATTTGCGAGTCGAAAAGTCGCTTTTGCGAAGGACCTTGGCTCGCATTTGCGACATATGCATTGCATTTGCGAAGATGACAGGCTCAGTGATTCTTCGCATTTGTGAGGAATTGATCGCAATTGCGATCATCGGAATTGCGAACTTTGTGTCGCAATTGCGATAACTGCAGATGGGTAAAAGAAGGGAAAAACGGGATTTTTGTTCATTCTTCAAATAATAAAAACAAGAAAACCCTAGAGGCAATATTCCCAAGCACCCTTCTTCCCTAAATCATTTGTGATCACCCAAAAGGTCATCTTCTGTTTTAGAACTCGATCTCGTGTTCCGACGCCTTAAAACCTCACTTTATCTCTCCTTGATTTGTGTGTTCAGTCCGGGCGCGATTCCGAAAAGACGTTATTTGGAAAATTATGAAAATAATAATTTTGGCTTAAAAAGTTGATTTTTGTTGATTTCGGTCAATGTTTTGGGTAAACGGACCTGGACCCGTGATTTGATGGTCCTGGTAGGTCCGTAGTGAAATATGGACATGGGCGTATACCCGGAATCAAATTTCGAGGTCCCAAGCCCGAGAAATGAATTTTTGATGAAAATTGTAAGACTGAAAATCTAAGGAATTAAAGAAATTGATTAACGTTTGATCCCGTTGGTATCGGGCCCGTATTTTAGTTCTGGAGCCCGGTACAGGTTTAATATAATATTTAAGTCATGTCAGTGAAATTTGGTGAAAAATAGAGTTTATTTGACGTGATTCGGAACCTTGTTTGAGAAAATAGAGTTTTAAAACTTTCTTGAAAATTTCATGCAATTTGGTGCTAAATTCGTAGTTCTTGATGTTATTTTGGCGATTTGATCGCGCGAGCAAGTTCGTATGATATCTTAAGACTTGTGTGCATATTTTGTTTGGAGCCCCAAGGGCTCGGGTGAGTTTCAGATAGGCTTCGGACTGATTTGGAACTTACAAAATTTTGCTGGTATAGTTGAACCTATTACAGGCCTCTGATCTCGCATTTGCGAGATCAGGCATCGCAATTGCGAACATCACAGGTTCCGCATTTGCAAGCCTTCATGGCATTTGCGAAGGAAGGCTGGGCCAGTAGTTATCGCAATTGCAACGATTTCTTTGCATTTGCGAAGTGAAGTGGGAAGGGGCAGTGATTGTAAATGCGATCCTTTTGTCGCATTTGCTGAGACTCATGTTCGTAATTGCGAACATTCCTATGCATTTGCGAAGGCAGCAGGGCTGTGAAGGGCTTCGCGTTTGCGATGGCTCTGTGGCATATGCGAAGCTCAGGTCACAAATGCGGCATCTGCAGCTGATAACTTTGGACTTGGACGGGATTTTTCATTCATTCTCCCATTTTTCAAAACCCAAACTTCAAGAGAAGATTTTCCAAAGGCTAGTTCTTCCCCAAATCATAAGTAAATTATTCTTAAATTATTTCTTTCAATCTATTACATCTTTTTACAAGATTTTATCCTAGAATCTAGGACTTTTCATGGTGGAATTGGGGATTTTTGGGTAGAACATAGGAATTTCGAAATTTAGGGATTTGGACCTCAAATTGAGGTTGGATTCCAAAACCAATTGTATATTCGGGCTCGAGGGTAAATGGGTAATCGGGTTTTGGTCCGAATTTTGAGTTTTGACCAAGCGGGCCCGGGGTCGATTTTTGACTTTTTGGGGAAAATGTTGGAAAACATATAATTTTGCATTGGATTTGATTTCTTTAGCGGAAATTGATTTTATTAAGTTAATTATGACTAGATACGAGTGGATTGGAGGTGGAATCGAGAGGTAAAGCGGTAATTGAGCTTTGAGTTGGCCGTTGGATTGAGGCAAGTGTTTGGTCTAACTTTGACTCGAGGGATTAGGGATCCCCGACCTAATTGCTATGTGAAATTCCATGTGTTTGGCGTATAGGTGTTGTGTCGAGTACCTATGCGCCGCCAAATTTTTTGTTTAGCCTGTTCCCTTCCCCGTTCCTAATATGTTGTTTTCCTGCCTTAACTCTACATGCTTGTTGATGCATCAATGTCTAATTGCTTCTTGGTAGATATTGTTTTCTTTAGTGAAGGTATTAATTGTTCCGTAGTTTCATTATATTACATTATTAGTTTGAGTTGGTTTATTGGTGTTACATGATACATGTTGGTTGGTCTCATTGTATAGTAATAATCGATGAGATTTCATAATTGTATAGATTTCCGTTTGGTTTGGTTTGAGGCATAAATATTGTGGAGGGTTTGAGCTAAACTGTGAAATACTTATTCTTATTGTGTGGTCGGTACTGATATGGTAGGATCGGGTTGCACTCCGCAACAGGAGGAATAAGGGTGAAATGTGATTGTCTGGTAGGATCGGGTTGTGCGCCGCAAGAAGGGGTAATAAGGGTGGACAGGCGGGATCGGGTTGCACGCTGCAAAATGAGGAATAAGGGTGATATGTTGAGGAGTAATAGGGGTGGACTGGTGGGATCAGGTTGCACGCAGCAACAAGCAGTAATAAGGGTGAATGTTAATATTGTACTGATTATATGGTGGGATCGAGATGCGCGCCGCATCATTTGTTGTTTATGTATCCTTCTTCTGCCGTGATTTATTCTTGTAGTATTGAAACTCTCTTATGAATTGGTTATAGCTGAGTATTGGCAAGCTGTTAGGGTTCTGTATTTACTTTGTTGCAAGTTAATGTTCCAATTTATTTCGTATCTCCTCTTTGCTTTATGATATACTGTTGAAGGTTATATTGTTTTTGCCCCGCCGTAGCCTCGTCACTACCTCGTCGAGGTTAGGCTTGGCACTTACCAGTACATGGGGTCGGTTGTACTGATACTGCACTCTGCACTTTCTGTGCAGATTTTGGAGCTGGTTGTGGGCTCGAGAGGTTGGTTACAAGCTTCACCTAGGAGACCCAAGGTAGTCCTGCAGGCGTTCGCAGGCCCTGGCGTCCCCTCCTATGTTCTTCATTTCTGTTTTATTTTCTTTCGTGAAAGATGTACTTTCTTTCATACCAATACTTGTAGTTATTCATAGAATGTTCATGGGTTGTGACACCAGTTTCTGCGTGGTAACTGTTTCTATTTTGTTAATGCTAAAATGATAATCAGTTAATTATGTACTTCCGCTTTTATTTGTGTTGATTTAGTTTTGTTAAAAATTTAACTATAAAAAGTAAAGGAAAAGGGTGAATAAAACTCTAACGTTGGCTTTCCTAGTGAGAGCGATGTTAGGCGCCACCACGGTCCCGACGGTGGGAAATTCGGGTCGTGACAAGTTGGCATCAGAGCACTAGGTTTCCTGGGTCTAACAATTCACGAACAAGCTAGGTAGAGTCTGAGGGATCGATACGAAGACGTCTGTGCTTGTCCCTCAGAAGCTACAGAGTTTAGGAACATTTTCACTTCTATTCATCCCTGTCATGCGATTTGATCTCTCAATGCTAATTGAACTCTCTACTTTGTTCCTTCGCAGATGGCGAGAACGTGTACCGCTTCATCAACTGATCAGCAGCCCGAGCCCCCAGTGGCAGCTCTTACGAGGGGTAGAGGACGAGGTCGAGGCCGTGCTAGAGGCAAGGGCAGGGCTCAGCCTAGAGCTCGAGCAGCAGCTCCAGCGGCAGAGACTCAGGTGGAGTTCGATGAGGAGGCTCCGGCCCAGACCGTTCCAGCGGGGTCAGCTCAGGTTCCAAAGGGGTTCATCGCTACCCCGGTACTTCAGGATGGCTTGGTCCGTCTAGTGGGCCTTATGGAGAGTGTTACTCAGGCCAGCACACTTCCTGTAGCACCAGCCATCTCTCGGACTGGGGGAGGAGCACAGACTCTCGCTACTCATACTCCGGAGCAGATGGCTCCCCAGAATCAAACTCCAGCAGCTCAGCCAGTCTGGGTAGTTCCGCTGGGTGTTGTAGCACAGACCGGCGATGGATCAGCTATGTCATTTGAGGCCTTGTGGAGATTGGACAGGTTTACCAAGATTTTCACTACTACCTATGGCGGTACATCTTCGGAGGATCCCCAGGACTATTTGGAAAGTTTCCATGAGATTTTACGGAACATGGGGATAGTGGAGACCAATGGGGTCGACTTTGCTACTTGTCGTCTGTCAGGTTCCGCTAAGAAATGGTAGAGGGATTATTGTTTGGCCACACCAGCTGGGTCGTCAACTCTTACTTGGGACCAGTTCTCTTAGCTATTCTTGGAGAAGTATCTTCCTATCACTCATAGATAGGACTATACGAGGCCGTTTGAGCGCCTTTAGCAGGGTTCTATGACCGTCACTCAGTACGAGACTAGATTTGTGGATCTGGCCCATCATGCTCTTCTTATACTTCCCACCGAGAGGGAGAGAGTGAGGAGGTTTTTTGAGGGACTTGCTCATCCTATCAGATTGCAGATGGCTAAGGAGTCAGGGAGTGAGATTTCTTTCCAGGATGCAGCCAATGTGGCCAGACGAGTTGAGATGGTTTTCGCTCAGGGGATTGGACAGGGGTCTGACAGGAGGCCTCGTCACTCCGGTGGATTCAGCGGGGCCTCATCTGGAGGTCGAGGTACTTTTGGTAGAGGCTGTATACGGTAATAATCGGAAGACCCAATTTTATGGCCATTGTGACGCTTCGCAAGCACGTCTCTAAAGGCTCGAGGCACGGCTCGAGGTTCGACCCCGAGGGTTCCCGGCGTTCGACCTCGGGGCAGTGTAAATCGACGGTTATGATGGCAAGACAGGAAGTTCCCAAGATACTTGATTAAAGCTGATCAAGTCTATTAGGCTAGTACAAGCCCGTACCGCGGCATTAAATGGTTGTATCAGTCGCGTATCTTTGTAATAAATGCATATGTACCATGTTGGGATTTCCCCTCATATATAAAGTGGATCCTTGTCATTTTGTAAAGGGGACATGGACAGCACACAACATTGAATACAAGAACAAAAACATACTCTTCTTTGGTCTTATTACTTACGTTTATCGCTTACATCTATTGTGTTCTGTTAATTGTTCTTCATTTATTGCTCATTATTGATCATAAAGAGCCCTTTTCAAGGCCTTTAGAACTGTTAGTTCCCCATTAGCTATTCAGAGCTCAACGCCTAGCTCGACCTCGACCTCGAGGCCCCGTAAAAGCCAGCTTGAGGCCCCGATTCTCAGTCACTCAGTTTGTGTATCGCGCTATCCTTCAAGTTCTTACCTTATTTTCTAGTCTTACGCTCAACATCTACTGCTTAACAACTAGCATAAAAATAAATCACGTATTTTTAGAACCACAATATCAAATCTAATTGTAATTACCATTTTCACGGTAAACAGTTTGGCGCCCACCGTGAGGCTAAAGATAATAGTGATTGTTTTCTTGCTGGTTTACTACATAACGCAAGTTATCTTTCACGCTTTTTCTTGTCCAAAGAATCTTTGATTTCAGGTCAGAATGTCAAAGTCAGTGAACGCACATGAGAACAACGATCCTGAGGACCATGGAGAGAATGGCTAGCTATTTCAGGTGTCGGCGTACCACCGTGAAACCCTGAGGATGCACCACAACCAATTCTCGTGGACGTGGTCTCGCGCAACGCCCAACACGTCGATATAAGCTCCCACACTAATAGGAGTATACGCCAAGAGAATCAACAAGAAGCTCAGAAAACCCCAGCTCAGGAGGAACGAGAGGTTAGCCTTCACGTAATTTTTGAGATATTGCAGGCAAAACAGCTGGTGATCGCTCAACTGTAGAGCCACCAAAAAACTCTGAGCACAGCGGCCCCGGAAGCGGCTCCTCGAGCCGAACAAGTACCTGAAAGATCAAGCAACAACGGGTCAGCAGCCGATCCCACTATCATAAATATGCTCGAGGACCTCACGAAGAGGATTGAATCGGGCGAATAGAAGATAGAAGCCAATGACAAAAAGGTGGAGACCTACAATTCAAGGGTCGATCAGATCCCAGGCGCACCCCCGATCCTAAATGGTGTAGATTCAAAGAAATTTGTACAGAAGCCATTCCCGTTAAATGCCGCTCCAAAGCCCATTGTGATGAAATTTAGAATGCCTGATCTCCCGAAGTACGACGGAACCTCGTACCCCAACGAGCATATCACTGCTTATACTTGTGCTGTAAAGGGGAACGACGTGAAGGACGACGAGATCGAATCCGTCTTATTGAAGAATTTCAGAGAAACACTTTCAAAAGGGGCCATGATGTGGTATCACAACCTAGCCCCGAATTTAATAGATTCATTTGCCATCCTGGCAGATTCTTTTATAAAGGCACACGCCGGCGCCATTAAGGTCGCTTCAAGAAAGTCCGACGTCTTCAAGAGCAAACAAAGAGAAAATGAGATGTTGCGGGAGTTTGTATCTCGTTTCCAAATGGAGCGAATGGAATTACCACCAGTCTCCGATGACTCATCAATGCAGGACTTCACCGAAGGTTTGAACGAACGAAGCTCGATAGCTTCAAAGCAACTAAAGCAGAACCTGATAGAATATCCTACCGTGACTTGGTCGGATATCCACAACCGAAATCAGTCGAAGATTAGGGGCGAGGACGACCAACTAGGAGCCCCCTTGGGCTCAGTATATCCCAACAAGCTCTTGGCAAAGGAACCAAGGCCAAATAAGGAAAGGTATCAACCTTACACTGAAGTTTGAAAAAACGCCCGAAGGCATAACATACCCCGAAATGATCGAAGGGCAGACCGAGGTCAGAATCCTCGGGGAGTCGTAGGCAGAGTCAGATTTGACAGACATACAGGACTAACGGAGGAACCCCGATTGTCCGAATACAACTTCAACATTGATGTTTCAGACGTTGTCTCTGCCATCGAGAAAATTAGAGAAACCCGTACAATCAGATCTGTCACAAAGGAACCCTAACCTGGTTTGCGATTTTCACGGTACACACGGTCATAGGACCGAAGATTGCAGGCAGCTCCGAGAAGAAGTAGCCCGACTGATCAACAAAGGGCACCTCTGAGAGTTCCTCAGCGACTGAGCCAAAAATCAATTCCAAGAAAGAGAGGCGAACAGGAAAAATGAAACAGAAGAACCACAACATGTCATCCACATGATTGTTGGAGGAGTCGACATCCCACAAGAACCCATTGTCAAACGAACAAAAATATCCATCACCAGGGAAAAGTGAACTCGGGGTTACATACCCGAGGATGCTCTTACGTTCAGCGACGAGGACATCGAGACCTTGTCTCAGCCTCATAACAACGCACTGGTAATCTCTTTTCTTGTGAATACATTTTAAATTAAACGTGTACTTGTGGATCCAGGTAGCTCGGCCAACATTATTAGGTCGAGGGTGGTAGAGCAGCTCGGACTGCTCGACTAGATCGTGCCCGCCTCTCGAGTCCTCAACAGTTTCAACATGGCAAGCGAGACAACGAAAGGGGAAATCACCCTCCCGGTCAACGTGGCCGGCACAACCCAAAATGCCAAGTTTCATGTCATCAAAGAAGACATGAGATACAATGCCTTCCCCGGAAGGCCATGGATGCACTACATGAGAGCAGTACCATCAACTCTTCTCCAAATAATGAAATTTCTGATAAAGGACGAAATAAAAACTGTGTACGAGGACCAACATGCAGCAAGAGAGATGTTCGCGGTGCACGATGTGGCGCCGGAAACGACACCTTCAACATCAAAGGAGCTAAAGGACAAGCAAATAGGGAAGTAGAAATCACGAGATACATTCTCGGCTACACCCCGAATAAACGAGTAAAGCACCGTACCGCATCCCCAGAGCAAACGATTGAAGCACATCGAGACTCGAAGCACCATCACTACTAAGGTATAATCGTCTCCTTTTTTATTTTTACACCTTACACTAACTTGTGTACAGGTGTCCGATCAATCGAAGCACTTTCCAGCTTGAAGACCTCAGGTAGCATGCGTTGCACTCTTTTCCTTCGATCGGGTTTTATCCCAAGAAGGGTTTTACCGGCAAGGTTTTTAACGAGGCAACATCGATATGCTACCTGAGGAGAACTTAACAAGTATTCAAGGCTTCTCTTCAATTAACCTCGAATACTGGGGGCACCCCCCGGGAGATCACCCCCTCGAAGAAGTCAAGCTAAGCTAAAAAAGGGTCTCAATAGGAAAATGATGTATCGGGCCAAACGATCGAATGAACCGTGTCCGCATAGAATAGTTGAACCCTTAACGTCGAAAACATGTATACTTGTGCCAAGTAATCGATGAGTAGTTTTCCATCAAAACACTTTGCGCTTCAAAGAAATCCGCTATTTATTCAAAGAAACGGCTCCAGAGCCAAGACACTCTCGATGTCTCAGGGACTGTCACCGACGGTCACCCCATCGATTTGTCAACTCGAAGCTATAAGACCCCATGCGGGAAACCTCGAGCTCATAAGACCTTCACAAGGTAATACAAAATCTGTAAGACCTCAAGCAAGGCATGAGTTATACTTGTACCAAGTAACCAAATATGTAAGACCTCAAACAAGGCATGCGTTATACTTGTACCAAGTAACCAAATCTGTAAGACCTTAAGTAAGGCATGTCAAAATTTATAAGACCTTACAAAGGGCATAATCCCGATCTTAAAGTTAAGGCTATATATTCAAACTTGTAAGACCCCTAAAAAGGCATACCCTCGATATAGATGTCGAAGATACTTCACTCGGGGACTAAAAGGCTACGGCCAAAAATGATGACTATGGTCACAAGGCTTTACCAGCCAAACTAACGCGACTCCGGGACGCCCGACCGTCGCCATAAAACTCACAGGCCTTCAAATTACTTCGAAAATACTTCAAAAAGAACCGGTTAATCAGGCTACCCTCGACATAAGCAAAAGAGCTTCGATCACATCAGCTCCAAACAATAAAAGGGCTTCAAAACAATTCAGCCATCGAGCGAAACCTCCCGAGGTGCTCGCCCATCGTCACATAAATGGCTCGCAATCGAGGTTCTTATCGAACCGTCAAAGAGTTGGACGAACACAAAAAACTCCAACGAGGGAAAAATAAGCCTATACTAGAGGTCGTACCGACCCTACACGTAAGAGCCACTGTCGCCAACTTAAACTAAAGGTCGTACCGACCCTACGGGTAAGAGCCACCGTCGCCAGCTTAAACTAAAGGTCGTACCGACCCCACGCGTAAGAGCCACTGTCGCCAGCTTAAACTAAAGGTCTTACCGACCCAACGCGTAAGAGCCTAGAGGCCAACTCAAAATCCAATAACTTAAGGGTCAATGAGCTCGAGTCGAGATCCGACTCAAAGACTGAGCCCGAAACAGTGAACTAAAAAGCGCCTAAGGGCAAATGCGTAAGAGCCTACGGGCCAGCCCAACAAGCCTCAGGGCCGATTTAAAAACCTAAGGCTTTTTGCCTCGAGGCCCAGTTGACCTGGACGAACATCGACAGACATATGAATTCAAAACGGAAAGAGACGTGCACAAACAAAGGGAAATACATGAAAGGTGAAACCAAAAGGATTCCTCTTATACTTATATACAAAGCTCCACTTACAAAGTTCTCTAAGAGAACTGTACAAAGAATCAAATAGCAAGGCCTAGTCTACGCTCCCCTCGGGGACTGCAGCCCGTCAGCCTCTTTCTCATTATCTTCGACATAAGATAAGAGGAACTTGGCGTTATATTCGTCTACCTTCGCCTGCGCTATCTCCTCCGAGAGATCGAAGCCCCTAGCATGGATTTCATCGAGAGTTTCCCTCCGAGATTTGCACCGAGCATACTCATTGCTTCTGCTCTCCCGATCGGAAGTTGTTCTCAGCTTAGCCCGGGCATCGGCAGCGTCTTTTAAATAGACGGCCACCTTCTTATCAGCCTTAGCTCGGATCTCTTCAGCTTCAGCTCGAGCATCCATAACCTCGGAGTTGCACCTCGAGGGCAGAAGCCTTGGCCAAAGCATTTTTCTTGGCCGCAACTTGGACATCTACCTGAGCCTTTAACTTAGTACACTCATGCTTGGCCTGACCAACTTCACCCCAAAGGCGTTCCAAGTTTTCCATCTTCCTCTGCAACTGAATTATCAAAGTGTTAATTTCTGAAGAAAGGAGAAGAAATGTTTCACCCCTCGAAACAGAAGTTACCTGTCCCTCGAGGTAGCTTTCGTAATTCTGGCTCCAACTCGCCTCGTACCGTAGGTATGCTAGCTCCTCCAGCATTTTGTCACAAAGGAGCCTGAGGGATTTTTCCCCATTAAAGGCTTTTTGCAACCCTGCTTCCCGGTGAAGTAGCTCAGACTTATGCCTGTCAAAGGCCTATGGAAAAGGAGCTCAATATGAAAATGAAATTGCAAAATCAGAAAACCAATGCAATTGACCAAAACTCACCACAGAACAGAGCCGCTGAGCTTTCTCAAAAGTCGAGCGCACATCTACTGGCCTGGTCTCATCGGCCTCAGTAGAACCTCTCCCAATAAAAATGTGATTGCTCGAGACCTTTCTTGAGTCAGGCCGCCCATGGCCCCGAACATTACGCGAAGTACCTTCGAAGGGAGAAGAAGACGACGCCAGAAAGTCCTTGTCCCTCGAAGTACCTTCGACGGGAGAAAAAGACGACGCCAGAAGATCCTTGTCCCTCGAAGTACCTTTGACGGGGAAAGAAGACGGCGGCAAAGGAGGGACCTATTTGGCAAGGTCAGAAGCCTCGGGCGCTGCAGGCTCAGCTGATACATCCTCTCTAAGCCTCCGGGCGGACTTGCCTTGCTACGAGCGCTTTCACCCTCCGAGGGTTCCTTCTCTTTGTTATTGCTCCTCGGTCCCAAAGCCGATGATCCTACATGCTCTCTGGGGGGCACGATGTCATCTCAAAAAATTCCTCGATGCCTACTGATCGGAGCCAATTAGACCACTATAGAGTGGCAAGAGCGGTCGATGTAGCTTTTACCCGATAAGTCGGGATCGAATCCTTAGAGAGCTAAGAAAGGTTTGGAATTGGATTCCTATCTAATCTAGCAATGTGCAATATTCTTAATTGCACTTCCAATCATTCTTGTTTGTTCACTATTCTATTTTTATGCTAATGATGCAAGTAATTAGACTAAGTATGATATTTTTGTAAGGTTTTCTTAATTGATGGAAAGGCTCTAGGGAAGTGACTTACTCGAAGGTGAGTACCTAACGGGATCTAAAACTTCGGGAAAAATTGTTATAGTTGGGATCGTGATATAGCCAATGCACGAAATATCATTCACCCATAAACATTAAAGCCCTAAAATAGAAGATCCATTAAATACCCACACTAGGCTTGAGCCACAACCCTAGCTAATGGGTCTAGATACTCATAATAACTGAAGAAATCAAAGATTTAGATGAATAATAATCCATACAAAGTAATTACAAGATGAAGATCTAAGATTAATTGCTAAACTAGCTATACGATTACTTAAAAAGGCAAAAGTAGGAGGTTCACGTGCTCAGCTAATTAACAGATGACCTAAAAATCTGAAAAAGAAGTATTTATACACAGCTAAATTTTTCGGACAAAAATGCCCCTATAGAGGTATCGCTGATAGCGGAAAATGGACGCTGCAGCGGTGAGGCTATTGCGACCGCATGAAATCCACCGCTGACCGCGGTCTTCTAGTTTGAGCTTCAATTTTGGCTCTCTGAATCTCTCCTCCGCTGACCGCGATAAAATGACCGCTGTCGCGGTAGAGGCACCGCGGTTGCATGATTTCACCGCGGTCAGCATTGACATGAAAAGCGTCAAGGTGCATCTCTCTAAATCTTAGCCACCGCGGGCCGCATTAAATGTTCCGCTGTCCCAGTAGAGGCACCGTTGCCGCATAAAAGCACCGCGATCAGCGGTCTGTGGTGACTTGCAATCCCAAAAGTGCATCTCTCTAAACCTTGCCACCGCGGACCGCGAGATCAAGACCGCCTCAGCGGTGGACCCTCCGTGTCCGCGGTTGATTTTCCGCTGTAGCGCTCAGTTGACTCAGCTTTGCACTTGTGCGGGTTTCACTCCTTTTTTAGCTGATTTTTGATTCCTTGTCTCTTTTTGACCAAACACTGCAAACAAGCATAACATGCTAGCTTTCGAGATTACTTGTATACACTTTTAATCCAAAACTTAAGCAAAAAGGAGTGTAAAATAGGCTAGAATCCCTAGTTATCAACTCCCCCAAACTTAAACTTTTGCTTGTCCTCAAGCAAACAAAGTAATTCCCACCTCCTTAAGATAAGAGAAAAGAAAATTCAGCTGTCGTAAAGTGACATCATCTAGCATCAATTGGGACTAACAATTACCCTCAACTCAAATGCATCATTAACAACACTCAACCCATTTTAAGCACCATGGATTTAGTGCGATACAAAAGCATCAAGAGTTGACTCAACTCATCAAGGAAACTCTTTTTACTACTTTGGTCATTGTGGAACCCAAACTCATACTCCTCAACTTTCCATAAGTAAAACCTCACTTTTAGATTGTAGCATCAGAACGAGGATTGTGGGAAACACACTCATTTCTCTCAAAGGAAGGTCACAAGTCCGGCTCTAAGTAACAAAACTTGCCTCTCATGTGAGTCACCACTAATGTAAGCTCACTCAACTCAAGATCATGTAGGACTTTTGTGGGGACGTAATGAAGGCTTTTGGTTCAGGGTGGGATATATATATATTGGTCTAAGAAGGTTTCATCTTCCCTTAAGCACTTCATTTGCTTCATTTTGGCACACATTTTCTTGACTCTTTGAGTCATTTATACTTCTTTAGGGGCTACAGAGACACTCTGTCACTCTTTCTTTTTCATTTCAATTCTTTTTCTCCTTTCTAGTCTTTCCTACCCTTTCATTTTTTGCTTTTATTGACTCCCTTCATTGTTCACTTTCTTTTTGACTTTTTGGCTTTTCTTTCTTTTTCTTTTTGCTTTTCCTTTTCTTCATTTTGTACCTTTTATCACTTTTGCATTCCTCGTCTCTCCCCCCCCCCCCCGAAACTTATGCTTTTTCCTTGTGCTAAGGAAAGATCGGGTGCCAAGAGAGGATCATTTTAGAACGCATAAAGGTTTGTATCATGGTTTTTTAAAGAATAAGGTCTATGGCTCAACGGGGTTGACTGGGGATATCATCATTGGTGGGCTATGGATGTTTTCAAGTCTCAATTAGGATTAAGGAGAGCCTATAATCACTTCTCAAGTCGAGCTACACTTAGGATTTCTCCTCAACAAACATTCAGGGCATGTTCTAGACTCATTGGCACGGGACCTAGACTTGCAAATCAATACCTCACCACACAAGCTATAATATTGCTAAAGAGACAGAGTCGGGGGCCCACAACAACCTTAGCTAAGATTTGAGCAACGCAAATGGTTCCGAAAAACCACATGCTGATTGTTTAGTCAACACAAGAGTCTCAAGGGTCACAACGTATCACCATTCTATACACACCAATTTGTTCTACTAACCATAGGTACAAGGACAATATGTTACGGCCGAGT
>NC_031998.1:9729543-9760988 GCF_001879085.1 Nicotiana attenuata
TATTATTCCAGCCACCTGATTGTTCGTTCTCCCAATTGTGTGTTGCCATTCCAGTTCCCTGGTGTTTGGTTGCTTGTTGCCCATTCTGATTTTGTTCCCCTAGTTGCTATTCCCTTGTTGGTTTTGATTCCCTCAATAGCCTTGGGATCTCCATTGTTGTTGTTGGTTAGGACCATTGCCCCTTTGTCCTTGATAATTGTTCACGTAATGCACTTCTTCACTTTGCTCATCATACCCATCATCCTGGTTAACTCTGCTATTGCCTGACCATGGTTGTGGAGCTCTTTATGCAGGTGAATGACTGTGGGATCACCTTGTGGCACATTGGCTCGACCGTGCCAAGCTGAGGAAGTGTCTGCCATCTCATCCAAAATCTCACACGCCTCAGCATAAGGCGTGTTCATAAAATTTCCCCCTGCTAGCTCGTTCACCACACACTGATTGGTCGTGTTAATACCACGGTAGAAAGTCTGCTGGATCATGCTTCGGTCATATCATTGTTCGGACATTTTTCACCATTGTCCGATACCTTCCCCAGATTTCATGAAGTGGTTCGTTAGGTTCCTATTTGAAGGCCAAAATCTCATCTCTCAAGGTCTCCATATATCCCGGACAGAAAAACTTTGCTATAAACTTGTTCGCCAACACATCCCAAGTATGGATGGAATGGTTGGGAAGTATTTCGAGCCAGTCCAAAGCTTTCCCTCGAAGTGAGAAAGGGAACAATCTCAATCTTAGAGCATCCTCTAACACATTTGTCTGCTTGCTTCCCCAACAGGTATCCACGAAGCCTTTAAGATATTTATATGCATTCTGATGGGGAGCCCCTATGAGGTACCCTCGCTGCTCCAATAAAGTCAACATCACATTTGTTATTTGAAAATTGCCCGCCCGGATCCGGGCTGGGACAATTGCACTTGCGTAGCCCTCATTTGGAATCACCCGATGAGCGACTCTTGGAGGAGGCGAGGGAGGGTCTGGAATGTTGTCATTGGCCTGGCGGCCTCTTTTTTGACCTTGAGGTACTAGAGGCACCTCATCTTCTCCATTATCATCAAGCTCCTCCCCCGGTGGAACATTTCAAAGAGGATCATTGTTTTGCCATTCTGTACTTGAATTGATGATTCACACACGTTAGTAAAATAACACGAAAGAAAAAGAAGACACAAAACTAGTTAGACAGATAGCAAAAACCGTTTAGCTCCCCGGCAACGGCGCCAAAAAGTTGATCGGAGCCAACCCTACACCACTATAGAGTGGAAAGAGCGGTCGATGTAGCTTTTACCTGATAAGTCGGGATAGAATCCTCATAGAGCTAAGAAAGGTTTGGAATTTGATTCCTATCTAATCTAGATAAGTGCAATGTTCTTAATTGCACTTCCAATCATTCTTGTTTGTTCACTATTCTATTTTTGTACTAATGATGCAAGTAACTAGACTAAGTATGATATTTTTGTAAGGTTTTATTAATTGATGGAAAGGCTCGAGGGAAGTGACTTACTCCTAGGTGACTACCTAACAGTATCTAAAACTTAGGGCAAAATTGTTATAGTTGGGATCATGATATAGCCAATGCACGAAACTACTCACTCTATACCTCTCGGTAGTTTGAGTGACTTTGCCCTAATTGGCTTTCTCAAGACCAATTGGGTGTTCAAATTTGTGCAAGCAAAGTTGGCTCTAGTCGGGTATTACTATCTCTAGATTTAACCCTTTAATTGGGGCTATCAATCTCTTGAATGAGATAGAATGCACCCCAATTCCTTGTTGACCTAAATTTCCTAAACATGGGCTCTCTTTCTCAAGAAGAGCCTAAGTCAAAAAGGCACAAATTAGTGTTTGGAACCATCAATTCAACATTAAAAGCACAAAACAGGCCAAATATCATTCACCCACAAACATTAAAGCCCTAAAATAGAAGACCCATCAAATACCAACACTAGGGTTGAGCCACAACCCTAGCTAATGGGTGTAGCTACTCATAATAACTGAAGAAATCAAAGATTAAGATGAATAATAATCCATACAAAGTAATTACAAGATGAAGATCTAAGATTAATTGCTAAACTAGCTGTAAAACTACTCAAAAAGGCAAAAGTTGGCGGTTCACGTGCTCAGCTAATTAACAGATGACCAAAAAATCTAAAAAAGAAGTATTTATACACAGCTAAATTTTCCGGAGAAAAATGCCCCTACGGAGGTACCGCTGACAGCGAAAAATGGACTGCTGCAGTGGTGAGGCTACCGCGGACCGCGGTCTTCTAGTTTTAGCTTCAATTTGGGCTCTCTGAATCTCTCCTCTGCTGACCGCGATAAAACGACCGCTGTCGCGGTAGAGGCACTGCGGCCGCATGATTCCACCGCAGTCAGCGGAAACTTGAAAAGCCACAAGGTGCATCTCTCGGAATCTTAGCCACCGTAGACCGCGGTAAATGCTCCGATGTCGTGGTAGAGGAACCGCTGCCGCATAAAAGCACCACGGTTAACGGTCACTTGTAATCCCAAAGGTGCATCTCACTGAACCTTGCCACCACGAACCGCGAGGTCAAGACCGCCTCAGCGGTGGACCATCCGCGTCCGCGGTTGATTTTCTGCTGTAGCGCTCAGTTGACTCAGCTTTGCACTTGTGCAGGTTTCACTCCTTTTTTAGCTGATTTTTGACTTCCTTGTCTCTTTTTGACCAAAAACTGCAAACAAGCATAACATGTTAGCTTTGGGGATTACTTGTATACACTTCTAATCCAAAACTTAAGCAAAAAGAAGTGTAAAATAGGCTAGAATCCCTAGTCATCACCTACGGTGACGGAGTTAGCGCACGTAAAACAAAGTACCTTTCAAAGAAAACAAACCACACAGCATGTACCATGGTGTTTTACCTCCCATGTACCCTTGGACAGATATCTCCACTTACGCCCGTCATAGGTCGAGCGGGCTGCCAATTTCCGAGCCCAATCCGTTAGGTCGGGAACCTCATAGGGCATTCACAGGATTGCTGCAAAAAAGAAAAAGAAAGCGTCTCTTCAGAATCCGCATTCATCATGAGCAAAAATGATAAAAACACAAGTGTACCACTTACGTGTGAAATTCCATTTCTTGGGAAATAGCAGGAACTCCACTGGGATAATATCAACAGTCCATACTCGGACGAATCGATTCATCCACCCTAGGTCCCCATCTTCTTCATCGTTGACAAAAAAGGGCCTGGCAGATCGGCATTGCAAAGTTATCGGGCCTCAGTGATGAAAGGACTGATACAGCCTAATGAGATGGCTAAGGGTGAACTCAAGCCCGGCTTCCTCCGTGAGGAACCTCATCATCAATACCACCCTCCAGAATGACGGGTGAACCTATGCCAGGGTTGCCCGATATCTTCGACAGAATTCGAGCACGACTTTATCAAGAGGGCCCAACGTAATGGGATATGTGTATGCATTCAGAACCCCTCCACATGAGCCATGATGCTCTCTCCCAGGGAAGGTACCTACAGTACCACCTTTTCTCCCCATTCACAGTCTCTCCTCACTGCCTCGAGGTTTCCATCTCCTATTGATGAAATGAAACTCGATGCATACTCCCAATGGCCCTGAACATTGGGAGGGCTCTCTGACGTAAGGTCCCTCCTCCAGACAAAACCTCTCAGGGCTAGCTCCCCGGACGCTGGTGGTGTACCACCAGCCAAGCGGGAAGTAGAAGTGGGACTCTCCTCTTCTTGGTGAATAGGTTTGGGTGTGGCATCCATAACTGTGGCGGAGCAAAAAAGGGGAAACGGTGCTTAAGCGAAAGCTTCGAATTAAACTGGTGAAAGAGCTGATACAAGAAAGAAGAACTCTATGAAAAAGATAACTGCTTAAAGTAGCGGAATCCTCAAATGAAGAGGGAAACAAACTCATATGTGGAGCAAGCAGCGACTGTCCGCCTACCCTTAATTGGCCAATTAATGCTGGCCAGTCCATTGTCACTTTCAGGGAGGTGTACCGGCGGGATCACCTCGATCATTTCCTGGCCGTGTTATATGACCGACGCTGTCATACAACGTTCGATCAGAGACCCCCGTATCGACACAGCCTCGAGACAGTACCCGGTCTCGAGGATCTTTGTTGCTATAACGATGGGCTCTAAGGGGCTACCCGCATAAACCTAACCTCGATATGGTCCACGATCTTGAGCATCCTTCTAGATCCGAACCGGTTCCCATTCAAGGGTTATTAATAAAAGCCTCGGAGCTATTTTTTGCCTACAGTTCAATTCACGCACGCTCTCGGTTACTTTAGCCTGGGGGCCATCTTCATTTTAAGTTCAAAGCAAGTTTTCGAGGCTACCCGAGTTCGAGTAAACTCTCGCTCGGGGACTATTTGAAAAGGCCCAAGGCCTGTCTTTATTTTCAGGTGATCAAGCAAATTCATCTCTCAAGGACTACCTACAGGACCTAAAAGGGCTAAGTCATGATCTGAAATTCGAGGCCCCACTCTCACTCAAATTCGAAGTCAGAAGTCCCGGCGGCCTAAATTTGTATCAGGTGAATCAGGACTTAGTCCGAGGGATGTCAAAGGGTTTTCAAGAAATATCGTATTAACCAAATAAAAACCAAGGGAACGCCCACGTCCGGGTCCAGTACACGGGCCGATCGATAGAGTCACATGCCCGGATTATTTACAAACGCATGCAAAGGGAAATCTGAAACAAGTCAAAGACAAATCGAGGAAATATTTTTTGTATTGATAAACTACGATTACAAAAGCCCACGAAGGGTCCTTTCACAGAAACAAAGAAACAAAGACAACTGCTAAAAGTCTAATCTACTCTGGAAGGTACATCCTCGGGGGCGACATCTACGAGAACCATTTCCTTAGGGGTCCCATTTTGATCTTTAGAGCGACGCCTTTGAGAATCTCCTCCGAAACAGCAATAGATGAAGAAGAAGGCTATAGCCTATCAACGAGCAAAAGCTTTAAAGCTAGGAAAGTTGTGTCTTGGTGAAAAATTTTGCTAGTATGGGTCTTGTCAGCACTACTATTGTGAAGCCACTTCTTGAGACGTTGCACCGATGTGGGATGCAACAGTTAGGAGATGACGCCACCTCACTCCAGGGAAAGCAGAGGGAGTGAAGCGCCACACCAGGTTGAAGTTAAGAGAGATGAGCAGCAGTTCAAGGACCACATATCCTCTGATGTGGGAACAATTTGGAGCCCCTCTCTCATCATTTCGGGCCAACAACAACAACAACAAACCAGTACGATCCCACTCAGCGGGGAAGAGTTCTGAAAGAGAACCATGGCAAAACTGGCAAAACCGCTGCCGTGTGACCTTACGGTCACGGGCTCGAACCATGGAAAATAAAGTTTGGATGAGGAAGAAAGGAGTAGAAAGTTGTTGAAGAATGACTGGATGAAGTTTTGATTCAAGAAACCTCCCATTAATAGAAAGGAAGTAGTGTAACAAATGACGCAATCAATGCCTTTGGGAAATGTATCGCCAGGCGCAATCAACGCTTTTTGGGAAATGGATCAGAGGCGATATGACCGCCTTTGGGAGAATAAACCGACAGTGTATTGAATGCCTCTGAAGATGGATTGACAGGGTGTTTTCAGCCACTTGGAGCACTGACGTCATGAGCATGACGTAATCACGAGATGTTCAAGAAAGTCAAGAGTCAGGATCGTTTCTTATAATTTTTATTCTAAGAAATGCGGGGACTATCTGTATACAGTAAAAATCGGAAGACCTAATTTTATGGCCATTATGACACTTCGCAAGCACGTCTCCAAAGGCTCGAGGCACGGCTCGAGGTTCGACCCCGAGGGTTCCCGACGTGCGACCTTAGGGTAGTGTAAATCGACGATTATGATGGCATGATGGGAAGTTCCCAAGGTACTTGATTAAAGCTGACCAAGTCTATTAGGCTAGTACAAGCCCGTACCGTGGCATTAAATGGCTGTATCAGCCACGTATCTTTGTAATAAATGCATCTGTACCATGTTGGGATTTCCCCTCATATATAAAGGGGATCCTTGTCATTTTGTAACGGGGACACAGACAGCACACAACATTGAATACAAAAACAAAAACATACTCTCCTTTGGTCTTATTACTTACGTTTATTGCTTACATTTATTGTGTTCCATTAATTGTTCTTCATTTATTGCTCATTATTGATCGTAAAGAGCCCTCATCAAGGCCTTTAGAACTGTTAGTTCCCCATTAGTTATTCAGAGCTCAATGCCTAACTCGACCTCGACCTCGAGGCCCCGTATAAGCTAGCTCAAGGCCCCGATTCTCAGTCACTCGGTTTGTGTATCGCGCTATCCTTCAAGTTCTTACCTTATTTTCTAGTCTCACGCTCAACATCTACTGCTTAACAACTAGCATAAAAATAAATCACGTATTTTTAGAACCACAAAATCAAATCTAATTGTAATTACCATTTTGATGGTAAATAGAGGCCATCATCCTAGGCCGTTTCATTTAGCACTTCAGACATCCCGTGGAGCTTCAGAGGGTCGTGGTCCTTATGTACCTCCTTCAGGGCAGCTAGCTTATAGTGCCTCGCCAGCTCCTATTAGAGCACCTCCTCTTCAGAGATATTATCGCGGTCAGCCGGCTCGTCAAAGTCAGTCTCAGTTTCCTCAGCCGCAGTATTCGGATGGATGCTTTCGGTGTGGTGAGTATGGGCATGTCGGGAGGACTTGTCCGAGGTTAGTGGGTGTTCAGTCGCAGTATTAGAGTTCTCGTGCCATGATTCTGGAACCGCCTGCCCAGCCAGCTAGAGGTAGGGGTCAGGGAGCCAGAGGTAGGGGTCAGCCCGCTAGAGGTAGAGGTCAAGCCGTTAGAGGTGGAGGCCAAGCCGCTAGAGGTGGAGGCCAGCCAGCAAGAGGCCATCCTAGGTATATGGTTCAGAGTGGTGGGGCCCATCCCCGATGTTATGCTTTCCCAGTCATGCCTGAGGCTGAGTCCTCCGATGTAGTAATCATAGCTATTATTTCGACTTATAGTAGAGATGCTTCAGTTCTATTTGATCCAGGATCTACGTACTCCTATGTGTATTCTTATTTTGCTTCATATTTGGTTGTGCCTCGTGATTCTTTAAGTGCTCCCGTGTATGTGTCCACACCAGTGGGGGATTCTATTGTTATAAATCATGTCTATCATTTGTGTGTGGTTATTATTGGGGGTCTTGAGACCAGCGTAGATCTCCTACTTCTCGATATGGTTGATTTCGATGTCATTTTGGGGATGGAATGGTTGTCACTTTGTCATGCTATATTGAACTGTCACGCAAAGACCGTGACCTTAGCATCGCCAGGGTTGCCTCGATTAAAGTAGAGAGGGACTCCTGGTCATTCTACCAGAAGGGTTATCGCTTATAAGAAGGCTCGGCGTATGGTCGAGAAAGGGTGTTTGGCTTATTTGTCTTATGTTCATGATTCTAGTACGGAGGTTCCTTCTATGGATTTTGTGCCAGTTGTTCTAGAGTTTCCAGAGGTATTTCCTACAGACCTGTCGGGGATGCCACCCGACAGGGATATTCACTTTTGCATTGATTTGGCTCCGGGCACTCATCCTATTTCTATTCCGTCGTACCGCATGGGTACAGATTTAGTACAGGATGACTTGGATAAGGTTAAGATCATTCAGGATAGACTTCATACAGCTCAGCCAAGCAAAAAAGTTATGCCGACCGTAAAGTTCGTGATGTAGCATTCATGGTCGGAGAGAGAGTGTTGCTTCGGGTGTTGCCCATGAAGGGCATGATGAGATTTGGGAAGAAGAGCAAGCTAAGCCCTAGGTTCATCGGGCCTTTTGAGATCCTTGATCTAGTAGGAGAGGTGGCTTACAGACTTGCGTTGCCGCAAGGTTTATCAACAGTGCATCCAGTGTTTCATGTGTCCATGCTTCGGAAGAATCACAGCGATCCATCCCACGTGTTAGATGTCAGCACGGTCCAGTTGGACAATGATTTGACCAACGAGGAGGAGTCGGTAGCTATTCCAGACCGGCAGGTTCGTTAGTTGAGATCGAAGAGTTATCCTTCGGTTCTTGTGCAGTGGAGAGGTCAGCCAGTTGAGGCAGCTACCTGGGACTCTGAGTCCGATATGCTGAGCAGATATCCCCATCTTTTCACCGACTCAGGTACTTTTCTATGTCCGTTCGAGGATGAACGGTTGTTTTAGAGGTGGAGAATGTGATGACCCAAAAGGTCATCTTCTGTTTTAGAACTCAAACTCGTGTTTCGAGGCCTTAAAAACCTCACTTTATCTTTCCACTATTTGTGTGCGCAGTCCGGGCGCCATTCCGGAAAGCCTTTATTTGGAAAATTTATGAAAATAAAAAATTTTGGCTTAAAAGGTTGATTTTTGTTGACTTCGGTCAACGTTTTAGGTAAACGGACCCGAACCCGTGATTTGACGGTCCAGGTAGGTCCATAGTAAAATATGGGACCTGGGCGTATGCCCGGAATCGAATTCCGAGGTCCGAAGCCCGAGAAATGAATTTTTGATTAAAATTGTAAGATTGAAAATCTAAGGAATTAAAGAAATTGATTAATGTTTGATCTCGTTGGTATTGGGTCCGTATTTTGGTTGTGGAGCCCGGTATAGGTTTAATATAATATTATTTAAGTCATGTCTGTGAAATTCGGTCAAAAATGGAGTTTATTTGACGTGATTTTGATCCTTAGTTGAGAAAATAGAGTTTTAAAACTTCTTGAAAATTTCATGCAATTTGGTGCTAAATTCGTAGTTCTGGATGTTATTATGGCGATTTGATCACGCGAGCAAGTTTGTATGATGTCTTAAGACTTGTGTGCATGTTTGGTTTGGAGCCCCGAGGGCTCGGGTGAGTTTCAGATAGGCTTCGGAGTGATTTGGAACTTAGAGAATTTTGCTGGTATAGTTGAACCTGTTGCAGGCCTCTGATCTCGCATTTGCAAGATAAGGCATCGCAATTGTGAACATCACAGGTTCCGCATTTGTGAGGCCTTCATCGCATTTGCAAAGGAAGGCTGGGCCAGCAGTTATCGCAATTGTGACGATTTCTTCGCATTTGCGAAAGCAGCAGGACTGTGAAGGGCTTCGCAATTGCGATGGCTCTTTCGCATTTGCGAAGCTCAGGTCACAAATGCAACATCTGCAACTGATAACTTTGGGACTTGGACGGGATTTTTCATTCATTCTCCTATTTTTCAGAACCCAAACTTCAAGAGGCGATTTTTCAAGGGCTAGTTCTTCCCCAAATCATAGGTAAATGATTCTTAACTTATTTCTTTCAATCTATTACATCTTTTTACAAGATTTTATCCTAGAATCTAGGGTTTTTCGTGGTAGAATTGGGGATTTTTTGGTAGAACTTAGGAATTTCGAAATTTAGGGATTTGGACCTCAAATTGAGGTCAGATTGCAAAACCAATTGTATATCCGGGCTCGCGGGTGAATGGGTAATCAGGTTTTGGTCCGAATTTCGAGTTTTGACCAAGCAGGCCCGGGGTTGGTTTTTGACATTTTGGGAAAAATGTTGGGAAACTTATAATTTTGCATTGGATTTGATTTTTTTAGCAGAAATTAATTTTCTTAAGTTAATTATGACTAGATACAAGTGGATTGGGGGTGGAATCGAGAGGTAAAGCGGTAATTGAGCTTTGAGTTAGCCGTTGGATTGAGGTAAGTGTTTGGTCTAACTTTGACTCGAGGTATTAGGGATCCCCGACTTAATTTCTATGTGAAATTCCATGTGTGTGGCGTAGGTGTGGTGACGAGTATCTATGCACCGCCAAATTTTCTGCTTCGCTTGTTCCCTTCCCCGTTCCTAAAATATTATATTCCTGCCTTAACTGCTACACGCTTGTTTATGCTTCAATGTCTAATTGCTTCTTGATAGATGTTGTTTTCTTTAATTAAGGAATTAATTGTTCCGTAGTTTCATTGTATTACATTATTGGTTTGAGTTGGTTTATTGGTGTTACATGATACATGTTGGTTGGTTTCGCTGTATAGATTTCCGTTTGGTTTGGTTTGAGGCACAAATATTATGGAGGGTTTGAGCTAAACTGTGAAATACTTGTTCTTATTGTGTCGTTGGTACTGATATGGTGGTATCGGGTTACACGCCGCAATAGGACGAATAAGGGTGAAATGTAATTGTCTGTTAGGATCGGGCTGCGCGCCGCAACAAGGAGTAATAAGGGTGGACAGGTGGGATCGGGTTGCGCGCCGCAACAGGAGGACTAAAGGTGATATGTTGAGGAGTAATAAGGGTAGACTGGTGGGATCGGGTTGCACGCCGCAACAAGGTGTAATAAGGGTGAATGTTCGTATTGTACTGATTATATGGTGGGATCGGGATGTGCGCCACATCATTTGTTGTTTATGTATCCTTCTTCTGCTGTGATATATTCCTGTAGTATTGAAACACTCTTAAGGATTGGTTATAGCTGAGTACTGGCAAGTTGTTTGGGTTCCGTATTTACTTTGTTGCAAGTTAGTGTTCCAATTCGTTCCGTATCTCCTTTTTGCCTTATTATATACTGTTGTTGGTTATATTGTTTATGCCCCGCCGTAGCCTCATCACTACCTCGTCGAGGTTAGGCTCGGCACTTACCAGTACATAGGGTCAGTTGTATTAATACTGCACTCTGCACTTTCTGTGCAGATTTTGGAGCTGGTTGTCGCTGATCGAGAGGTCGGTTGCAAGCTTTCACCTAGGAGACCCAAGGTATTCCTGCAGGCGTCTGCAGGCCCTGGCGTCCCCTCCTATATTCTTCATTTCTTCTTTATTTTCTTTCAAGCCTGATGTACTTTTCTTTCAGACCAAAACTTGTAGTTATTCATAAAATGTTCGTGGGTTGTGACACTAGTTTCTGGGTGGTAACTGTTTCGATTTTGTTAATGGTAAAAGGATAATCAGTTAATTATGTACTTCTGCTTTTATTTCCGTTGATTTAGTTTTGTTAAAATTTTAATTATAAAATGTAATGTAAAAGGGTGAGTAAAACTTTAGCGTTGGCTTGCCTAGCGAGTGTGATATTTTGCGCCATCGCGGTCCCGACGGTGGAAAATTAGGGTCTTGACATCATTGGTAAGTGATTCTAACCCATTTTCTTTCAATCTTTCATTACATTTCCTATGATTTCAACCTAAAATCTAGGGTTCATGGTGGAAATTAGGGGTTTGGGTAGAATAGGAAATTTTGTGCAATTGGAATTTGGACCTTAAATTGAGGTTGGATTCCAAAATAAATTACATAACCGGGCTCGGGGGTGAATGGGTAATCGGGTTATGGTCCGAATTTTGGGTTTGGACCAAGCAGGCCCGGGAGTTGACTTTTGTTGACTTTTTTAATAGTGACCTAAATTGAATCTTTTGCAATCAAGGGTAATTTCTAAGGCATATTTTGAATTGGTTGGTTGGTAATTTGCTAGATATTGTTGGTTTGGAGGCTTGTGTGAAAGGCAAAGTTGTGGTTGAGCTTTGAGTGCTCTATGGAGTGAGGTAACTGTCATAGTTAACCTTGACTTGAATGAATTAGGAACCCTCAGACTATGTGCTATGTGAATTTCATTGTTAACCAAGGTTTCCTTTTTGGTTCAGTTTGGCATTCATCTATCATTAAGGTTCTCGTGATTTGAATTGTTAAATTAACTGTCCACATTGAGCATTTGGTACTGATATGGTGGGATCGGGTTGCATGTCGCAATAGGTAGAATAAGGGCTAATTGATATGGTGGAATAAGGGTAAATTTGTATTGTACAGTGGGATCGGGTTGCACGCCGCAACAGGTATAATAAGGGTTGATTGATATGGTGAAATAAGGGAGAACAATGATATTGATATTGATATATGGTAGGATCGGGCGCGCCACAACATATATATGTTATGTGTTATTGTCGATGTTATTACGGTGAAATAAAGGAGGATTCTGTGTTGTAGGGTGGGATCGGGTTGCGCTCCACAACAACCAATGTGTTTCTATTTCCTAGAGCTGTGTTGGTTTTCGGGATTCTCATTTGAAATGTTAAGGATTGGTAATTCTGGACAACACCGGTTTATTACTTGAGGTTGTGGTTATTATTATTTGCAGTTGACTTTCTTATCCTGTTCCGTATTTCCTTTTTCCACCTGTATTATATACTTCGTACAGATTGTAGTGTGAGTGACCCTCCTTAGCCTCGTCACTACTTTGTTGAGGTTAGGCTCGGCACTTACAGAGTACATGGGGTCGGTTGTACTCATACTACAAATCTGCACTTCTTGTGCAGATTTAGGAGTCGGTCCCAGCGGCAGTTATTAGTGAGCTCGGATTGGACAGCTTGCGGAGACTTGAGGTACAGCTGCTCAGCGCCCGCAGCTCCTGGAGTCCCCTTCCCTTTTCTTTTATTCAGCTATGTATTTTTATTCAGACGTCTTTGTATTTATTTTAGACCCTTGTATGTACTATTCTAGTAGCTCGTACACTAGTGACACCGGATCCAGGGATTATTAGTAGATGTTTGGCATTTTTAGCTTCCGAAATTATATTTTGGTTTATTTTCATTATTTCTATTCTTCCCCATTATCTAATTTAAACTGTTAAAAATGGATAAGTTGTTCTAACGTTAGCTTGCTTAGCAAGTGAAATGTTAGGCGCCAATACGGTCCCGATGATGGAAATTCCGGGTCGCGACGACCAAAGTTTAAAAAAATTTGCCACCGAAACGGACGCAAATGGTTAAATAAAATTGTTTGACTTTTAGTTTTCGACTGAATCCGTCGTAATTTTTTATCCTGAATTTTGCGCCAAAGGTTGCGACCAATTATGTCGAAAGAATAGTTGAAAGAATTAAAAAATATAACAAATATTATTTTTGAAAATTCCGACCGAATCAGTCGGATATTTCCGACTAATTTTTCCGGCCGATAATTTTCAATCACAAATCAGTTATTTTTTAGTAGTGTTAGTAATGCATTCATTAGCTATGCAGGGAATATTTCTTATCCAATGTTTGGTGTGGTGTATCAAAAATTAAAATACCACGCATAATTTTTAAGAAAATTAGTTGTTTACAAAATACCCTCCATATTCTTTAGTTTAAAGGAACTTTAAGGATAATTTTGCCTTTAATCATGCTAATGCATGCGCTAATAACTTTGGTATTGCTAATACCATAACTTGCTAAGTATTAGTTATATATAGGGTAATACCAAATAGGTTTTATAACTAATACTTGCATTAATAGTACATAGGTGAAAAAGTGTACCAAACAAGGGATTAGTAATACCAAAAGCTAATGCATGCATTATTTTCTCTAGTGCATCCTACCAAACGACCCCTAATAGTAACCATTTCATGTAGTGTATTATGTATTATGTAGTGTAATGTGTGCGTTAACTTTTTAAAAAGAAGTATGACGTGTTTATGCAAATCTATTGTATACTTCAATATTGACAAGTTAATTTCTATGATATTCAAGTAAAGTAACATAAATCGCTCAATCGTGGAAATTCGACTAATTAGTAGGATAGAATCACTATATATTGTCATCTAAAACTAGATAATCTTCATTTGTTAGGATATTTCTTCTTTCTACTAGTTGATGTCGCTTGTTCCTCACCCAACTAAAGCATGTAGAATCTACCGCGTTTTAATAACAATCAATTGTTCTCTTTCCTAGTTCTCTTTACTGCAGCCTCACATGACTCTCGATTAGTTCGAGACATGGTTTTGAATCTTGATGGAACGGGAGCCGCAACTTTTTTCAAGTCACGAACAAAGTATTGTGATTTGGTGTTCTGATGTGCACACTCGCATCGTAGACCACAGTTAAACTCATATGGATCTTAGTATTTTTCTTCACGTAAATCATCATCCCACTCTATCAGAAGATGAGACTTAGATATGTCAAACTCAATATGAGTGATATCAGGCGAGAGGAACTAACACCACGAGAGGAACTGCCATTAAGAAGTTCACAAGCACACCAATAATGTGGTTGGGTACTGTTTGACCAAAAAATATAAATCTTTGGTTAACCTAATTAAATAAGAGGATAAGGGGTTAGTCCTAGTTAAAGATAATAACCTTAGATCTAAAATCGGTTTATGTGGATAACGTGGGACCACGTCAAAGTGGATTTAATGCAATACACATTAAATGTTACGGTTGTTAATGGAATGGGAATAATGATAAGCAATAATAACAATAAAAGGCAATAAATATAAATAGAGAGAATGATTCACCCAATATTGAATGAGGTGGATGATTCCTCTTTCTGACAATGATGTAAGACAAACAACTATGGGAATATAGGAGACTTTCTCAGATCTGATGTGAAAAGTATAGAATAAACAATTGACCAAATCTCTTTGGAAAAGCAGTGTTTGTATCTATCTATAGAGCTTGCTTTTCAAAAGTGTTCTTGTCATATAGAATATTACATGCCTTTTGCCTTATCTTTCATACTATTTATACGGGATATTCCCAAAGAACCCTAAAAGGAACAAAGAGAGGGAATATTCAATAGAATATTCCCTTTGAAGGCTCCAAAGCTATACTAGTCGTTACTTCTATCCATGCTGCTCGACCTCGCCCCTGATGAATCACTCAGCGGCTTGTTCGGTTGGCCACTGATCGACCTCGGCCAAACTGCCCATATTGATTTACAGCACACTCATGTCAATCGTCTCCGCGTATCGAATTTCTCTAGTTCGATTTTGACCCATACAGTTAGTCCCTCCGCTTATTGAGGTCATCTTTTGGTCGACCTCGATGAGCTGACTTCATTAGTCATAGTTTGAGAAATTCGGATGGGGAGGTCGAGTAGTGAGGATCGTGGACAAGATGGTGACGTGGCGTTTTGAGAACCACACTTAAAGACGTTGGATCAGAGTGACGTCACAGCCTCACGCGTCATCATTACGCATCTTCCCGATGCATTGCATCGCTTCCCGTGTCCTTGTCATTTTGATCCCTGTGCATTTGATGGTTAATTATCTCGATCCGAACGCAGATGTTCTCTATAAATAATGGGGGGAAACCCTTTGAGTTAACCTTTACATTTCCGAACCCTTGAACCTGCATCTTTTCTTCCCTTCTTCTTCTTTCTGTGTTCCTACTCTAGTTGCTTCCATTTTTTTGCACTCTTACTGTCCTTTCTAGTTTGAGCGGTTCCTGTTGTTTCTTCCTTTTTCGAGTTCGTATCTTCTGTATTTACAACTAACCAAAAATGGTGGATACAACCCTTGTTTCTGGTGAGGCTCTTGAACCCACCACCTTAGTAGTGAGAATGCCCCCTCACGATGAGGATGTTGTTGTTGTTGAGGATGAGAGCATTCCTATCGTGGAGGAGATCATTCCTCGTAACGATAGAGCCCGGTCAGATTTCTCGAAGTCAGCTATAGATGAACCTGAACCTGTCTAGTTCGAAATGGATGTGTCCACTTTGGCCGAACTTAGGGCCAAATACAACATCCCAGCCCATATCGACTTGGTCCCGGCTGGCCGTGACATAATCCATATCCATCGCCCTGGGTTGTGCCTTCTACGCATACCCGTTCCATGTGGGATATTCTCTTCGTCTTCCCCCGCTGGCAGAGGAACTCTGCCGCTACTACGGCGTAATCCCGGCCCAACTCTCCCCCTATATTTATAAACTCTTCCTCATGTTGATAAAGTACGCGGAGCTTGCCAACCGCGGGATTTTGATCCGCCATCTGCTACATCTTTTTGCGCTCAGCTTTCACAGAGGTACGATGATACACCTACGCCACCGGGTGGGACCAAGGGATTGGTAGTGAAGATGGACGATAACACAAATCGTCGATTTTGGTTTAACTTTTTCTTCATTAAGATCGAGCATGTGGTGGCGAATCCCAGTGGATTCCTTGAAGTGTGGAACTTTTCCCGTAACTGTTTTTACTAACTGATTGATTGTCGTCTCTCTCCTGTGACCTAATCATTCTTCTTCTTCTTTTGTGCAGCCGAGAAGGAGCCTCCTATGTTGGTCGCTGACATTCGCGACTGGCTAAGTCAGATTTTACCACACACGGTAGGGATCTGCGAATGGTCTTCGTTCAACAAGAAGTTAGGACGTAAACATTCTTCGACCGGTAAGTTATTCATTTCGATCTTTTGTTGCTTCGACTTTCATGGCGTCTTCTTTTTCTCTCCCTCCTTTCATATAGTAGGGTCAATTTTAACTTCTATTTTTGATGTCAGGTCGGAGGGCTGCAAGAAGAGTGAAGGCTCCTACCCCCGCTTTTCATCAATCGGGTGCATCGACCAGGTCTCTACTCGCTACAACTGCAAGTAAATCCGTATCGATTGTTGCTTCTCCTCAGACCTCGCTAGGCCCATCGGTAGAGACTCCGACTTCTCCTATTTGCACTTAGTGGACGAGTCGTCACCGAGCGAGGAGGAAGCAATTCCGTTAAAAAGCGGAGAATAGAAATTGGCGGCGAGACAGTATGAAGTAAAGGGTTAACAAGGGGTGATCCCGAGTTGGCCACGGTCACATCCGAGGGGGGCGTGGCTTTGAACACTGAGACTTAGCCCCCTTCAGATGTAGAAATTGCTCCCTTACCCGAGGCTGCCGTGGAAGGAGGAGGGAAATCAAAGGCGGTGGAGGTCGTTCCGAGGAATGATTTATCGCCGTCGGGGCAGGCCGACGTTCCTTCCTCTGCCGAGGAGAGGGGAAAATGTGTGGCTGTAGATGGCTATGAGTCTGGTTCCGACATCGATCCCGATGAGGTACGGAGTTCGATGACGGGTTTACTCGGGTATAAGTGAGGACGGAGGGATCTACTCACACCATAGTCATTCCCTTGGACTATGACTTGTTGGTGAATACAGAGAGCGTAGTTCCTTCTTTGGTTCCTCTCTGCTCTAGCACCAAGAACAACACTTTACCGATGTTTAAGGATGTCGATCTACCGTTAGGCATATCCGAAATGTCTTTGAGGGTAATTTGTTTATGTTTTTTTTGTTGTTCTTGTACCTTACGTCCTTTCTCCTTTTTGTTGTACTGACTCTTTTCTGATCTTCCTTTTTCACTAGACTCTCATTTTGGAGATGAGAACGCCCGTCGAGAGGAGAAGCGGAAGGTCGTTTTTAAGAAAATTGTTTTGAAATTTCGTGAGTACCATGCCAAGTACCACGAGATACGCACCCAATTTTGTGCAGATGATAATTTCCAGTCTCTTAGAGATGAGTTGAGGCAGAAGGACAATGAACTTGTGAGGGTCATCGGTGAATGTAACGAGCACGAGGGAGCACTTAGAGCCAAGGAGGACGAGCTTGAGGTGAGCAGGGGTGGCGGCTAAGTGTGCCGATCTTCAGCCTCAAGTGGCATCTCCGCAGGCTGAGCTTGAGCAGAGCTCGAACAGGGCCGAAGATTTGAGTTATGAGTTGATTGGGAAGACGATGGAGTTGATAAAAGCCAAGGAGGCCAGGATGGAGGCTTTGGTGAGGGTGGCGGCATCGGAGGAGGTTATCTGCGTCCTTAGATCTGAACGGGCAACTGAAGCGGAAGCGGTCGTGCTCAGGGAGGGAAGGCTTGAGGAGCGGGTTGGCGAGCTTGAGGGAGAGATTTCAAATTTAAATGATCAGTTCGCCGCTCTTGAGGCCGAAAGGCGCAGTTATTGGCTCGACCATCTTCCTCTCACGCTTCCGCTTATCTTGATGTTGCACGGGATTCGTATAAGAAGTGGATCCATGCCGAGGCCCAGCTAGACATATTTAGGGACTTGATGGCGGTAGGGAGAGTTACTGAGCTTGAGTTCGAGGGTGCTCGTGCCAAGGCGCGCGCAGCTCGAGTCGCCTGTGGTTATGATCCCGCCACACCACGGGCGAGCGATGATGAAGACGAGTTGGGCAGAATCGAGCAAGGTGCTTGGTATGATGATGCGTACTCAACTGGTGAGGATGATTGCGGGGATGATGCCGCTGAGTGATGATTTATGTAATTTGTTTATACTTTTGCGGGCATTTGTTTGGCCCTTGTAAGATAACTTTTTGACTTGGAATGCTACTTTTGCAGTTTATTTCTGAGTCTTTTATTTATTCTTTGGATGTTTTCTTCAATTGATTGTCTCGATTTAAGAGAACTGTGTTGGTAGGCATTAGCTTGAATATGGCCGAGTGTGTCTTTGACTAGTTCGAGCAAAGTTAAATGTTGCCATAATTAATTCGGACGAGGTTAACTGTGAATGAAATTTGAGCAGGGTCGAAGGTGAGTTGGTTCGAGCGAGGTCGAATGTTACTCTTAATTAATTCGAACTTGGTCAAATGTGAGTGTCTTAATTAATTCGAATGAGGTCAAATGTGAGTTGATTCGAACGAGGTTGAATGTTACTCCAAATTAATTCGAACGAGGTCGAACGTGGGTTGATTCGAGCAAGGTCGAATGTTACTCTAAACTAATTCGAACGTGGTCGAATGTGAGTTGATTCGAACGAGGTCAAATCTTACTCTTAATTAATTTGAATGAGGTCGAATGTGAGTTGATTCGAATGAGGTCGAATGTTACTCTTAATTAATTCGAACGAGGTCGAATGTGAGTTGATTCTACCGAGGTCGAATATTACTCATAATTAATTCGAACAAAGTTGAATGTGAGTTGATTCGAGCAAGGTCAAAGGTTACTCTTAATTAATTCGAACGAAGTCAAATGTGAGTTGATTCGAGTGAGGTCGAATATTACTCTTAATTAATTCGAACGAGGTCGAATGTTACTCTTAATTGGTGCAGTGTTAAACCTGGTGGAGACAGGCGAACATCATGTGCTTGTATCCTTTGCTTACATATATATATATATATATATATATATATATATATATATATATATATATATATATATATATATATATATATATATATATATATATTGGAGAAGTTTACACGTTCGAGAGGTCGAGCAATGAACTTGCTAACTTTTAATATCGTCTGCTTGTGCTTAACTTTGAAATGTCCTCCTCGTCGCCTCATTAAAAACCTCCCCGAGAAAACCCAATTGGGACAAAACTCAGGTGAGGGAAAAAGACACGGCTCTGAGAACATCTTTCCTTAGAAATTGAAGTACTTGAGATGGGTGATGTTCCACTTGTTTGGTAGTAGTTTTCCTTCCATCGTTTCTAGTTGGAACGAACCTTTGATTGATGCCGCCGTAATTTTGTATGGGTCGTCCCAATTATTCCCTTGCTTGCCTGTGTTTTGGCTTTGAGTACGTAGTCCCTGACTTTGAGCGGTCAGACCTTGGCTTTTTTGTTGTAGTATCACTGTGCCTGTTGTTTCGGGGAGACCATCCTTATGTAAGCCATGTCTCTTTGTCTTCGGCCTCATCGAGGTCTTGCCTCATGCTTTCATCATTTCTCGGCCTGCTCTCGTGTGAGTATCTTAAAGTTGGTTCCCCAACCTCGACCGATATTACTGCATCGGTCCCATAGACTAGTGAGTACATTGTTTCTACTGTACTTGTTTTTGGCATTGTGCGGTATGCCCATAGCACTTCCTGCAGCAACTCCGGCCATAGTCCCTTGGCGTTGTCGAGCTTCTTCTTCATGATATTCGATATTGACTTGTTGGAGGACTCCGCTTGTCCATTTCTCTCGAGATGATATGGTGTGGAGAGTATTCTTTTGATATGCCATTTCTCAAAGAACTCGGCAACTTTTTTCTAGTGAATTGAGGCCCGCAGTCACAACTGATTTCTTTGGGGAGGCTGAAACGGCACACGATATTCCTTCATATGAAGGCGATCAGTTCTTGCTCGCAAATTTGGGTGAATGCACCTGCTTCAACCCACTTGGAAAATAGTCAGTTAAAACTAAAATAAATCAAACATTACCTCGTCCTGCTGGGAGGGGTCCGACGATGTCCATCCCTCATTTGATGAAAGGCCAAGGCGAGGTGACTGAGTAGAGGTGCTCGCCCGCTGGATGGATCATGGAGGCGTATCTTTGGCATTGTTCGCATTTTTTTACGAAGTCGGTAGCCTCTTTTTTCATTGTGGGCCAGTAGTAGCCTGCTCATATGAGGCATCTCACTAGAGATCAGTTGCCGGTATGAGCTCTGCAGTGACCTTCGTGGACTTCCTCCAGAATGCGCCGCATCTGATTTGGACCTAAGCATTTTGCTAGAGGGGCGCCATACGTTCTTTTTTACAAGTCGTTGTTGATGATGATGTACCTGGCCGCCTGCATTCAAGGCTTCTTGGCTTCTTTTTTATTGTCTGGAAGCACTCCATCCTGCAAATATGTGACAATACGATTGCGCCAGTCCCAACTTAGGTTTATAGTTTGTACCTCGATTTGATCGATCGACGAGTGGAGGAGAGTGACCACGTTCCCTTCTCCGGTTATGCTTTTTGTGGCCGTAACCAGTATTGTAAGGCCATCTGCTTTGTTATTCTATGCTCGAGGGATTTGGTTGAGCTGGCACTAATCTAACTCGTGTAACAGCTTGCAGATCTCGGCCTGACATTTTTAAAGTCTTTGTTCCTTGATTTGGAAAGTCCTTGTGACTTGATTGACGACGAGCTGAGAGTCACAGCGTAGGACAACTCACTTCGCTCCGTACTTGAGTGCTAATTTTAGTCCTGCAATCATGGCCTCATACTCGGCCTCATTGTTAGTCATATTTGGGCATCTTATGGAGTGGCGAATTACTTCGCCTGTTGGGACCTCAAGCACGATTCCCAGTCCCGATACTGACGCGTTAGAGGAGCCATCTCTATATAAAACCCAGATGTCATGTATTTTGGGGGAAGTACGGGCGGCTTCCTTTTCGACTTCAGGTGTCATTTTTGTGCTGAAGTCGGCGACAAAATCGGCGAGCTCTTACGACTTTATCGCCGTTCGCAGTTGATAGGTTATATTGTGCTTGCTCAATTCTATGTCCCATTTGGCCAGTCTGCCCGACAGCTTGGGTTTGTGCATAATACTCCTTAGGGCAAAAGTCGTGACCACCGAGATGGGGTGACACCGGAAATAGGGCCTAAGCTTTCGTGAAGCTACGACAAAAGCCAGGGCTAGCTTCTCGAGGTGTGGGTACCTAGTTTCGGTGTCAACCAAAGTTTTGCTAATAAAATAGATGGGAGATTGCGTACGTTTGTTTTCTTGGACCAGGACTGCGCTCATGGCCATGTCATACACGGCCAGGTTGACGAGGAGACATTCCCTAGGTTCTGCCTTAGCGAGCTATTGGGGTGAATATAGGTACGCCTTTAATTCTTTTAAGGTTTCGACGCACTCAAAGTTCCATTGGAGTCCATTGTTTTCTTGAGTATGCCAAAAAATTTATGGCATCTATCGGAGGACCGCGAGATGAACCTCGACAGGGTGGCTATGCGGCCGGTCAGCTTCTGTACCTGTTTTATACTAGATAGGTTCTCCGGTATTCCTTCTATAGCTTTGATCTGGTCGGGATTGACCTCGATGCCTCGTTGTGGTACCAAAAAGCTGAGGAACTTTATCGAGGTTACGCGGAAGGCGCACTTTTCGAGGTTCAATTCGTACTGTATCGTCTGATTATATCGAAGGCCTCATTCAAGTGGTCGATGTGATCCTCTTTCCTTTTTGAATTGACCAATATGTCGTCGATGTAGACTTTCATGGTTTTGCCGAGCTGGTCATTGAACATTTTTGTCACCAATCTCTGATACATCGCGCCTGCATTTTTCAGCCCGAAAGGCATCACTCTATAGCAATACGTCCCCTGGTGAGTGATGAAAGTGGTCTTTTCTTGGTCTTCCTCCTCCATGAGGATCTGGTTGTAGCCCGAGTAGGCGTCTAAGAAGCTTAATAGCGCGTGCCCGTCTGTTGTGTCAATGAGCTGGTCAATATGGGGTAGGGGGAATGAGTCTTTCGGGCATGCTTTGATCAAATCTGTGAAGTCTACGCACATCCGCATTTCCCATTCTTCTTTTTCACCATGACCACGTTGGCGAGCCATTGAGGGTACTTTGATTCTCTGATAGAGCCGTTTTCCAGCAGTTTTACAACTTCCTCGCAGACCGCGTCATTTATTGTGGAGTTGAATTTCTGCCTAACTTGCCGCATTGAGGGTAAACGGGTCGACGTTCAACTTGTGTGTCACTATTTCTTTTGGGGTGCCTGGTATATCTGCATGGGAAAAGGCAAACAAGTCTGCGTTGTTAGCTAAAAATTGATGGAATTTACCTAGTTCCTGAAGTTTGTGGCAGATGTAGGCTTTTTTTCTGTACTCGTCTTTGTCGAGTTGTACAAGGTCAAGATCCTCCACGGTCGACCCTGTGGCTTCTACGATTTCGGGGTCCCTGATGACATCTTTCTCTTTGCCATCACCTGACCCTCACCCTGTTAATTGCTATGCGGCCTCGGCTTTACCTTTCAATTGTTGGCTGTATGTGCAGTCTTGGGCGATGCTATAGCATTCTCGGGCAGTGTGTTGCTCTCCTCAGATGCTGAATACTCCCTAAGGGGTGGGAAATTTGATGACTTGATATAGGTCGGAGGGGACGGCTTTCATGGCGTGTATCCAGGGGCGACCTATGATGGCATTGTAAGCCGTATCCTGGTCCATGATGTGGAACACTGTCTCCAAGGTGACGCCGCTAGCCAGGACGGGTAGCGTGATTTCTTCAGATGTCTGCTCAACTGCATTGTTAAAACCCGTTAGTGTGATGCAGCGTGGCACTATCGTATCCTCGAGCTTCATTTGTGCGAGAACTCGAGGGTGGACAATGCATGCATCACTCCTATCAACGACCATAATACATTTTACGTCAGTATCTAAGATGCGTGAAGTAATAACAAGGGCGTCATCATGAGGAAAGACCAAATCATGGGTATCCGACTTATTGAAGATGATACTCTCTTCGAGTTTGTCATACCGTTCATGTGTAATTGACCGTTTCAGTTTGTGGGTGGTCGTGAATTTTACGTTGTTGATTGAAGCGTCGTCGCCTCCTCCGATGATCATTTGGATGGTTCGAGTTGGGGAGGGTGGTTTTGGTGGACCCTGATGCTATTTGCGGCCTCGAGCAAACTTTGCCCTTCCTCAATCGCTCAAAAGTTCCTTCAGATGTCCTTGGTGAAGCATGTTCACGACCTCTTGCCTGAGAGCAATGCAGTCCTTGTTTTGTGGCCCCATTCCTGATGGAACTCGTAGACGGCGTTTGACTTTCCGGTGTTTGGGTCGGACATCATCTTTTGCGGCCACTTCACTTTTGGGCTGAGCTTCTCTAAGTTATAGACTATTTTTGAGGGAGAAACGCAGAAATTGTAAGCAGATAGTAGTGGGGGCATACCTCTTTCTCTTCGGTGGGTCCCTGTTGGCAGCCTAGATGGGCCATCGCCATGAAGGGGATGTGGTATGACGGCGGCTCTGACATATGGTTGATGTCTTTCACGGTTGGGTCGCGGGCCTGCATGGTCCCTTCTGTTGTCAATTCTTTGGTCTTTCCTGGATTCTATTTGGACCGGGGTTAGTCGTTGAGTTGGCTCGTTAAGGTCTTCCTCGTCAGCTCGCACTTCGGCGCAGTAGGCGTTGTGTATCTCGTCCTAAGTGGTTGGATGATATTTCATGAGTCGGCTTAACAATTTTGTGGTCGCCCTCGTACCGTTCCTGTTTAACCCATTCTGGAAAGCTGCTACTGCCATTCCCTCTGATACATGTGGTACGGTCATCCTCACACGGTTGAATCGGGCGAAGAATTCTCTTAGTCCTTCACCGGGTGATTATTTAATGGCAAATATGTCATTCCCCATCGCCTCTGCTTTCTTAGCCCCGGCATGGGCAGTCACAAACTTGTCGGCCATTTCCTCGAATGTTTCAATTGAGCGTGCAGGCAGCTGTGAATACCAAGTTAGTGCTCCCCCGGTGAGGGTTTCGCCAAACTTCTTAAGTAATGTGGAAGACACTTGTTCTTTGCCGAGGTCTTGCCTTTTACTGCAGCGACATAGTGGGTCACATGATCCTCAGGGTCCGTCGTGTCATCGTATATTTTCAAGTACAGCGGCATTTTGAAGGTTTTAGGTATTGCGTGTGGTGTAGCTTCTTCACTGTACGGTTGCTCAATGAACCAGCCGACGTCCTTTTTTGGTAAGAGTTTTGGGGCGCCTGGTATTTTGTCTACCCTTTCTTGATGCTCTTTCATTTGGTCACGAAGCATTTTGTTCTTGTTCTCCATCTCCTCCATCTTCCTTAAAATGGTTGTGAGGGTGTCGTTACCTACATCACTAATGTTATGAGTAATACCTGTCACAAGAGGAGGGTCGTGCTGCTCGTCTATCACTGGTGTGATGCAGACTCTCGCAGTTTCTCTATTCGTCCTTTGGGCGAGCTTGTCGAGAATGCTGGTCAGCATGTTTGTCAACCACGCCTCGAGCAACTTTTTTACTGCTAGTGGTGCCTCTTCTGTTGTGGATGTAGAGGCCCCTCTACCGTGTGAGGTTGTGATGGTGCCGTGAGGGAGGGGTGAACCACTCCGCCTGGGGGAGACGTTTGGTGTCACGTCCTTAATGTCTGTTCCAGACTTCATTGATGGTGCTTAGGAGGTTGGTAGTAAGACCGGCTACTGCTTTCATTCTTTCCTTTCCATTACCTGCCAAGTTGAACTATGCACGCAAGAAAAGATAAGGTTTTTTGTGGCTTTCTTTTAGATCTGAAAGAAACTAAGACTTTGACTAGGAAATCCCCACAGACGGCGCTAAATTGTTTGACCAAAAAATATAAATCTTTGGTTAAACTAATTAAATAAGAGTATAAGGGGTTAATCCTAGTTAAAGATAATGACCTTAGATCTAAAACCAGATTATGCGGATAACGTGGGACCACTTCGAAGTGGATTTAATGCAATACACATTAAATGTTAGGGTTATTAATGGAATGGGAATAATTATAATCAATAAATGGCAATAATTGTAAATAGCGAGAATGATTCTGTAACATCCCGTACATTTGGACTAGTGTCGACGCCCCCTTTTTTCTAAAAGCGAAATCGGGTTTACGACATTTGGGAAGACAACTCTATTCCCGTTTGGGAATTGGGTTTTGGAATTGAAGAGTCGCCACCTAATGATTAAGTGCATTAGGACACTAAGGGTTTTTGAGTTTGAAAACCAGAGTTCGGGTAAGTTCTAGAAATTATCTCGAGGGGAAGGCGTTAGGCACCCCTCAAGATCCACTAGTGTCGTTCCCGGCCATGCTATGTTGTGACTCTAGTGTAAACAAGTATACAAATAAATTTACACATAAGGGTTGCAAACAAGCATGTTGGAATCTATAATTTGTTTGAGGGAGAGTCTAAATACAAGAATTAGTCAAGACATTGAATAAACAAAGAAGAAAAAAGTTAGAAGGAAAAGGAATAATGCAGTGAAAAAAAATTAAAGGGGAGTTTTGGGTAATTAAAAAGACAGAATTTTTTGATACTAAACAAAGTAACATAAGGAAAGGGGTCCTAGGTTTATAAATCACATGGATCATCCACACAAAACCGGTAACCAATCTTACGCATAGTGTTATCATGTGATCATCATCTCCATGTCTACCCTTCCCACCCCGTTAAGGTATTAATCGCGGAATGGTATCGCTACCTGCAGCGTGCTATTACCCGTCCCAACTATCAATCCTTGAGGCTTTTAGGACTACTAATCCTAAAGGGAGGAAGCTTGGCTTTTCAGAGGTTTAAAAGGATAAAATTCTAAGGCGACAACCAAAAACACATAATACACTTAATGGGGAGATAAAGTAATTAAAGGCTCAAGTAGGCCTCCTCATTTAGAGAAACGAATTGTTTAGCACGTCTTACACATACTATTTAGGTCCTTGATTAAAATTAGCGTGGGACGAATTGATCTACCACATATTTCCAGATAGGGAGTCTGAATTAGTCCTGCTTAGATGTAGTTGCAGAAAAACTGACGATTGATTAATTATCTAACTGTCTATCTACGTTAAACAGGGTCTATATGCATGATATCTATTAGTTCAAAGACGGGGGGAAGAACGAACTGATTGCAAAAAATAATAAAGTTACAGTATCGTAAGTTCTGCGAGCACTTTAAACGAGTTACTACTGATTTTAAAGATGAGTGGGCAATTTCAGATTTTAATCGATTACTCCTATAGGCATGCTTTCTAGGTGTTACGAATCTTGTTATGCAAAGATCTTCTAAGCAGGTCATTGATATGATTGGTTTATTTTAGGCCCTATAAGTGGAATTGCCTAATGACAGATGCACGTGCAAAAAATGCAGGAAAATCCTATAGTCATATTATCTACGTGATGTGCAGAATTTTAGCAGTGATTTATTGACATGGTATATATTGCGAAGTGCAGAAAACATGTGAGCATGGTATCTAAGTAAAGAATGCAGCATCTTAAAGTATTAATCCTATAGACATGTTTTCTATGTGAAAATGCAGAATTGAGAGAACATACACCCTATAGGCATGGTATCTACATGAAAAAATGCAGAATTGAGACAATACACACCCTATAGGCATGGTATCTACCCCTTTGGCATGCATTCTATCCCATCCCTTTTCACTATACCCCAGTAGTTATTACAAGGTTCATTACAAAGCTTATGAATGACCAAGTGAATCAAAAGAATAAATGAAAATACATCAGTGATCACATCTACATCTAATCAGCCTAATCCAGACTCAAAGTCTAATAATATGAGATAGAACGGAGCATAATAAAATAATTTCTATTACAAGGCAAATATAAGAACACACGAAAGGCATGTGAGTCAAAAAAGAGCCAGTAAGAACATAGCAGGGATCGATTCATACCAAGAAAAGAGAAGAAGAAGAGTTAGAAACACTTTAAGGACTTTCCAGAAACCCTAATCGAAAAGAAGTGCTTTTTGAAAGAAAATCGGAAAAAAGGTTTAAGAAACTTAAGCAACAGTGCAAACATGTAACGGATCTAAAATAATCGGAGAGAACCTCGATATTTAGGGTTCCAGATGAACCCTAGAGATGAGAAAGGCTTCAAAAATACCCGATCTAAGTCGGATAATGTCATAAACAGGCTCAAAAGACCAAGAGCCACCAGAGCAAGGCCGGAGATGGCCGGAATCTTCGAATCAGTGAAGGCCTGGGTAAAGACCCTCGAGGTCTGGCCTCGATCCTTCGAACAACAGGCATGCAGGAGCCATAGGAGGTGGGTATAGGCTGTCCATGGCCTGAGAAGCCATGGAAGCCGGTGAAAACATGGTGGAACAAGGTAGGGGAGGCTAGGGTTCCGAGGAGCCTTGAGAGAATTTGGGAGGTGAAGAGAGTACAAAGGCGGCACATCTGATAGAGTGAATTAGGGTTAGGGGGGTATGGGAATTAAAAAGGAAAGAACGGATCATGGTCGTTGATCAAAATGATCAACGGCTAGGATTAAAAGAGAAGCTGGGCGGGTCTGAAAACAGGTCGTGGGGTTTGGGTTAAAATTTGAAGTTGGGTCGTTTAATTAGGGTGGAATTGGGGGGTTAAATTGAGGTTGTAATTGAAATAGAAATGGCTATGTGTTAAATAGCCAATTTTCCCCCTTTTATTTTGTAAAAATAGTTAAAATGATTTTAAAAACAAATTAAAAGCACTGAACTACTTAATAATATATAAATATTGATCTAAAAATACTGGAAATGATTTTATAATTGTAAAATGTTGTTAATCGTAAAATAGGCTATAATTGCAATTATATGCAATTTAGCTTTAAAAATACCAAATAAATTTATAAAAATATGCAAAAATCACCTTAATTACATTTTGGTGTAAATACGAGAATAGAAATAAATTATTCACCAAACTGATAATTTTGGGAAACAATTATTGGATTTTGTACTGCCAAAATAGACAATAATTGATTTTGAAAATCTTAAAAAATTAGGAAAAAATACAAAAACTCTTGAGCATGCTTATATATGCATACACATGCTATTTTGAAAGTATTTTAAGTGTAAAATACATAGGGAAAAATTGGGTATCAACAGCTGCCCCTCTTTACCCGTGAAGGATGAAAGAGTTGTCTGGTAAAGATATGATGAACAATTTTGACCGAGAGAGACGACTTGCAAAGGTTTTGACCGAGCTCCGATTTCTGAGCTGCCTGCATATCCCTGGTTTTACAGGAATCAGGTCATATGTAGTTCGGGGTACATCGACGGAGTATGCCGATGGAGGTTTTTTGAAGAGATGGACGCAATATTTAGGTTAGGAAGGGCGGTCAGGGACTGAAGGGTTGCGAGAACCGGAGCGAGATCGCTATTGCTGTAATGGCCGTTACCAGCTGATGTACCTGCAATTGGGTAATACAAGCATATCGTGCAGAATTTAAATGTGATGCAAGTTCCCGTTGGACCATGAATGCTGTCTTTGGACGGTTAGGATGACGTCCTCAGACCATGACGTCCTGGGCCGTGAAGCGCATAATAAAGTATTCGCAGGCTATGAAATGATGTTCTCGGGCTATGAAAATGATACCTCCGAACCATGATGCCTTTGAATAATGATATGCAGAAGACAAAAGCGGGGTCCTCAGGCCATGGCATGGCGTTCTCGGGCTACGAAAATGGTGCCTCCGAACAATGACGCCTTTGGATAATTTGGCGATCTTTCAGCCCATGAAATGCAAGATTTGGCGATGTTTCAGCCGATGAAATGCAACATTTGGCGATGTTTCAGCGGATGTAATGCATAAATATGAATGGCGATATTTCAGCCGACATAGAAAATTTGAATATGAATGGCGATATTTCAGCCGACATAGAAAATTTGAATAAAATTGGCGATGTTTCAGCCCACATGGAGATTTAAACATAGTTGGCGATGTTTCGACCGATGTAAAGCATAAATAAAATTGGCGATGTTTCAGCCATGCAGGATTTAAATAAAATTGGCGATACTTCAGCCGACAGGATTTAAATAAAATTGGCGATATTTTAGGATTTAAATAAAATTGGCGATATTTCAGCCGACAGGTGGAGACAATGCTTAGTCTCGGAAGGCAGAAAGGTAGCCTTATGCAATGCAAGAAAAATGCAGGATGGAGGTAGAGCTTAACCTCGGAAGGCAAAAAGGTAGCCTTATGCAATGCAGGAGATGCAGATGGAGGTAGAGCTTAACCTCGGAAGGCAGAAAGGTAGCCTTATGCAATGCAGGAGATGCAGATAGAGGTAGAGCTTAACCTCGGAAGGCAGAAAGGTAGCCTTATGCAATGCAGAGAATGTAGATGGAGACAGTGCTTAGTCTTGAAAGGCAGAAAAGTAGCCTTATGCAATGCAAGAAAATGCAGATGGAGACAATTCTTAGTCTCGGAAGACAGAAAAGGTAGCCTTATGCAATGCGTAGAAATGCAAGATGGAGGTAGAGCTTAACCTCGAAAGGCAGAAAGGTAGCCTTATGCAATGCAGAGAATGCAGATGGAGACAGTGCTTAGTCTCGAAAGGCAGAAAAGTAGCCTTATGCAATGCAAGAAAATACAGATGGAGACAATGCTTAGGCTCGGAAGGCAGAAAAGTAGCCTTATGCAAAAATGCAGGAATTAAAAGGGCGAATAGTAATGGAATCTCTTAGCTGGTAGATGATAGCTGATAGCTGATTGCATCATTGTAGCTGCTGGGGATGTTGTGTATGGATAGCAATTGTAAATAGGTGATGATTCTGAGAAGTTGCATTATTGAGAAAGTATGAGTGCATAAATATATCTAATGACATTGCGAATTGAGTGCCTGCATCCAAAGAAAAATCGTGAGTTTTGTGAAAGGGGGAAGGTTAGTTCGTCTTCCCGTGGCCTTTGCTCGTCCTGCTTGACGTTGTGTATCATTGGGGTAGCGTTGCTAAACACAGCAATTCGGATAATAGTCATGCATGATTTAGTAAAATAATTTAACGTAAATACATAATTGAAAATAATAGTCTTCTTTTTAGATGAATCGACGGCTGCGACGCGGTTCAAGACATTGCAACCTCTCTTTCTCTGGAATTTTGAGGGTCCTCCTCAAAATTCTGCCCCAGTTTACTGGGCTGGTGCTTCCGACAGCTGTGTGCGACGAATGGCTGAAAATCAACTTCGGAATTTTGAGGGTCCTCCTCAAAATTCTGCCCCAGTTTCCAATGTCGGGGAAAATGAAAATTATATTGAATTGTGACCGAACCCATAGGGCTGCCTACGTATCCCCTCTTAAACGGGAATCAGGTCAGGCGTAGTTCAAATTACATCATATAGGAAAGCATAAAGATTACACATAGTAGCGCTTGACTGCATCTGAGTTGATTGGCTTTGGCCAGACTTCTCCATCCATTTCTGCGAGTATGAGGGCTCCTCCGGTTAGAACCCGGTGAACCATGTACGGACCTTGCCAATTAGGAGAGAACTTTCCTTTGGCTTCGTCTTGGTGCGGAAAAATCTTCTTCAGTACTAACTGCCCTGGCGCGAACTGTCTTGGCCTGACTCTCTTGTTGAAGGCTTTGGTCATCCTATTCTGATAAAGCTAACCATGGCAAACTGCATTCAGTCTTTTCCCGTCTATAAGGGCTAATTGCTCATAGCGACTCTTTACCCATTCTGCATCTTCAAGTTCTGCTTCCTACATAATTCTCAGGGAGGGAATCTCTACTTCGGCTGGGATGACTGCCTCAGTGCCGTAAACCAACATATAAGGAGTCGCCCCAGTTGATGTGCGGACGGTGGTACGGTATCCCAATAGAGAAAATGATAGCTTCTCATCCCACTGCTTGTGTTTTTCTATCATTTTCCTTAGTATCTTTTTGATGTTCTTGTTGGCTACTTCTACAGCTCCATTCATCTGAGGTCTGTAGGCTGTAGAATTCTTGTGCTTGATCCTGAAGGTTTCACACATTGCTTTCATCAGGTCGCTATTGAGATTAGAACCATTATCAGTGATGATTGACTCTGGGACGCCGAATCGGCAAATGATACGATCGCGGACAAAGTCTGCCACGACCTTCTTGGTCACTGCCTTATACGATGCTGCTTCAACCCATTTGGTGAAGTAATCAATTGCCACTAGAATGAACCTGTGCCCATTTGATGCGGCAGGCTCGATAGGTCCGATGACATCCATTCCCCAAGCGGCGAACGGCCATGGTGAGCTTGTTGCATTGAGCTCGTTAGGAGGCACCTTTATCATGTCTGCATGGATTTGGCAACGATGACATTTCCAAACATACTGGATGCAGTTTGTCTCCATAGTCATCCAGAAATAACCAGCTCGGAGTATTTTCTTGGCTAAGACAAAACCATTCATATGCGGACCACAGGTCCCTGCATGAACTTCTTCCAACAACCTGGATGCTTCCTTTGCTTCGACACATCTTAGCAGTCCCAAATCGGGAGTCCTCCTGTACAGGATTCCTCCGCTGTGAAAGAAGTGATTGGATAACCTCCGCAGTGTGCGCTTTTGAGTGGTGTTTGCAAGTTCTGGATACTCTCCTATTGACAGATACTTCTTAATGTCATGAAACCATGGTTTTCCAT
>NC_031998.1:9764596-9765328 GCF_001879085.1 Nicotiana attenuata
TGGGGAAGGAGTTTTTCTGGAGTTATGGCAGGGGATTGGGGTAACGTAACCGGCTGCTTTGAGTCTTGCATATAGTTGATCGATTGGCTCGGCGATGGCAGTGTATTGTTTGGGAGGTCTACGGTCGGAGTTAGGGCGTGGCCTGGGGAAGTTTTGGCGGGCGGGAGGTGATTGGTAGTGAGAAGGCTGGGCATTATAGGCTTGGTAGACGGGTGCGGGTTAGGAATATCTTGGAGAGGTAGGTTGATATGTGGGGGAGGGGGATGATTGGTAAGCAGGAATTTGGTAAGAGGGCGGAGGTGCTTGGTAATTGGGGATAGGCTGGTATGTGATAGGGGGTACCGGGTAGGCTTGGTATTTTACTGGGGACTTGGTTCTCTGTGCAACCATCACGGCACTCACGTCCTTTTTCTTTGATGCGCCACCAGATTGTAGGGCTTTGTTGGTAGCCTGCAGTGCTTCAAAATTAGTGACCATACCGCTCTTAATGCCTTCCTCAATCCTTTCTCCTAGCTTGATGATATCGGAGAATTTCTGGCCCTCTATCAACATTAACCTCTCATAATACTGCGGATCTTGAGCTCGGACGAAAAATCGGTTCGTCTGTTCTTCCTCTAAGGCCGGCCTGACCTTAGCAGCCTCGGATCTCCATCGAGTAGCATACTCGCGGAATGTCTCGGTGGGTTTCTTTTTCAGATTCTGGATAAAGAAGATATCTGGTGCATTTTCTGT
>NC_031998.1:9769607-9835985 GCF_001879085.1 Nicotiana attenuata
TGGCACACCCCTGACCAGCTTGTCAGCTTAAAAATTAGAGAGTTAGGACCCTTTGAGGGTCAGGTTCAGCCATGGACAGCAATTTAGAGGCTGCCAGGCTATACCTTAACTCTATACACATAAGGGAATGAGGGTATGGGAGATTGAAAAGAGGCTGGGATCCAAAGGACCCAGTCTTAATCCATGACAATAACTTTGTATATTGCCATGTCTTAAACTACAGCCCAAGCACATAAAAGGGAATGGGGATAGAGATTCATTGCAGTAACAGATATCCAAACATAAATAATCATTTTAAAACTGAACTCTATGAAGTAGTAAATTAGGCATGGGCATAAAAGCTTGTAAGTAAACACATTGGAGTTTGATGCTTGAATCAAAAGTAGGACATACCAGTTCAGAAGAGCAAGTAGGAAGAAACAATAGATTTAGGGAAGCCAAATTGCAATCAAGAAGCAAGAGTGTAAGTTTTAGAAGAGAGTTGTGATGATTAAAATCGTGTGTGTGTTAATGAAAGAGCAGGGTATTTATAATTGCAAACAGGTGTAGCAAATAAGGCAAGAATCATAGTTTAGTAATAATTAAGGAACTATGTACCAATTAAAATCAATCAGCCTATAGACTTCCTTTAATTAAGGAGTCCAAATTCAAACGGTAATGGGCAGAAATTATTTAAGGAAGGAAATCAAGTAAATACCTCGTGCAAGGTAGACAAATAAGGGTAAATACATGGTGGTACTTGATTTGTAAAACAAGGAAAGGGAACCAGTAAAATAACCAGTAAAGAATCCCATTGAAAGCCTTGCTCGAGTCAGAAAAGAGGTAAAAGGAAAGTTTTAATTTAGGGAAAAATCAGTAACAATCAAATAAGCAACATTAAAGGAATTCAGAATCAATTAACAGTTGGCAAGACCTTTGAAAGAGAAGCTCTCGCATAAAACACATAGACATGTCAAGTAAGAGGGTTTCAAAATCACAAACGCAGAAAAAGGTTCAAATTCAATTCATAAACTCGAAGTGAGTCTGAGAGTTCAAGGTTTCAAAGTAGAACCCTTGTCCAGACATAAAACCAAATTTAGCCAAAGAAAACCCCCAAATCCTAGGGTTTTTAAACTCGAATTTGATACAGAGATGAAGAGGCAAACTATCGAGATGAGCTCAGAGACCTTTTTAGAGTCTCATGAGAAGCATACAAGTACAATAGCAAGTAGAACATAGGAACCAGTATAGGAAACAAGTTTCAAGAAAGCTTGAAAATTAAATGAGTTCAGGTAGTGTAAACTTAAAGAAACAGTCGTTAAAACACATCTAGAAAGAATCCAGGCGAAGTCCGGTAAAGGAAAACAAAGGATCAAAACTCAGTAGGAAAACACAGTAGAGGAACACATAAGATAGACATGAGAGAGCATGGTGAAAAACCAGTATGAGATAGAATGGAGCATAATAAAATAAATTCCATAACAAGGCAAATATAAGAACACACGAAAGGCATGTGAGTCAGAAAAGAGCCAGTAAGAACATTGCAGGGATTGATTCACACCAAGAAAAGAGAAGAAGAAGAGTCAGAAGCACTTTAAGGACTTTCGAGAAACCCCAATCGAAAAGAAGTGCTTTTTGAAAGAAAATCGGAAAAAAGGTTTAAGAAACTTAAGCAACAGTGCAAACATGTAACAGATCTAAAATAATCGGAGAGAACCTCGATATTTAGGGTTCCAGATGAACCCTAGAGATGAGAAAGGCTTCGAAAATACCGATCTAAGTCGGATAATGTCATAAACAGGCTCAAAAGACCAAGAGCCACCGGAGCAAGGCCGGAGATGGCCGGAATCTTCGAATCAGTGAAGGCCTGGGTGAAGACCCTCGAGGTCTGGCCTCGATCCTTCGAACAACAAGCATGCAGGAGCCATAGGAGGTGGGTATAGGCTGTCCATGGCCTGAAAAGCCATGGACGCCGGTGAAAATATGGTGGAACAAGGTAGGGGAGGCTAGGGTTTCGGGGAGCCTTGAGAGAATTTGGGAGGTGAAGAGAGTTCAAAGGCGGCACATCTGATAGAGTTAATTAGGGTTAAGGGGGGTATGGGAATTAAAAAGGAAAGAACGGATCATGGTCGTTGATCAAAATGATCAACGGCTAGGATTAAAAGAGAACTTGGGCGGGTCTGAAAACGGGTCATGGGGTTTGGGTTAAAATTTTAAGTTGGGTCGTTTAATTAGGGTGGAATTGGGGGGTAAAATTGAGGCTGTAATTGAAATAGAAATGGCTATGTGTTAAATAGCCAATTTTTCCCCTTTTATTTTATAAAAATAGTTAAAATGATTTTAAAAATAAATTAAAAGCACTGAACTAATTAATAATAAATAAATATTGATCTAAAAATACTGGAAATAATTTTATAATTGTAAAATGCTGTTAATCGTAAAATAGGCTATAATTGCAATTATATGCAATTTAGCTTTAAAAATACCAAATAAATTTATAAAAATATGCAAAAATCACCTTAATTATATTTTGGTGTAAATACGAGAATAAAAATAAATTTTTCACCAAAGTGATAATTTTGGGGAACAATTATTGGATTTTGTACTGCCAAAATAGACAATAATTGATTTTGAAAATCTTAAAAAATTAGGAAAAAATACCAAAACTCTTGAGCATGCTTATATATGCATACACATGCTATTTTGAAAGTATTTTGAGTGTAAAATACATAGGGAAAATTGGGTATCAACAACTAGGTGTGGACATATTAAATGGGTATTAATTTGATATTTTAGACATATGAAGTCCTAGCAGGATGAGTATGGGTAAAAATAGTTGTTTTCGAATCAAGACGGAGAGTGAGGTGCATAAGATTTGACAAAATCGACTAAGTTTGCAGAAGGTCTATCTTCCAGCAGGGTTTAGTGCAATTGTGCAAGGTATTTGTGAAAACTCAAAGTATGAAAGTTGTAGGCCTTTGAAATAGCTTTCCAACGATATATTGTGGAGTCCAAACGGAGCTCTGTGCAAGAAGTTATGTGCGTTTTACAGAACAGTATGCGATATGCACGCCCTGAACGCGCCCCTAGCTCGGCCGCGCTTCTTTTGAGGCAGTGTTACTGCCGTTTTGCGCAGTCGGTAGAGCGGCCATGTCTTCAGGTGCACGGGCGCGCTCGTTGCGGGTCTTTTTAAAGCATATTTCGTCCCCCACAGCCCCAAAATATAAAAATTTGCTCTAGAAAAGGGAACTCACAAAAACTTAACTCCTTAAGGGTCCTTCCACCACCCAAGGTAAGTTCTAATTGTGATTCTAAGTTAATTTAATTTCCCAACATCTTATTAACATGGTTAAACCCTCCATACCATTAGATATTTGATTGGTACATCATTGTTGAGAGAAGGAACCCTAGAACTCGATTTCAAGGGGATTGAACTTCAAAAAGGTAATGTCTTCACCCTCTAATTGATTATACTATTGGATTAAGGATTATAGACTCTAGTTCATGAGATATGAGTTGATGGGTTTGATAGAAAAGCATGAACGGTTATAGGTTTGGGGTGTTGATTGTTGATTATTGGTTAAGGGTGTTGTTTACCTTATGGGTGATAAAGAATGATGTTGATTATAACAATTTGAGACTTCAGAATTTATCTAGGAGCAAGAGGATGGGCTATTGGGTGTAGATACACCATTAATAAGGACTATGAAGCTTTATGTCACCAAGTGTTAGAGAAAATGTTTAAGTCACTAAAACATGAGAATTATTGCTAATATGGAATCCTTTTGACTTGTATTGATATAGATTAAAGTTGAAAGGGGTGGCGAACGTTGTATTACGCTCAAGATCAGGAAGTTAAGCTATGTGAGGATAACTCTCTATGTTTGGGAATTTTAATGATTCTCCCTACACTACGTTTCTTTTACGACGTTACCAATTGCCTCAGAAATATAGTTAAGCCTAGTCCCTTGAATAGTTGTAGAACTTCTATTCTCTAGCTTCATAACTCGTTCACGACTTTCATTCTGAACGTTGTGAGCTCAGTGCGTATTCAATATAGACTTGGGTTTGATACCCCCGAGTCTTAGTATAGATTACTCAGTATGCCATAAACAGTTGAAGTTTCAGTGTTCATAATCAGTTCAAGAATACATGTCTCAGTCTAGTCCTATTCACTATTCCAGTATTATCTAACTCAGTGTGATCCAGTATTCCAGTATCATGTAACTCAATATGATTCAGTATTTACTATCATGTATTGCAATTTGATTCTCAGTTCCTGAATGTTGAACACCTGTATTTGGGCCTGAGGCCGTAGTTTATATGCTTTATGCATACTTGGGCCTGAGGCCGTAGTTTATGATTTATGCATTCTTGGGCCTGAGGTCGTAGTTATGTATACGTATACTTGGGCCTGAGGCCGTAGCTTGTACACATATATATTGGGCCCGAGACCATAGCTTATTCAGATAAACAGGTTGTTCATCATTCAGAAGAGGGAGTATTCATATCCTTATTTCCTTTGTTCAGTTCAGTTATCAGTTATCATTTCAGTTACCAGTTATCAGTTCAGTTATCAGTTATCAGTTATCAGTTCAGTTATCAGTCAGTTATCAGTTATCATTTCAGTTTCTATTTCAATAGTATCATTTTAGTACCAATTATCAATTCTCAGTTATCAGCTTAGTTTCAGTTTCAGCATTCATAATTCTTTCTTTTAGTTGCTTTACATACCAGTGCAATTCAAATGTACTGATGTCCTTTTTGCCCGAGGCCTGCATCTCACGATGCAGGTAATGATTTATAGATTGATGATTCAGAGCGCTAGGATCCTCGTACCAGCTGTTCGGTGATCCCCAGTTCTTTCGAGGCATTATCATTACTTTACGGTCTTTCAGTATTTACAGGCAGTCAGTGTTTTCAGTACTTCATTAGAGGCTTCATAGACTAGAGTAACAGTTAGACAGAGTCTCAGGCTTTTCATGTTAAGCAATGTTGGCTACATATATGTTTCAGACTTGTTTTAGTATTTCCGCACTTTGATTTATATCATCCAGACTTTCAGTATATCAGCATGTGTTAGTTTATCTTTCGCATTCAGTATGTTATGATATCACATGTTGATTTAGCCAGCCAGTTGGTTCGCTCGATCACATATAGTTAGGCACCGAGTGCCGTGTTACGTCCAGGCCCAGGTTCCGGGCGTGACAAAGCTTGGTGTCAGAGCAATAGGTTCAAGTGTCCTAGGTAGTCTATGAAGCCGTGTCCAGTGGAGTTTCCTTTATATGTGTGTGTCGGCCACTCATATAAACGGTTAACTACCAAGACATCCAGGATTGTCTCATTTCTTTCTACTTTAGATCGTGCCATGAAGCTTAGAGGAATATTTAACCTTCTCTTCCTATCAAATTCCAAACGTATTGGATGCCCAAGCGACGCGCAGGAGAAACCTTAGGTCCTAGAGGGGATAATTTCCATTGGGGTATAATTATGGAGTATAGGTTGATAACAAATGAGACATGAGATGATGTTAAAAGTGGGATGCAATGGATAGTAGTACAGATTAGGGCATAACCTTATTAGAAAGTACAAAGGCAGATATCATGTCTTATGGTTATCAGTTTACCTCAGTTGCCACTTATACAATCTTTCAGTTAGCAAGTTTATGGTTATTCAGGATGCCAGTTATCAGTTATTCAGTTACCAGATCTCCAATTTTCAGTGTATCAAAATTCTGGTGACTGGTGAGTATACAGTGATGCCTATGGGTGCTAAAAGAAAATGTAAGTAACAGTGATCATAGCGAAATCTTCGCATGTTTTAGGTCCGGATTAAGATCAAGACTCACCGGATGGCTCATGAAGTGAATTATCAGATGATGGTATACTTTGAAGGATAAGTTTGTGCATTGTAGTGTATTTGTATGTGTTTTACCTCCTAGAAAAACTTTATTTAATTCTTGGAAACGGAGCCATAAGTTGGAGGATGATAGTTTAGATGTCAGACCCTAACATTGGTCACTATAGTTTTGGACAGAAAATAGCCTAAGGGTAAAATACCTAGGAGTCAGAAACGTTTGTTATTACCAAAGATATGATTTCGTACAACTCAGGCAAATGACTAGAAGATATGATGTATGAAATGAGAACCAAGAGCAGCCAATATTGAATTTCAGGGAATGATTTTCAGTTGCTTAGATTTGTTCAAATCAGAACTAGAAGTACCACGTTAGTAAGCTACTATAAGAAGCAGCTATTGATGTAAGATAAAAGATATGGTAGTCCTCCCTTAGGTTATGTGACTAAGTGATTACTGTAGATGTTTAAAGTATGATATGATTTTTTTCTATATAGAAGGTTTGGGGTTAGATATTTTAATTTTGTTTAAGACAGATGAACTTTCCCTAAGTGTGATCCATACACATAGTTTAGAAGAAAAAAAAGGATAGTATGCTATCGTAAAATAAGGTCGGATGGTGAGGGATTTTAGGAATAATCTTCTGTTTCACTTTAGCTATGCAAAGCAGGAGAAGAAAATAGGATGCTAGTAGGTGTTAGTAAAAGGATAATAAGTAAGTTTTGAGTTGATACAGTGAATTAACAATTTGGACAGAGCTAGTAGGAGTAAAATTTGATCCACTAAGCCAGGTTAACTATAGTGAGTGGATGACAATTTGAAATACCGAACGTGTGTTAGAACCCAAAGAGTTTAAGTTAAACCCGGATTACAGTGGCAGTGGGGAGAAAAAAAATCAGCTAGCAATGAGAGAGCAAACTATAGAAAAATAGCCTTTAAGAATTATCGAAAATGGGTCTCCCCAAGACTGACAGTGTGAGCAGAGTTAAACCATTAAGATTGTGTGTGATAGTTGTGAATACATTAGCTTTTCATTTATGTAAGTAAATTAGTTTTTCTTAGTAAGAAAGATTTCTCAGAAGTAAGTTGGAAGATGCGTCATTGACGTAGAGTGCAAAGGATTGCAGGAAATAAGGAAAGTTATTTGGATCCCAACAAAAAGAGAAGGGTCCACAAGTATAAGACCTTTGGTCTAAGGGGTGATGTGAAAATTTTCAGTAAGTCCAGATGGAGATTTGAAACTCGAATAGTTAGCATGGGATATGAAAAAGAAAATCAGTTCGGTAATGAGGGAAAATTGTATAATTACCACAGGAATATGTCTAGCATGTGTAAGAAACACAAAGTGATTAGAATGATCACCGAGCTTAGTTATTGATAATAAAGTGATCACAGAAAAGCTATAAAATCATGCCTATTTATGTGTCACGAGGGTAGTGCCATTGCACGACACTCTAGTCTTTGGAGTACTGGTCAAAGACTTAGGTCACAACAATGCTATAAGTGTTTTCAGGAAGTGCTTAAGAAGATAAAGTGTGAGAAGTATAACTCATGATTGAGGTAGATAAGAGAACTCTGGTGAAAGAAGTTCACCAGCCAAGATAGGAGTTCGACTTCGAACTCCGAAGATGACGGAGTTGTTGTCTAGAACGGGACTTGTTCCCCATTAGTAGCCGAAGAGAAGGAGAAACAATTTGATGATCCCTACGTGTTGTAGTTGAAGAGGAGATTCACAAGTATAAAACGATGGCTTTTGAATAAGGGGGAGATGATGGTACTTTGAGGTACCAAGACAGATTGTATGTTCCAGACATAGATGGACGTCAAAAGGGAATATCATGTTAGAAGCCTATAATTCCTGGTATTCTTTCCATCCAGGTTCCCCAAATATGCATCACCAAGTAGATTTATTGGTTGAACGACATGAAAAAGAATGTCGCAGACTTTGCGGCCAATTGTCTGAATAGTCAGCAAGTGAAAGTCGAGCAGCAGAAAGCCTAGTGTTTTATCACAGAATACACATATTTTGAGTGGAGATGGTAAATATGCAATTTATAACGGATTATCTTGCTCATTTTAAAAGCATGATTTGATTGGATGATCGTAACTCGACTTACCAAGCCAGCACATTTCTTGCCAGTAAAGACTAAGATTCAGCAGAAGATTATACCAAGTTATACATTCAGGAAATCGTCTGATTACATGGGACTCCGTGGTCCGTCATTTCGGACTATGGTGCTAAGTTTAAAATGAACTTCCAGAAGTCATTTCAGAAAGGATTAGGAACAAGTTTTTCATCCTAAGAAAGATGGCTAGGCAGAGCGCATTATTCAAACAGTTGAGGATATGTCCTTGATGTTAAAAGTAATTGGGATGATCCCACACCCCTCATTGACCTTGCAAATAATAACACCTACCATTCTAGTATCAAGATGGCACGTGCGAGACTCTGTATGGACGAAGGTGTAGATCACCAATCGGTTGGTTCAAAGTTGGTGAAGAAGAGTTGCTGGGACCAAATTTGGCCTATTAGACTATGGAGAAAGTTACATTGATTCAAGAGCATTTGAAGACGTCTCAGAGCCACCAAAAGTCCTATTCGAGCGTGCGGCAAAGAGACATAGAGTTTCAAATTGATGATTGGGTGTTTCTGAAATTTTTGCCTATGAAAGGCGTTATGAGATTTGGGAAGAAGGGGAAGCATAGTCCCTGCTATATTAGGCCATATAGAATCTTGCGAAGGATCGGTCAATTAGCTTATGAGTTGGAGTTGCCACCAGAATTAGCGGTGGTACAGCCAGTATTTCACGTGTCATGTTATAACATCCAAGTTTCCAGTACTCAGATACTCATGTCAGTTCAGTACTCAGATACTCATGTCAGTTCAATACTCAGCTACTCATGTCAGTCTAATACTTAGATATTCATGCAAATTTAGTACTCAGATATTGATATTAGTTTAATAATCAATTATTCGTGCCAGTTCAATATTCATATATCCATGTTAGTTTAGTATTCACGTATCCATGGCAGACCAATATTCAGTCAATGCAGTAGTCATTCAGTTCACTATCTCAATAGTTCAATAATCATGTATTCATTATGTTTAGTATGCAAGTGTTAATGGAAGTTCATGTTTCCACCAGACCCATTTAAGGTTCGGAGTGAGCAGAAGTTACAGTCAGGACAGTCATTCGAGGACGAATGATCCCAAGGGGGAGATAATGTAATATCCCGTACATTTGGACTAGGTGTGGACATATTAAATGGGTATTAATTTGATATTTTAGACATATGAAGTCCTAGCGGGATGAGTATGGGTAAAAATAGTTGTTTTGGAATCAAGATGGAGAGTGAGGTGCATAAGATTTGACAAAATCGACTAAGTTTGCAGAAGGTCTGTCTTCCAGCAGGGTTTTGTGAAAATGTGTAAGGAATTTGGGAAAGCTCAAAGAATGAAAGTTGTAGGCCTTTAAAGTAGCTTTCCCACGATATATTGTGGATCCCAATCGGAGCTCTGTGCAAGAAGTTATGCGCATTTTACAGAACAGTATGCGATATGCGCGCCCTGAACGCGCCCCTAGCGCGGCCGCGCTTCTTTTGAGGCAGTGTTACTGCCGTTTTGCGCGGTCAGTAGCGCGGCCAGGTTTTCAGGTGCGCGGGCGCGCTCATTGGGGGTCGTTTTAAAGCCATATTTCGTTCCCCACAGCCCTAAAACATAAAAACTTGCTCTAGAAAGGGGAACTCTCAAAAACCTAACTCCTTAAGGGTCCTTCCACCACCCAAGGTAAGTTCCAATGGTGATTCTAAGTTAATTTTAATTTCCCAACATCTTATTAACATGGGTAAATCCTCCATATCATTAGATATTCGATTGGGACATCATTGTTGAGAGAAGGAACCCTAGAACTCGATTTCAAGGGGATTGAACTTCAAAAAGGTAATGTCTTCACCCTCTAATTGATTATACTATTGGACTAATGATTATAGACTCTAGTTCATGAGATATGAGTTGATGGGTTTGATAGAAAAGCATGAAAGATTATAGGTTTGGGGTGTTGATTATTGGTTAAGGGTATTGTTTACCTTATGGGTGATAAAGAATGATGTTGATTATAACAATTTGAGACTTTAGAATTTATCTAGGAGCAAGAGAATGGGCTATTGGGTGTAGAGACACCATTAATAAGGACTATGAAGCTTTATGTCACCAAGTGTTTGAGAAAATGCTTAAGTGACTAAAATGTGAGAATTATTTCTAATATGGAATCCCTTTGACTTGTATTGATATAGATTAAAGTTGAAAGGGGTGGCGAATGTTGTATTACGCTCAAGAGCAAGAAGTTAAGGTATGTGAGGCTAACTCTCTATGTTTGGGAATTTTAATAATTCTCCCTACACTACGTTTCTTTTACGATGTTACCAATTGCCTCAGAAATATAGTTAAGCCTAGTTCCTTGAATAGTTGTAGAACTTCTATTCTCTAGCTTCATAACTCGTTCACGACTTTCATTCTGAACGTTGTGAGCTCAGTGCGTATTCAATATAGACTTGGGTTTGATGCCCCCGATTCTTTGTATATATTACTCAGTATGCCATAAACAGTTGAAGTTTCAGCGTTCATAATCAGTTAAAGAATACATGTCTCAGTCTAGTCCTATTCAGTATTCCAGTATTATCTAACTCAGTGTGATCCAGTATTCCAGTATCATGTAACTCAATATGATTCAGTATTTACTATCATGTATTGCAATTTGATTCTCAGTTCTTGAATGTTGAACACCTGTATTTGGGCCTGAGGCCGTAGTTTATATGCTTTATGTATACTTGGACCTGAGGCCGTCGGTTATGCTTTATGCATTTTTGGGCCTGAGGCCGTAGTTATGTATACGTATACTTGGGCCTGAGGCCGTAGCTTGTGCACATATATATTGGGCCCGAGGCCGTAGCTTATTCAGATAAACAGGTTGTTCATCATTCAGAAGAGGGAGTATTCATATCCTTACTTCCTTTGTTCAGTTTAGTTATCAGTTATCATTTCAGTTACCAGTTATCAGTACAGTTATCATTTATCAGTTATCAGTTCAGTTATCAGTTATCATTTCAGTTTCTGTTTCAATAGTATCATTTCAGTACCAATTATCAATTCTCAGTTATCAGCTTAGTTTCAGTTTCAGCATTTATAATTCTTTCTTTCAGTTGCTTTACATATCAGTGCAATTCAAATGTACTGACGTCCTTGCCCGGGGCTTGCATCTCACGATGCAGGTAATGATTTACAGATTGATGATTCAGAGCGCTAGGATCCTCGTACCAGTTTGGTGATCCCTAGTTCTTTCGGGACATTATCATTACTTTACGATCTTTCAGTATTTACAGGCAGTTAGTATTTTCAGTACTTCATTAGAGGCTTCATAGACTAGAGTAACAGTTAGACAGAGTCTTAGGCTTTTCATGTTAAGCTTGCTTTTCAAAAGTGTTCTTATCATATAAAATATTACATGCCTTTTGCCTTATCTCTCATACTATTTATATGGGATATTCCCAAAGAACCCTACAAGGTACAAGAAGGAATATTCAATAGAATATTCCATTTGAAGGTTGCAAAGCTATACTAGCCGTTACTTCTATCCATGTTGCTCTACCTCGCCCCTGATGAATCACTCAGCAGCTTGTTCTGTTGACCACTGATCGACCTCTGCCAAACTGCTCATATTAATTTGCAGGTCACTCATAACAATCATCTCCGCGTATCAAATTTCTCTAATTCGATTTTGACCGTACTACCGTCACGAGAGGAAGTAGCACCACAAGAGGAACTGCCGGCACGAGAAGAGTTGTCAACACGAGAGGAACTACCAACTGCAACACCGTAGTGGACACTACTTCTATATGTCATCTTACCCTGTTTGCTCACTCAATCCACTTATTGGCTGTATTTACCTTTCCCAACATCCATCTGGTTATGAATTCAACTCTTTCTTAATCATGTTTTTTTTTTGTTGTACTACTCCCTCCATTTCATATTAAACGAGGTACTTTCCTTTTTAGTCTGTTCCAAAATAAATGACACATTTCTAAATTTGGAAATAATTCAACTTTAAACTACTCATTTTGCCCATTTTACCCTTAATGAGAAGCTTTTATAACCACACAAAAGTCATGGCCCTACAAAGCTTTACCCCTTAAGCTTTTAAGACCACAAATTGCAAAAATCTTCTTTTTTTCCTTAAACTTCGTTCCGAGTCAAACTAGCTCATTTAATTTGAAACGGATGAAGTATTATTCTTTAGGACTCCATTAAATGTGACATGACATAGCACAAGTAGTACTTCTTGAACGTCAACATCACGGAGAAATTTCGGAAAAAGTTGAGGCGAAGCCCACACAACTACCTAAGAGGATAACAAAGGAATTTCCACGTGAAACATGTATTGCTCCTTGGCTTTATCATGGAAACCGCGTACAACCCTCCCTTTTCTTCGATTTCAATCAATGAGAAGACAACGAACGCATTAATTCTTTCATGGAAGTCCATTCCAACTTGTAGTCGTGCTTCTTAAATCTGTATCTACTATAGGCTATTCAAATGTTCAATTAATGTAGTTGGTTTGGAGGGTGTATGGATAAGCTTAAAAGCGGGCTTAAAAGCGGGTCAGCTTATAAACATCCAAAGTACTTATAAGCTAAAATAAGCCATTAAGTCATAAGTTCAGTTTATGACTTTTCAGTTTATAAGCACTTTTTGTTTTATTAAGGCTAGTTTATCCTTAATAATATTTTTTAATTTAAAAATATTTTTCCCAAAATAAATTTCCTAAATTTCTCTTCGTGCCATATTTGTTGTTCATCCTTTTTTTTACAAAGAAAATTTTTAATTTATAATTTGTGTAAAGTTTTAAGGATATTTTGGTCATTTTAATAAAAGAACAGTTTATCAGCACTTTTCTACCAAACACATCAACTGTTTATTATCAGTTTCAGCATGTCTATCCAAACATGTAAATGCTTATTTAAAAAATTAGTTTCAGCATATCAATTATTTACGATCAGCTAATCCAAACGGGCTCTTAGCTCCTTGTCACTTTCTCCTTTTCTTCTTTTTTTTTTTTCATATATTTAAGAAAGTCGAAAAGAAAAAAAATCTATACTGAAAATATCTGTCAGCTTATTTGATTAGCAAGTTTAATTTTGCTAATCATGGCTAATTGAACCAAGTTATTTTGAGTAAAACCAAAAAGCGAAAGGATTGATATTTAATAACACATGCTCCTACCGAATATTCCCTCTAAATTGTACCTTTTTGTAGGATTTTCTATGGATAGCCCCCTTATAAATAGGAGGGGAGTACTTCCCAAAGGGGGGCTCTCTCTCTCCCTCTCCCTCTCCCTCTCACTCTCTCTAGAAAATATGTAAACACACCTCTCGAAAGAAAGGAGAGGATCTGTGATCCCATACCTTCATCAGATCCAAAAAAGGGTCATAAGGTTCTTGTATTTGTCTATCATTCGTCTTTATTGAAAGAAAGAAGATCCGTCTCACTGAAGATCGGGTGAATCTTTTTCTTTATTCATATTGATCCCATACCTTCATCAGATCCAAAAAAAGGTCATAAGGTTCTTGTATTTGTCTATCATTCGTCTTTATTGAAAGAAAGAAGATCCGTCTCACTGAAGATCGGGTGAATCTTTTTCTTTATTCATATTTTTATTACTTAATGCATCTTTCTTTATGCTATTAAATCTGGTCATAATCGCCGTCAACATTTATATTCGGCTATATTTTTTAATTCGTATTATTCATCTCGGATCTAGAGTTAATTATCCTTGACTAGGATTTAGCCTTTCATCTTTGATTGATTTGTCCAAAAAAGAGTGTAACATCTTTTGAGTCAAACATTTTGGCGCCGTCTGTGGGGATTTTCTAGTTAAGATTCTAGTTTTCTCTAGATGTCTAAAAGATATATGGATAATATATTCAATCCAGATGAGTGATACCTTCAACCAAATGTAATGTCGATTGACAGACCAAACATTTCTTCAAATCAAAGCTAAGTGTCTAATCCTGAACTTTACCCATCTCAATCTCATCAATAATTCCATTTAATTCAACCAAAAAGGGTTCCTCAAAAATTTCAATGGCAGACTATGTCTTCTCCTTCTTTTTTTCTATCTTTACTCCTTATTTCTTCAACTAACCATGTTAAATCCAATGAAGAAGGCTACATCTCAGTGGACATATCAAATAAGGGTCTTGATTTTGCGAAGGATTTTCTAGTACAAATGGTTGAGTCCTCACTAGTTCCCCTTGACCCACCTAAAATTGAGAAATCAAAGCATATTCCTTTTATTGGTACAGTTCATATGGGTCTTCCTAATATCACTGTCGATAAAATCCATGTAATTTCGTCCACTGTTAAAGTTGGTGATACAGATAATGGGGAAGTTTCCATTCAGTTTATTAAAAAGGCACCAAGATTGGCGGCTTTCTCATCGGATTGTGTTGCGTTTGGTTCTGCGGCCACTCCACAACTTTGAAACAATCAAACATGGATATATTTCGGAGTGTTCGTTGTCAATCAAGTCACAGAGACTTTCCAAATCAAGAAACAAATATTGCAAGAACACCACGCCGAGATTCGCAAGTCGTTACCCGAGTTCGGCGAATGCCAACTCAATCAAATCTCTCGAGCACAGGATATCGAAGCAGACGGCCTTGCCAAACTGGTAGCGGCCACTAAAAGCATAACCAGAGGAGTAAACGTGGCCACTCCTCTCCACTCGCCGACCGATCAAATCGAGGTAACGAATGATTTCATTTGGTTTAACTGACTATTTTTCTAAATGGAATAGAAGCAGGAGCATTCTCCCAGATACACGAACAGGAAATGCATCATATTCTCCAATACAAGCAAAATTAAGCAAACTGGGACTCCCCCAGGAAATGCATCATATTCTCTAATACAATCAAAATTAAACAAACTGGGACTCCCCCATGAAATGCATCATATTCCCAGCGCAAGCAAAATTAAGCAAACTGGGACTCCCCCAAGAAATGCATCATATTCTCCAATGCAAGCAAAATTAAGCAAATTGGGACTCTCCCAGGGAACTCCCTACGGCCAAGAGCCATCGACAAAAAAGAGGGGGTCGACCCTTACGGCCAAGGGTCGTCGCCAAAAAAGAGGAGGCCGACCTTACGGCCAAGGGCCATCGCCAAAAAGAAGAATTCGGCCTCGTCCGAATCAACATTCGGCCTCGTCCGAATCAACCTTCGACCCTTACGGCCAAGGGCCATCGCCAAAAAAGAGGGGGTCGACCCTTACGGCCAAGGGCCATCGCTAAAAAGAGGAATTCGGCTCGTCCGAATCAACAATTCGGCCTCGTCCGAATCAACCTTCGACCTTACGGCCAAGAGCCATCGCCAAAAAAGAGGGGGTCGACCCTTACGGCCAAGGGCCATCGCCAAAAAAAGAATTAGGTCTCGTCCGAATCAATATTCGGCCTCGTCCAAATCAACATTCGGCCTCGTCCGAATCAACCTTCGACCTATACAGCCAAGGGCCGTCGCAAAAAAGAGGAGGTTGACCCTTACGGCCAAGGGCCGTCGCCAAAAAAAAGGAGGTCGACCCTTACGGCCAAGGGCCGTCGCCAAAAAAGAGGAGGCCGACCTTACGGCCAAGGGCCATCGCCAAAGAAGAAGAGGTCGACCTTATGGCCAAGGGCCATCACCAAAGAAGAAGAGGTCGACCTTACGGCCAAGAGCCATCGCCAAAAAAGAGGGGGTCGACCCTTACGGCCAAGGGCCATCGCCAAAAAGAAGAATTCGGCCTCGTCCGAATCAACAATTTGGCCTCGTCCGAATCAACCTTCGACCTCGTCCGAATTCACATTCGGCCTACTCGCCCGTCCAGATCCGAGAACGCAAATGACCTCCTCCGATGCCGCCATCCCGGCCTTGACGGCCTTCCCAAACTCTACCGTCTTCTCAATCGACTCATCACTCGAGTCATTGGCCCTGATCGAACTCTACTAAAGTTCAGCCCGTGGGGATACCACTTTGACCTAAAGATCGGCACCCTCAGCCGCGATACACACTAGTCGACCTCCCCATCTGAATTTCTCGAACTACGATTGATGAAGTCCGCTTACCGAGCTCGACCACGAGACGACCTCAGTAAGCGGAGGGACTAACTGTATGGGTCAAAATTAGATCAGATAAATTCGGCACGCGGAAACATAAGGCCGGGGTCGGACAGGCCGAGGTCGGACAGTCATGAAACAACTAGTTTGCTTTGGAATACTCAAAATGAATATTCTACCGAATATTCCCTCTAAATTGTACCTTTTTGTAGGATTTTCTATGGATACGCCCCTTATAAATAGGAGGGGAGTACTTCCCAAAAGGGGGGCTCTCTCTCTCCCTCTTTCTAGAAAATATGTAAACACACCTCTCCAAAGAAAGGAGAGGATCTGTGATCCCATACCTTCATCAGATCCAAAAAAGGGTCATAAGGTTCTTGTATTTGTCTATCATTCGTCTTTATTGAAAGAAATAAGATCCGTCTCACTGAAGATCGGGTGAATCTTTTCCTTTATTCATATTTTTGTTACTTAATGCATCTTTCTTTATGCTATTAAATCTGGTCATAATCGACGTCAGCATTTATATTCGGCTATGTTTTTAATTCGTATTATTCATCTCGGATCTAGAGTTAATTATCTCGACTAGGATTTACCCTTTCATCTTTGATTGATTTGTCCAAAAAAGAGTGTAACATCTTTTGAGTCAAACATACCCCACTTTAATAATATTGTACTATTAACTTTTTAAAAAATTTAATTAATGAAATATGAATATCATTTGAGATTATAAAATTAAATAATTTTATTATATTTTATGACATAAACATATTGAAAGAAAAGAGGGTTTTTGGTACTTTTCTTTTTCTTTTTTAATTGTAACAACCAAATAAATCTAATATCAAATGATGTTATAAGTGGATAACAACTAATCACTATAAAAGGCCAGAAAAGATTGGAACAAAAAAAACCGAAACAAACAAACTGTTATACAGAGGTTATGTTGTAAATATACACGATCTATTAAGATGTGGAAGTAAAATGGATAAAGGTACAGAGTGGATGACTAAATAGAAAGGAATCATCCGTGTAAATTGTCTCAAGTACAAATTCACCAAAAGCCCGAAAAGCAACCAACAAAGAACAAAGGATGAATATATATCAGTAGAGAAACAATTGATGTGGTAAGCCAAAAAAAAAAAAACAAGGGAGATAACATGGATATGGATATGGTAATTAAAATTGGCCCCAAGCTTAGATCAATTAAACCGCTAGACCAGCAGTGTACTTAACTCCCGTAGAAGGCAACCATGAGTTACCCAAAATGAATTGAGCCACTGTGAAATTATTTGCCTGCGATGAATCGTTGAGTAGATGATAACCAGTCCAATTGACTCTAGCGCCTAAGCCCGCACCAGGCCCGAAATTTTGATACTCGGCGTAGTACAATGTGTCAAGTGATATATTACCGTTCCACTCTAACCAGCCCTGTGGTTTAATTACATTACTCATGTACGATTGCATTATGACAGTGCGCGAATATGCCTTCCACGGCCTACCAAGGAATGTTTGTGTAGAGTTAAGTGAAGCTAATAGATCTGGTTCGCCAGATATATTAGAGAATTGGATGGAGAAGCCTGTTGTTTCAGCAGCTTCTTTTCGGCCTTGGGCTGTGATGGTGTTCTTCTGTTCGGGTAGTCCCTTTCGGGCTAATATTTGACAATTTTGGAAAACGACCGTGCCATCTCCAAATATGAAGTCTACCGTGCCAGTAATTACGCAGTTTCGGTAGAATTGGCGCATAGAATGGGCGTAGAGAGTGTCCTGGTAGCCTCTGAACGCGCATCTGAACAACACAGACAAGTCTGAGTCGGAGCGAAATGCAACGGCTTGGTGCTTTTGGGGTCCTGCTGTGTTCTCAAATGTCATGTCCCGTGCAATGAATCCTTGACCTTTCACAGCTGCATACATATGAACACCGACATTGTAATTAGTGTACGTAACTTGGATGAATCAAATCATTTTCTGACTTTGTTTTCGTCTTATATATGTAGCTAGTGTGAGCGTGTTGATCCTTTTATCTTTGGCCATGTAAAACGTGAAAGCTGCCAATTTAATTTGCCAATCTGGTACATAGATATCTTTGAGACTAAAAACTCAATCTCAAGAATGGCCCATTAGCTCATGATAATCAAATCAAATGCAAAAATCATATTATTTGTTTATGTTTCATTTTACGTGAAAAGCTTTACTATGTGAGGAATCAAATAAGTTTTCTTCGATTGTAATTTTTGTAATTCTTTTTTAAATATATTTATTCATTAACTATACAGACTTACAGTATATTTTTCACCTAGTTTAAAATATATAAATTTTATTTTAAAAAGATTTAAGATTCTTCACCAAATTAATCCGAATTCAGATGCTTTGGCCCTTGTACTCCAAGTCCTTTCATATAAATGGGATAGACGGAGTAGAATAGCTAGTAACATGAAATAATTCTAATATTTTTAATGAATTTAGGTGGGAGATGGACAGGGCAGTGGGAGTCCATGAAATTAATTGCAATCTAATTATAATGAAGTAGGACTAGTAAATAAAGTCGGGTAGGAGATAAGGAAATGGAAAGAGATGGTGGGCACGATGATATTTAGATCTTGCACCACTGACACAATAAGGTACCCAGGTAGCAGCTACACGAGCTACTACTCAGTTCTTTTGCTTTTTTCTTCTTTCTTTCGGCCCTTCTTTTCCTTTTCAATTTTTTATGTCAGCTCATTTTTAAGAAGAAAAAAAATCCAATCTTTATCAACCAGCAGTGTTATTATTAGCTATTTTAGCCCCCCTTCACTGGCAGTGACAGAGTCAGAATTTTCGCTAAGGAGTTCAAAAAGGAAAAAGTTAAAAAAAATTATAGCTACGGGAATTGAACCAATGCCTTACAAAGGTTTTAAACTCATATTGACCACTAAGCTATATGCTTTTGGGCTATATTAAAAAAATTCAAAACATAATATATAGAGGTAAGAAACAGATTTTGCCTTATATGTTTTGGCGAAGGAGTTCGAGTTAACCCCATTACGCCCCCTAAATCCGTCCCTGTTCGCTGGTAATTTTCTTCAAAGTGAGTCAGCCAACCATGGTTAAAGTTGGATCCTCTACTAAATTACACATCCTATTACCAATGGTTAGAATGAAAAAAGTGAAAGCTCATCCCATTTTTACTGTAAACAATACTAACTGCACTACGTGTCGTGGATCTACAGCAGATATTTAATCTTTAAAAACTTTCACTATAAATCTTTTTTAATCTTTTCATGATCTGGACATCTTGCAGTCTGATCGTTATGGGGTCCCAAATCCATTACTGAATTGTAGTACTGCTAGTAATTAGTCAATCCATGACACATTGATCAACTTACAGACATACCTTATGGGCCATCTTTAAATGCAGATATATAGTTGCATTTTTATAATCTTTTGCGTACAGTCTCAGCATTAAATAAATGTGGGGGGATGTTTGAAATATATAGTACTCCGCGTGGATTAAGATAAGGTAATAAATGTAATCAAATTAAAAACTTACCAAATGTTGCAGATCTGTAAGTGGTCCATCCATCAATAAAACTTCTATTCCCAGAAATAACAGTTACATCTATTCCGTCACCGATCATCAATATGTTCCATTTCTTCTTGCTAATTTCCACATACTCGTTATAAATACCTTTCTTGATATGTATCACAAATCTCTTGGTACTCAATGCCGGTGCTGCTGATATAGCATCTTCAATACGAGTAAAATTACCCGTTCCATCAAGAGCTACCACAACGTCCGCAACAACTCCTGTGCTGGGAGTAGATTGCAACAACCTTCTGTCTTTTTGGTTAAGCCACGAAGGGAATGAGTTGACGTCTCCTTTATTTGACGTTAGCCTCCTCTCTCGGGACCATTGCCATGGTTTTCCACGCCCGTCATTGGCCCGGGGGGCGTTTTTAGGGACAGGGCGGACCATGTAAAGAATGTCACGGACTAATGTAGTGACTTGGTTGAGGCTTCCCGCAACCAAATTCTTGACCATTCCGTTTGTTCCATCAAATCCATCTATGCATGTGTCTTGATTAATAAGTGCTCCGCTCAAATAATTCCTCAAATCTGCACTTAAATTACCTGTGCTGTTGTTTTTCCCTGTTACGTTGATCATAATACCACCGGTGTTATTAAAATGTTCAATGGACTAATGTTTATGCTTCTAAATTAATAAATAAATTAGTCAGTTATTCAATTTTCTGAAAGTCAGTTATTCAATTTATTTGACATTTCTTTAAACTAACTCGTGCAAACTGCTGGACCAAGCCTCTCCGACATTTATTTTTCACAAGCGTACTATCCTAGGATTCTTGGATAGTGGAATATGATATTAAAGTGAAAATAAAGCTGACCCCAATATAGATTTGAATATTATGTAAAACTTAAAACAGATCTCAATCACCCTTGATAATAGAAGATGAACGTAACACGTTTTGAGAAGTATGCACATTTTCTTTGAGGAAAAACTAGTAAAATTCTGAACAAGCTAGACAGTTACTTATTTTGGAACTCTGGAAGTGCTTTACTGTACTTTCTTCGCATAAGAAGGAGAGTTTAAATTATGTGCATTATGGTATCTAAAAGATTTAAACAATCAGGTGTTAAAAGTTACTCCTACTAATTACAAGTGAAGCTCTATAATAAGCATTAGTGATTAGTACTAATTATTTATTGTCACAGATTAAACTACATGTGTAATTATTTTTACACTACCCGTGTATAAAATTCCTTAGACAGTTATGTGAAGTTACACAGTTAACCTAAAAGAAAATACTTATGACTACTATTTACTCCACTATTTAAGAGAAACAAAACCTGGCCTATTTTAGCAAAAAGGCAAAGAGTATAGTACAGAGGATTAATTGGAGCAAAAAACTTCATCCAAGTCAAAAGGGTTCAACTTTTAGTACTCCAATAAAGAGTAAAAAAGACCGAAAAGAAAAAGAACAGGAACATCTATTGAATTAAAGCAAAGAGCAGATAAAGCGAGTATCTCAAAAAGAGAAGATAATTAATTATAGTAAAGCTTTTCGGAAAGAACAGATAAAAAGATCACGTAACTAAAAAAAAAAAAGCAAATTAAAGTTATGGTCTTGCAGGTCTATATGTTAGCAGGGCGTATCCAGCTTATTAAATATGTACAAATTATTAATTATGAATTTTATAGTTTAAAAGGACTAGAAATTCGAACTGCTTCGCCGCAGTATGTTAGTGGTAAAGCAGTAGATTTACATACACACCTTTGGGATTCTGAGAAGCAGTGAGAGTCCAAGTAAGTTCATCTGCAGAGAGGTCCAACAGATCAAGGCAATCAGAAATGGCATTCGAAAGGCGAAAATCACCAAAGAAGCTGACGAATTTCGACACAATAGAAGTGACTTGACGGACAGTGTCAATGGTGGACTTAACAGAGCCCACAAACTCCGAAGCTGGCACATTTAAACACTCTGATTGAAGAAAACTTAAATCCTCCGCCCCACACCTCACCAAATTAGGACAACCTATACATAAAAGTAGAAGAAGCACTCCACAAAATGAAGGCAAAGAAGTACCCATGATTACTCACTTTAATTATAGAGCATGCACGTATTTGGCTATAAGAAATCAAGATACCAAAATTTTGGAGGGACAAGTGTTGAAAATGTAGTGGTAATTAAATGAATAGGAGTACTAGGGATAAATTAAGGAAAGATATAGGAGGGGGGGAGAGAGATGACTATTGAATGGTGTTGTTAGGGGACAGGTGAGAGCATTGAAGAAGGGGAACGTGCATGGGTTTAAGAGTAGGGAACTTCCCACCTCTCTGTGTTGACCTATTTATATGCAGTTACGCGGGAGGGGAGGGGAGGGGAGGGGAGGCTCTACGAATTTTGTGGGCGAGGTGTGTCGGCGGCCACATTAGTTAACATGTCACTGCGACAGACCATATGATCAGTGATCTTTTAAGAGCTTATATGATATCCTTTTTCTCAAAGTCTTCATTGGATGTGACAACTCCCATTTGACGGTGAACCTACCATTTTTGCCTTTTATTTGTGGTTGGCCTTGGGTGGTCTGAAGACGGGTAGAGGTAGGCCAAAAGTACTGGGGAGAGATTATTAAGCAGGATTTGGCGTTGCTATAGCTCACTAAGGACATGATTCTTGATAGAAAGATGTGGTGGTCGAAAATTAGGGTAAAAGGTTAGTAAATAATCAAGTGTGTGTCTTCCCCAGGCTACTAGTAGTAGTTAGTTAGCCTTGTATTTCAATTATTGACAACCTTGACTACTACATGTTTTCTAATTATATTGTTGTTGATAATGTTTATCCTCTTATTATCCTGTTATGGTTACTGCTTGTTTTCTTATTATCTTGCTCTATTGATTGCTTTTTCTTTCCTTGAGCCGGGGGGTCTATCCGAAACAGCTTCTCTATCCTTATTTACCCTGGAATCCGGGTAACAATTGAATTTATATGGGGTTTTAAGGATCCGTGAACTAAAAGATACAAAAGGTTTAGATTGAGGAAAATAAAAGATAAAGACTCAACAATTGTTGTTAAAGTAAATAATCGCAGAATATAATATCGCTTAGAACAATTGTGCTTGATAGCGTACAAGAATTGAGAGAGATGGTACTGTAGTGTAATGATTTCCGATGCCCTCTTTATGGGGTCTTCCCCCCTTTTATACATTCTGATTAAGGGTAAAAATAAGGTAGGTAAATCAATTACATCGAGGATCCCTGTAATTACGCCTTAATGGCCTGAAGTGGTTGAGAAAATCACGTTTGGGCGAGATATCCGGCGACGCTTGGTTATCCGTTACGAGTCCGGCTTCCGACCTTGTGTGTTTCTCCATCCGGTGGTGACTCATATCGAGCTCTGCAGCGGTCTCGAAATGACTTGACCTCGGTTGTAGACGTGGCCGTCGTTCTACCTTGCATCCAGGTCGGGTTCGATGGCCCCGACTTGCCCCGGACCGGACCCAACCCGGTCGGGCTCAAGCAAAAAAGGGTATCACCCAATACAATCCTCAAGGTAGGGGTAAGGTCTGCGCACTATCCTCCCCAGACCCGACTCGTGAGATTGCACTGATTTGTTGTTGTTGTTGTTGTTCTAATATTATTTTATGCAAATAGGAAACAGAATAAAAAAAGAGCATGTGCTAGTTATGCTGAGCAATACTTATAGTAGTAATTTTGGATATCTTGATTTCTGATGAAATCGAAGTAATAAAAAGTTACGTTGCATGGCAACCGTTAAAGGCGGGCATTCAAATGGAATCATCGATGAAGATCTAAACCGCAACTCTAGCTTTTGCTTTAAGATCTGAGTCCACTGTTTAGATCATCTCATGACTTGTATTATGATATTTGGGACAGTATTGTGTAGTACTCTTTACGTTTAGTTTAAAAAAGAATGCTTTTTTTAGATTTGAAAACAATTCAATTTAAACTTCATATTTTGTCCTCTATAGCAAGATTTTATATTTTTATAAATATTATGGCCTATTTAAATCATAAGTTTCAAAATTATTCATTTTTTAAAAAAAAAATTGTCCAATCAAATATATTCACATAATTTAAAAGAGACAGAGTAATAGGTATTTTAATTTGTTCATGGACAATAGGAGCATTTGAAGAGGTTTTATTAACCTTTGAGTTACTCCTATGATTCTTTATTGAATGTTCAGATTCTTTTGATAGAAAAGCTGCTATTGGAGCTAAACTCGTAACTTAGACTTGATGCAAGTGCATCTCTACTTGGTTTATCAATTAATTTGGGCAATATTTCAGAGCGTCTTCTAAATACCAATACCTATTCTTTTGGTTTCCACCTAATGTCCACCTTGGGGCCTATAATGATTTGTGTCCGGAAATTTCACTTTAAAGATAAAACGTTTTCTATCAAAAGTGACTTTATATCCATGATTCAAAGTCGATATTTTTTATTAAATATGAAAAATATTATCACTTCATCACCATCTTTGGTGGTCTAAATACAAATACCTAGCAGCTAGCTCGACCATAAAGTTGACTCAAATTTAGAGGCGGAGCTAGCCTATGAGGTGTGGATCACTTTTGCTTAAATGTTATATTTTTATTATAATTATATTAAATATATATAAATATTTAATTACGAACCCATTTTCAAATATCAGAACCCGTAAACTTCAAATCATAATTTTGGTTATTGCTCACTTCAATTCGAATATAACATCTACATATATTATGGGCAAACTTAAAATACCGCGTTTACCTATGGTCCAGGCATCGGAAAAACGCGGAGGATTTTTGACCTTTGTAATGCGTGCCAGGCTGCCCTATTAATTCTGATAACTAAAACCGACCTTTCATGTCCCTGTTACTAATCCTTTTTGAATATATACTTTGGCCCCCCATCTTCCTTTTTTAGCTTTACTTCCTGTCTAAGTTCTTTCTTCTACATTACTTTCTTCTTCTTTCTTTTTTTGGTTCTTCTTTTTCCCTAAAAGTTATTTAAAGAAAATTCTGCTTTTCCAAACTGTCTAAAGCTCATGCATGTTCTTGATTTGGTATTAACTAGTGCAGTAGTGCAGTATATCTGAGGTTGGTCCCCTTTGGGGTACCCAATTAAGAACATACTGCATCATAAGTGTTAGTGTATCTATGTGATAATCCGATAGGTTATTTTCAGTTTTCACCTTCATTCATATATTCCGAGCCCTCGAATAGCTCCGTTTAGCCTTCTTCAATTTACGTGCGCAGTCCTTGTCTTTTTCCTGAAATTTTTTATGTGAAAAACGAAAGAAAAATGTGAAATTTTTCCTTAAAACTCATTTGAGTTGACTAAGGTCAACGTTTTACGTAAATGGACCCGGATCAGTATTTTGACGGTTCCGATGGGCCCGTATCGTAATTTGAGACTTGGGCGTATGCCCGGAATTGGATTCGGAAGTCCCTAAGTTGATTTAACATAATTTATTGAAAACTAGCAATTTAAAGGTTTAAAGAATTCCTAAGTTTGACAGTAGGTTGACTTTGTTACTTCCGGGCTCGAATTTCGGTTCCAGAACTTGGTACAGGTTCATTACAGTTTTTATGACTTGTTTGCAAACTTTGGTGCAAAAACGGAGTTGATTTGACATGATTCAGACGCCGGTTATAAAATTGCATGTTCTTGAGTTTCTTTGAAAATATCATTCATTTTGATGTCTGATTCGTAGTTTTAGGTGTTATTTTGATGTTTTGATCGCGAGAGCAAGTTCCTATGATATTATTACACTTGTGTGCATGTTTGGTTTGGAGCCCGAGGAGCTCGGGTGAGGTTCGGATAGGCTACGGATAATTTTGAACTTAGAAGAATGCTGGTTTCTGAAGTATGTTGATGTCTGTTGCATCTTTCTTCGTGATCACGGAGCCACTCTCGCGATCGCGAAGATTAACCTGGGCTGGGGTGGATTTTCTCTATGCGAAGGCGAGGCTTGGGTCGCGAACGCGAAGCAATTGTGGGATCACCCTTTGCAAACGAGACCAAAGCAACGCGAACGAGAAGGGTATGGGCCTGGAAAGGGGGATCAACTGATTGTTCTTCGCGAATGCAATCATAGGGTCACAAACACGATAGCCAGGGGGAAGAGCTATCGCGAACGCGGAGGACAACTCGCGAATGCAAAAGCCATGGCTGCTGCTGCTTCGCGATCGTGTCAAGTGTCTCGCGAATGCGATGAACACCTTACGCCCAGTCTTTTAAACTTCCAAAAATCGAGATTTCACCCATTTTTCACCATCTACACATTAGAGCTCAATTTTGAAGAGAAATTTCATCACCATTTGGTAGGTTAGTATACTTTAACTCGTTTTCTTCTATTTCCATCAACACCCATTGATTTCTAACCTTAATCTATGCTCCTTCATGGTACAAAATTAGGGATTTGGGAAGAACTGAGGGTTTTTGTAAAATTGAGATTTAGACCTCAAATTGAGATAGGATTTCGAAACTAATCACATAATCGGGCTAGGGGTGAATGGGTAATTGGGTTTTGGTCAGAATCTTGAATTTAGACCAAGCGGGTCCGGGGTTGACTTTTTGGGAAAAGTGTAAAGATGTTAGATTTTTGTATTATAATTGATTTTTCTAGTATTACGTGTTTATATTAAGTCGATTTTGTTTAGATTCGATTGGTTTGGAGGCAAATTTTAGAGGAAAGGCCCTAGTTAAGATTTGATTTGATTGTAGAGCGAGGTAAGTGTTGGGTCTAACCTTGATTTGAGAGAATTAGGGACCCTTGAACTATATGTTATGTGAATTACATGTGTAATGGCATATATGCGAGGTGACGAGTGTATATACGTCGTCGAAATAATTGTTTTCATGCTTTCCCGTATTTCATTAATTATCTTATTCCATGTCTTAACTGGCACATGCTTTAATTGCTTTCTCTGTCGTAACTTGTTACTTGTCATTTATTTACTCTTGTATTGAAATATTTGTTTCTTCCCTAATTCCATGATTAATTTCTACTTGCCTTACTTGTCTTACTTGTACACCTTAACTGTCATATATTTGGATTGTCTTGTTGCTTTTTATTTATTGTAGCATTTCTTGATTTGGTAAGGGTTCCTTTATGACTTTGCTTTCATACTCTTTAATCGTTGAGATTCTCGTGAATTGAGTTGTTGATTGATTACATTTAATAATTTTTGTTTGTGGATCGGGTTGTACGCTGCAATGGGTGGAATAAGGGAAGATACATATTTGATATGGTAGGATCGGGTTACACGCCGCAACGGATTTTATATGTAATTTTGATATGGTGAAATAAGGGAGGATTATGATATTGATTATGATTATACAATGGGATCGGGTTGCGCGCCGCAACAAATTTTATGTCACGACCCAAACCGGTGGGCCGCGACGGGTGCCCGAATCCTACATGTCGAACATCCTTAAGCATGCATTTAAGATATAAACATGAATAACATACGTGAGGGAAACCTATCCAAAATACATATGTACATATACATACTGAATACAGTGGGCGAGCCGACAAGACCACATACTATCCAACTGTACATAACTGTCTACAGACCTCTAATAGAAATACAACTGTACAAAGACGGGACTGAGCCACGTCATACCGATATATATATATATATATATATATATACACACAAGCATATCGTACCAAAATCAAAAGCAGCTCCGGATCAAGTGGAGCATGCCAACTCTCGCTGATCAAGGATCCTAAGAAGGGGGATCGTCAGCTTGCCTACCTACGCCTGCGGGCATGAAACGCAGGCCCCGGGAAATAGGGCGTCAGTACGAATAATGTACTGAGTATGTAAGGCATGAAAATCAGTACATAAGAGACATAGATGAAACATGGAATAAAGAAATCCATCTGTAAGTTTGAATAACTTTGTAAATTCTGAAACATTTATAATATCATGCACGTGCATATAAATGTCGTGTCATGCATAGGTATAGGTGTACATAATATCATCAAGCCTCTGAGGAAATCCCCTCATATCGTCTTGGCCACTATGGGCAACATCAACAACATATACCAACTGATCAGGTGGTGGTGCATATATAACGCCGTAAGCTTTTCCCCATATATATATATATATATATATATATATATATATATACACACACAAGCATATCGAACCAAAATCAAAAGCAGCTCCTGATCAAGTGGAGCACGCCTACTCCCGCTGATCAAGGATCCTAAGAAGGGGGACCGTCAGCTTGCCTACCTGCACCTGCGGGCATGAAATACAGGCCCCGTGAAATAGGGCGTCAGTACAAAAAATTTATTGAATATGTAAGGCATGAAAATCTGTACGTAAAAAACATAGATGAGACATGGAATAAGGAAATCCAACTGTAAATCTGAATATCTTTGTAAATTCGAAAACAATCATAATGTCATGCACGTGCATATAAATATCGTGTCATGCATAGGTAAGGTGTGCATAATATCATCAACCCTCTGAGGGTATCCCATCATATCGTCTCAGCCACTGTGGGCAACATCGTCAACATATACCAACTGATCAAGTGGTGGTGTATATATAACGCCATAACCTTTTTCCATATCCTTTATATATATATATATATATATATATATATATATATATATATATATATAACGCCATCTGCTCATGGATCAATGTAAATGTATAAATGAATGAAATGCATGAAAATATGTTAATAATCTCGACATTCCTTTTGGATAATCTTTATCAACTGCGTATTATTCTGAGACCCATAAACAGATGATATAATAATGTGTCACATGGGGAATCAAGAACATAGAGATACCTAGTATTTCTATGAATAGAGTCGTTTATGAAAGCTGTGCGTTTGCTCGTTTCTTTTTTACCATGCCAAAAAGAAAGAAGAGGCAGCCTTAACATACCTGGAGTAGGAAAATATCCGTATGATATTCTTGGAAAGTTTGCATCGTACTCCTTTAGAACCGCAAAATTTTACGTTGCTACTGTGCTAAGAATTCTCGTTGGTTGAAGAAATCACGTTGAGGTGTCTTTGTAGGAACTTGAATTGTACGAATTGCTAACGTTCTGTTATGAAGTGTTGTATTCAAAATATGAAACGTTCTGATATGAAGTCTCTTTATTCAAAGTGTACTTAGCACATTACTTCACAAGTCTTGTATTCAAATTATGAGATGAAGTGTCTCTTAATTAGTATTTTATGTTGCCACCTAATGCAAATGACTAAGAGTCATTTGCTAAAGGTGTGGCTTGCTGCCACGTGGGGGTGGGGGTTTGGGGGGGGGGGGGTGATTTTAGTTTTATCCAAATTTATTAGTTAATTAGGTAATGTCCTGTTACCCGGTAATTAACCAATTACCCGCATAATTAAGAATTATCTCAAATTACTTAAAATTCTACTTATTTTTAATATACTTTATACATCATACTATCACGGTCATATGGTACCTTGTATGGTACTAGTCCATAAATATCGGGTATTATAGCTCGGACCGTATTTTATCCAAAATCGACAACCTTCAATGAAACTCATTTTCTTTAATTCGTGTACCCTTTATCCTTCATGGTACTTACTTGTCGCTTGTTATATATATATCTTCAAGATAATCTCATCCCCGAGTCTATGTCAATTAACTAAAGACGAAATTTTAACGTACGAGAAGAGATGTAACATCCTTCCCCCCTTAGAAACATTCGTCCTCGAATGTTTAACTTCCCGAGATCTATAAAACTTTGGCGGAGTCGCCTTTGTAATAATGCTACTACCCACTCTTCCCGTAGAAACTCAATAATTCAATGCCACATAGGACCACAATCATCAATAACGACAATGGCCTCACGCGACCAATAATAATAACTAACACAAGAATCCATGCACGTACCTTAGGGTTGTGATGTCTCAGTCGGACCCTTCTCTTAAAGAGGAAATAAGTGAGGATATCTATACTTCATTTCTTCCTCGGCCTCCCAAGTCACTTCTTCCACATTGTTGTTTCTCCAAAGTACTTTCACCGAAGCTACGTCATTAGTTCTCAATCTCCGAACCTGTCTGTCTAATAAAGCAATGGGAGTTTCTTCATATGATAGCTGCTATGTGACCTGAAAGTCCTCAACTGACATGATTCTGGAAGGATCTCAGATACATTTACGGAGCATAGACACATGAAAGACTGGATGTACAGACTCCAAGTCCGAAGGCAAGTCTAACTCATATGCTACCTGGCCTACCTTGCGTATGATCCTATATGGTCCAATGTACCGAGGGCTAAGTTTTCCTTTCTTACCGAACCTCATAACATCTTTTATCGGTGATACTTTTAGGAATATCCAGTCGTCAACGTGAAACTATAAGTCTCGCCATCGATTATCCGCATAAGACTTCTGACGGCTTTGAGCTACTAATAGCCTTTCATGTATAAGCTTAATTTTCTTAATTGCTTGTTGTGCCAATTCCAGTCCTACTAACGTAGTTTCCCCAACATCGAACCACTCTATAGGCGACTTACACTTCCGCCCATAAAGAGCTTCATATGGAGCCATCTGAATAATGGAATGGTAGCTATTATTATTTGCGAACTCAATAAGCGGCAGATGATCATCCCAGCTACCTTTGAAGTCTATCACGCAAGCTCGTAACATATCCTCAAGTGTCTGAATAGTACGCCCAGCTTGTCTGTCTGTCTGGGGATGAAATGATGTACTAAGACTTACCTGAGTCCCTAATCCTTTTTGGAAGGACCTCCAAAAGTTAGCTATAAATTGAGCTCCTTTATCCGAGATAATAGATACAAGGACACCACGCAATCATACTATCTCCTTAATATAAAGCCTTGCATAATCCTCTGCAGAATAAGTAGTCCTAACTGGCAGAAAATGGGCTGATTTTGTAACTCTATCAACAATCACCCATATCGAATCGAACTTACGCTGGGTACGAGGTAAGCCTACGATGAAATCCATATTGATTACTTCCTATTTCCAAGTCGGAATCTCCATAACCTACGATAATCCACCGGGTTTTTGATGCTCAATTTTGACCTGCTGACAGTTAGGGCACTGAGCAACAAATTCGCTATATGTTTTTTCATTCCGTCCCACCAATATACTTCCTTGATATCATGATACATCTTTGTTGCTCCTGGATGGATAGAATAACGAGAATAGTGAGTTTCTCCCATAACCTGCCGACGTAGCCTTGCAACATTAGGGACACATAATCGTCCTCGATATCTGAGGACCCCATCTTCTATAATTTCAAACGGTGTCTTCTCCTTCTGAGGGGTGGTATCCCTATAATGAACTAACACAGGATCCTCGTACTGGCGTTCCTTTACTTCAGTTAATAAAGAGGATGTTGCCGTATCCTGAATAGTAATTCCAATATCACCTAAGTCCAGTAACAAAACTCCAAGACTAGCTAGCTGATGAACCTCCTAGGCTATTCTCCTCTTTTCTGGCTATAAATATAACAGGATACCCATAGATCTATGGCTGAGGGCGTCGGCTACTACGTTCGCCATCCCCGGATGGTACAAAATATCAACATCATAGTCTTTAAGTAGATTAAACCATCTCCTTTGATGTAAATTCAGTTCCTTTTGCTTGAAGATATACTGGAGGCTCTTATGATCCGTATAGATATCAACATGAATGCCATACAAGTAAGGCCTCCACATCTTTAGTGCATGAATCACCGCCGCTAGCTCTAAATCGTGGGTCGGGAAGAATCTCCAAGGGAATACCAAGACGGTACAATTAAAGTGCCATGGTACGACCTTTGGGCTTGGATATAAGTACACTTGGTAGGAGTACAATGATTGGTCGCTGCCATGGCGTGGTCCTTATTACCCTCTTGAACAGCCAATAGCGCATTTACACCAGACATTTCAAAAAACTAACATGATATGGGGATCTGAAGAAGATGAAGCTTTAGCTGGCCTAAGGAACCTATTTCTAGATGATGAAGACATGGATTGCAGTGCAATAGTTGAGGAGGAGGAGGAAGACCTTACTATTCAGACCGTGGGAAAAAGGAGCTGCTCTCAAGAACTGGACTGCCGCACCGTCCCGGGCCCGTCGAGTTCCTAGGTAGCCTGGCAATTAGCAAAATCTATTTCAAATCAATTTTAAGCATTTAAGACATTTTCAATATTTTATTTTGAACGAATCTTGTTTTGAAATAATTGCTCGAGTCATCGAGCCGTACTTGTTTTAATTTTTCAGTATTCTTTTAATGCATTGCTATTTTAGTATTCATTATTATCCTTTACATTTCTCTATAGTGTTATTATTACTTATCCTGATGTACCTACGACTGTGACATGTAATGAGACAACGCAACTTAAGGATAGTGATTCAGAGCAATTGGAAGACGATATAATACCTGAAGAAATTGTCAGAGAAGTGGAAAATTTTGAGAACAAGCCCAAGTCCAATTTGGACGAAACCGAGATAGTCAATTTAGTTGAAACAGTCAAAGAAACTCGCATAGAAACAGGCATGTGGACATATTGAAGACAGGAAAACCACATAGGTCTTTGTTAAAATAAGCATGCTGAAAACAAAGAACATACTAATTCAATGACATGAAAGTAGGCATGTTGAGAACAAGAAGCATACTGATTTAGTAACATGCAAGTGATCATGTTGAGCAGTAAGTACATAAACTAAATCATACAGATGTCTGAATAACAGTAAAGTGAGGCATACCAATTAGGAATTTGTAGTAGGAGAGTGAAGTAGATAGGATCCAAGATCTAGCCTTGGCTTTCAGCCGGCTAGACAGTGCAATAGACAAATATTAATAGAGAGCAAGAGCTTTTAGATGTGTTTTTCCTTAGGTCTGTGTGTGTGTGTGTTTTTGAACTACTGTCCCCGTTAGGCAGAATGAGAGTACATATATATATATATATATATATATATATATATATATATATATATATATATATATATATATATATATATATATATATATATATATAGGAGTCGAATAGTTTAAGTAAATAAGGTAAGGCAGATTGGCATTGCAAAATAAGGTAAGGAAGTAATCAAATGATCAATCAAGCTTGATAAGGGACAGAAAATTAGGGATTTATACCCTTAAATAACTCTGATTGAATTTTAAATAAGGCAAGAAATGGGTTTATCAGTAAATTAGGGTTAGAACCCTTAAATCAAGAAATCAATTTCACACATAAGGCAACACGGGTAATCAGAGACCAATCAATGGTCAATTAACCCATAAATAGGCAAGAGACGTAAATTAAGAACCTCAGGATTAAGGAAAACAAACAGAAATCAGTAAATTACTTCAGTTTACAAATGAAACCCTAGATAATTAGGCTAATCAGTCAATTATTCAAACAATAACGGACAAGAGTTTGAAATCAAACAGTGAATAGTTAGACAATTGAACCAGAAACATAATTATGTGAGAGATATTAAACAAAACATATGGATCTCGAAAAACCTTTTGTGAAGCCAAAACCCTAATTTTAAAATACTTGAAGTTGATTACCAATAGGAAAATCAGAGGACCCTTAAAGAAAACAGCCATGGAAACTTGAAACACTTCAAATATGCAGAGATTCGGACAAATAACAAGGAAACCAAAAACCCTTCGTAACACAGTGCTAAAAATCGGTAGAGAAATAAGAGAATCTTAAAGAAAAAAATCAGTAATGAACTCAGAATCGTCCAAAATCTACAAAGATCTGGACAGATTCAAGTCTAAACATTAGGGTTTTGAAGAACAAGGAAAGGGTAAAGAGAATATGGCCTTGAACCAGGGATTTGCACCGTAAAACATCGATTGAAAAGCACTCACAGACCATAAAAGGACTCTCAGAGAGTCTTGGCATGACCTGGACTAGATCTCTTCAAGATCTTTCCATGAGATCGCAAGAACGAGCAACCAGAAGACGTAGGAGACAAGCAGAAGTCTCAAACAACCATGGAAATCCATGGATCGAACAGGAATCAAAGGGATCAGGGCTGGTTTTGGGTGGCGGCAGCTAGGGTTAGGATTAGGTCTCAGAGAGATGGAGAGCATTAAGGATTCTAGGGCTGCTGTTCGGTAAAAATGAATTAGGTTAGGGGGTCATTCAAGTTAAAAATGGTAAGAGAGAACGGTGGCCGTTGATCTCTATGATCAACGGCCAGGATTGAAAGGTTTGGGGCCGGGTTTTAATTCGATTTGGGCCTGGTCTTAGTGGGTTAGGGATTTGGGGTTGAAATTGGGCCATTTAATTAGGCTAGGTCCGAAAATAAGGGCTATTTGTTAAATACCCATTTTTTAATAAAAGTAATTTTTAAAAATAGCTAATTAAAAGATAAAAAATAATTTTTACGCATGTAGGTGATTTAAAATAATTAATTAATATTGTAAAAATATAAAAAGTTATTTTTACATAGATAATGTAGTTATGCATATATGTGGGCTATTATTGCAAAATACACAATTATAGTTTTAAAAATGCAAAATGTAATTGAAAAAATGCAATTGAAATATTTGAACACTTATATGAGCATGAATGATGAATTTGGATGGTTAAATTATCATAAAGTAATACGAGGGATAATTTTGAATATTTATATAATAAAAAAATGCAGAAATAAATGGATTTAAAGACTTAAAAAATTATAAAACAATTTGTGCATGTTTGTAAATGCATGTACTATATTTTGAAAGTGTATGCATATTTTAAAAATATATGAGGGAAAAATTGGGTATCAACAGGGTTCCGCCAAGAGATAATGGAAGGATTTAGAGTTGACCAGACCAGCTGGATCGCCTTCTCTTACTTGGGACCAGGTCAATCAGATACTTCTTGAGAAGTTCCATCCTATCACTCAGAGAGAGAGCTACCGCAGGCAGTTCGAGCGCCTCCATTAGTGCAGTATGACCGTCACCTAGTATGAGACCTGCTTTGTAGACTTATCCTGTCATGATATTCTTCTGCTTCCTACCAAGAGAGAGAGAGAGAGGGTGAGGAGGTTTATTAAGGGACTCGCTCATCCTATCAAATTGCAGATGGGCAAGGAGACCGGGAGTGAGATTTCATTTCAGACGGTTGCCAATATCGCTAGGCGGATCGATGATGTTCTTGTACAGGAGAGAAGATAGGGGTCTAATAAGAGACCTCTTCATTCCAGCGGATTTAGTGGTGCCTCATCTGGAGGCAGGGGTACTTTTAGGATGGGTCATCCTCCCAGGCCATATCATTCAACGATTCAGGCATCCCACAATTTTTAAGGTAGTCATGGACCTTACGTGCCTCATTTTGGACAGCCAGCCTATAGTGCACCGCCAGCTTCTATCAGTGCACCTCCTATTCAAAGTTACTACCGTGATCATCCGACCCGTTCAAGCTAGTCTCAGGTTCAGCAGCCACTACATCAGGATGGATGTTTCGAGTGTGTTGGTTTTGGGCATATCAGGAGGACCTATATGAGATTATTAGGCGGTACGCCACAGCAAAGTTCTTGTGCCATAATTCCGGCACCGGGTGCACCACCGCCCGCGCAGCCAGCTAGAGTAGGGGTCAGGCAGCCAGATGTAGAGGTCAGACCGCTAGAGGTGGAGGTCAGGCCGTTAGAGGTGGAGGTCAAGCCACTAGAGGTGGAGGCCAGCTAGCAGGAGGCCGTCCGAGGGATGTGGTTCAAAGTGGTGGGGCCCAGCCCCGATGTTATGCTTTCCTAGCTAGGCCCGAGGCGGAGTCGTCTAATACTATTATCACAGGTACTGTTTCAATTTGCAATAGAGATGCTTTAGTTCCATTTGATTCGGGTTCCACTTATTCTCATGTGTCATCCTATTTTGCTTCATATCTGGTTGTGCCCCGTGATTTTTTGAGTGCTCCTGGGTATGTGTCCACTCTCGTGGGAGATTCTATTGTTATAGATCGTGTTTATCGGTTGTGTGTGGTTATCATTAGGGGTCTTGAGACTAGCGTAGATCTTCTACTTCTTGATATGGTTGATTTTGATGTCATTTTGGTTATGGATTGGTTGTCACCTTATCATGCTATATTGGATTGTCATGCCAAGACGGTGACCTTGGTGCTGTCGTGGTTGCCTCTATTAGAGTAAAGAGGAACTCCTGGCCATTCTACCAGTGGGGTTATCTCTTATGTGAAGGCTCGGCATATGGCCGAGAAGGGGTGTCTAGCTTATTTGGCTTATGTCCGTGATTCTAGTGCGGAGGTTTCTTCCATGAATTCAGTTCCAGTTGTTCGAGAGTTTCCAGAGGTATTTCCTGCAGACTTGCCAGGGATGCCACCTGATAGGGATATTGACTTCTGCATTGATTTAGCTACAGGCACTCAGCCCATTTCTATTACGCCATACCGAATGGCCTCGCCAGAGTTGAAAGAATTGAAGGAGCAGTTGTAGGATTTGCCTTATAAGGGCTTCATTAGACCTAGTGTCTCACCCTAGGGTGCGCCTGTGTTGTTTGTGAAGAAGAAGGATGGATCTATGAGGATGTGCATAGATTATCGGCACTTGAACAAAGTCACCATCAAGAACAAGTATCCATTGCCAAGGATTGATGACTTATTTGATTAGCTTCAGGGTGCCAAAGTGATTTCAAAGAGTGATATAAGGTCTGGCTACCATCAGTTGAGGATTAGGGCATCCGATGTCCCTAAGATAGCTTTTCGGACTTGGTACGAGCATTATGAGTTTTTAGAGATGTCATTTGGGCGAACCGGGGGAGGCTCAGTTATTGGGCCAGATTTGGTACATGATGCCATAGATAAGGTCAAGATTATTCATGATGGACTTTGCATAGCTCAATCAATGCAGAATAGTTATGCCAACCGTAGAGTCTATGATGTTGCATTTTGTGGTCGGAGAGAGAGTTTTGCTCTGGGTATCGCCCACGAAAGGTGTGATGAGGTACGGAAAGAAGGGCAAGTTGATCCCTAGGTATATCGGGTCGTTTGCGATTCTTGAGAGAGTGGATGAGATGGCTTACAAGCTCGCGTTACCACCCAGCTTATCAGCAGTTCATCCACTATTCCATGTGTCCATGCTCCGGAAGTATCATGCCGATCCGTCCCATGTGTTGGATTTCAGCTTTTTCCAGTTGGACAAAGACTTGACTTATGAGGAGGAGCCGGTAGCTATTCTAGCCCGGCAGGTTCGTTAGTTGAAATCAAAGAGTTATCACTCAGTTTTTGTGCAGTGGAGAGCTCAGCCCGTCGAGGCGGCTACTTGGGAGTCAGAGTCGGACATGCGGAGTAGATATCCCCACCTTTTCACCAGCTCAGGTACTTTTCTATATCCATTCGAGGACGAACTATTGTTTTAGAGGTGAAGAATGTGATGACCCGATAGGTCATCATATGTTTTAGAACAAAATTCTATGTTTTAAAGCCTTAAGAACCTCATTTTAGCCTTCCTCGATTTGCATTCGCAGTCTGGGTGTTGATCTTGAAGGCTTATATGTTAAAAACTGATAAAAATAAGGATTTTTGCCTTAAAATTTAATTTGAGTTGACTTCGGTCAGTATTTTCAGTAAATGGACCCGGATTTGTATTTTGACGGTCCCGGTGGGTCCGTATAAAAATATGGGACCTTAGCGTATTACCGAAATCGAATTCGGAGGTCCCTAGCTCGAGTTATAAATTTTTGTTGAAAATTGTAAGTCTGAAAATTTAATGGCTTTTACGAATTAATTAATGTTTGGTCTTGTTGATGCAGGGTCCGTATTTTGGTTCCGGAGCCCGGTATAGGTCCGTTATTATATTTATGACTTGTCTAAAAATTTGGTGAGAAACGGAGTTGGCTTGGCGTGATTCGGACGGTCGGTTGTGAAAATAGAAGTTTTAAAGCTTTCTTGAAAATTTCATTCGATTTGGTGTTCAATCCATAGTTCTAGGTGTTATTTTGGTAATTTGATCGCGCGAGAAAACTCGTATTACTTTTTGGAACTTGTGTGCATGCTTGGTTTGGAGCCCCGAGAGCTCGGGTGAGTTTCGGATAGGCTACAGAGTGAAAAATTGGACTTAGAACCCAGCTGGTGTATCAGATCTTTGCATTTGCGAGGTCTGGCTCGCAAATGCGAGGAAGAGACCATCGCATTTGCGAGCAGTGGGGATGGTGGTGGACCTTCGCAATTGCGAAGCTCTGGGTCGCATTTGCGATCCCCACAGTATGCATTTGCAAATACTGGTTCGCATTTGCGATAACAGCAGGCCTAAGACATTCTTCGCATTTGCGAAGGATTGTTCCCATTTGCGAATCCCAGGTCGCAAATGTGACACCTGCAACTGATCAAAAATGACTTAGACGAGATTTTCTCTCATTCTTCAAATTTTCGAAAACTAGAACAACCTAGAGGCGATTCTTCCAAAACCCTTTCTTCCCCAATTCATTGGTAAGTGATTTTAACCTACTTTCTTTCAATCTTTCATTACATTTCACAAGTTTTAAACCTAAAATCTAGTGTTTCTATGATGGAAATTGGGGGTTTGGGTAGAATTAGGGATTTTTTAGAGATTGGAATGTATACCTCAAATTGAGGTCGGATTCCAAAACTAATTACATAATTGGGCTCGTGGGTGAATGGGTAAATGAATTTTATTCCGAACCTCGGGTTTTGACCAAGCGGGCCCGGGGTCGGTTTCTCACTTTTTGGGGGAAAGTTTGGAAATTCTAAATTTATGCATTTTAATTGATTCCTTTTGCAATACTCTATATTATTGAGTCAATTGTGGTTCGATACGAGTGGTTTGGAGGCGAATTCTAGAGGAAAGGCCGTGGTAGAGCTTTAATTTGTTTAATGTCGTTTACTGCGGATTGATAAGTTGGTATTTTACCAACTTATCATGTCTTTAATCGTAGATTTTTGCTATGTTCGGGTGATTAAATCATGTGTTTAATGTCGTTTACTTCCATATTACAGGTTCTATGTGATTTAGAAGTGATCTTGAAGAAACCAAGTGAAAACAAGTCAAAAAGAAGCTGAAAAGAAGAAAATCTAGAAAATGGCCTCAGTTGTCGCAATTGAGACACTGACCTAGGAAATGCGAACAAATTAGAGCTCGCAAATGCGAGAAAAGGTTTCACAAATGCAAAGTCAAGCCAATCAAGCTGTATTCGCAAATGCGAATAAGACTTCGCAAATGCGAAGTCAAACCAGGCAGTCAACCTTCGCAAATGCGAAGTCTTGATCGCAAATGCGAAGGTCAACGGGATAGTCAGAGTTTGCAATTGCGAACTTGTGTTCGCAAATGCGAAGATCGCGTTTCGGCTTTGGGTACTTCTGTAATTTCACATTTTTTGGCCCCAAACCATTAAATACCCGACTTAGTTCATTTGTAAAATATCTTTGGCTTAATTTTCAGTCTTTAGACTAGAGAGAACAAGTTTGGAAGCTAGAGTTCTTGCACATACACTTGGGTTTTGAAGATTGAAGCTTTTTGTTAAAAATTTCTTACTCATTTGTGCTTATTTCTTCACTTTCTTGCTTTGTATTGAATATCTAAGTGTGTAGTATTTATTCCAACACTTGAATCTTGTTTATGGAAATATTTATGTTTAAAGTGTGGATTAAATATCTTGTTGTGCTTATGTATTGAATGATTTTTTGATCTTTTATGAAGTGAGTTATTGTTACTTTAATTATTCTTGTTCTTTAATGTTTCCAAAGGGATTACCTAACCCTAGGACTCGCCTATTAACTTCGAATTAATTTTGGGAAAGATTAATTAACAAGAACTTGAGGTTTTAACCCTCATTTTATAGATTCTACCTAGGGATAGAATTGAACTACTTGTAGCCATATTCGGGTGTGCTTAATCTCTTAATTGATTTAGGGATAATTCAATTGGGAAGTCTTGTTAGTCTTTGGAAGAAGCTAATATAGAATTATTACCCGTGGCTAATTAACATAAACTCGCTCATATTTGTAAAATCGTAAAATACATTGGATCGTTACTTAAGTGTAATTCCCCGTGTATCCATACTTGTAGCCATTGATCGTTTTACATGCTTTCTAGGTTAGTTTATATTTTTACATTTAGTTATAAACATTTTCTAATAACAATTCTAAGTGTTTGGCATTGCATAACAAGTGATAATTCTCTTACATTCCTAATCGCCTACATATTGTTCTCTGTGGGATTTGACCTTGAATCATAGTTGGGTAAATTATATTGCATGCGACCGTGTCCATTTACTTTTTAGTAGTGGATTTGGACGTCATCAAAATTGGCTCCGTTGCCGGGGAATATGATTTTGAAATTACTAATTAGTGTGTGTTTTACTTTACGTCTTCTTCTATTCCATCACACTTTACTTGTTTTGCTTGGTGTTGATAGGAAAACATGGCCGAGTATGACAAAGAAGAGAATCCTTTTGCAGACATAGATGAGTACATTGAGGATAGAAATGCTATTGTACCTCAATGAGTTGATGCTGCCACTTTCAAGGTGGAACACGGTTTAATCCTAATGCTCAAAGCAGAGGGGCTTTTCAGAAACTCCACCGATGATGATCCGACACAACATCTCAAAAACTTCTTGGGTGTGTGTGCGATGCACAAGCAGAACAATGTCTCAGATGATGCCCTAAGATTGAGGGTGTTCAACTACTCACTGACTGGAGAGGAAATGAAATGGATTCAAAATCTACCACCAAATTCCATTCATTCTTGGCCTGAACTTGTCCGAGCATTCCTAGCTAAATGGTTCCCGTAAAGCAAGATATCTAAGCTCAAGGATAAAATTTTCTTTTTCAAGAAATTACCGGGAGAACATCAACATGAGGCATGGGATCGATTCAAGTTATATTTGGTGAGGTCGCCGAATCATGGTTTTCCAGATTCTATCTTGTTGGAGAAATTCTACATGGAATTGGATGCTATGAATCAATCTATAGCCAAGAATGCAGCTGATGGATCTTTTATGGATAAAACATTTGCGAGGATCACACAAATCCTTGACAAAATGGCGAAACATAACCAAGCTTGGCACTCAAAGGACACCACGCGTGGAATTGCATATGGTTCTCCTTCCTTTACCAACATGATTAAGGAGAACCAAGAAATACATCAAGTAATTGCTGGGCTTGCCACCAACGTCAATGTGTAGACAAAGATGTACACCGAAAGCCAAACAAAAAAGGTGAATATGGTGGAAGATGTTCAACCCACATCAAATGAAGATTATGAGGAAGCAAATTATGTCAACAACTCTCAAGGAGGTTATCAAAGGTAACCGTACCAAGGTTCAGGACAACAAAACCAATGGAGGCCTAACCCGCAAGGGCAAGGCAACCAACAGCGGCGAAATGACCAAGGTAGTTCAAATCAAGGGAATTGGAATAACAACAACAACAACAACAACTTTTCCAATCAGAGTTCAAACCCCTATGTTCCACCAAATGGTCAATATTCCAACTCTCCGAATTGGAAGGAAGGTTCTTCAAGTGATTCCAAGTTGGAAAACATGCTTGAACGAGTATTGCAAAATCAAGAAAGATTCGACACTTCAATGAGGAATATGACCGAGCTTGTGGATTCTCACACCGCATCTATTCAAAAGTTGCAGATGCAAATGAGGGATCTCTCAAGAGAGCAAAATCCGAAGGAAAAGGGTACCCTCCCGAGTGACACTATTGCAAACCCAAAAGGTAGTGGGAGTAGTCCAACTTCTTATTTTATGGAAATCACAACTCGGAGTGGGAAAATACTTCAAGGAGAGAATGAACAAGTGGTCGAAGTGAAAGATTCCGAACAAGAAGTTGAGGCACAAGTTGAGGTGCCAATTGTTGTTGAAGCTAAAATGGTCCCGGAAGAGGTGGAAATTCAAGAAGTAAACGGGGAAGAGGTTAAGGAAAAGGTGAAAGAGACACCAAAAACTCTAGCACCAATTCCTAGACCTCCTCCTCCTTTCCCTCAAAGACTTGCTAGGAAGGTTGATGATAGCAAACTCGAGAAGTTCTATAACATTCTCAAACAATTATCGGTGAACATTCCCATTGTGGAAGCATTTCAAGAGATGCCGGATTTTGCTAAGTATTTGAAAGACTTTATCACCAAGAAGAAAACCACCAAGAATGAAGTGGTGAATGTAACTCACCGGGTTAGTTCCATCATTGCAACAATCACCATTCAAAAGAAAGAGGATCCGGGAGCTTTTACCATTCCATGCACTATTGGGGCGCGCGATTTTGCAAGAGCTCTTTGTGATAATGGGGCTTGCATCAATTTAATGCCTTTTGCTATTTACAAGAAAGCGAGGTTAGGTATGCCGAGGCCTACAAGTATGAGGTTGAAAATGGTTGATCGTTCAATAAAGACCCCGGTGGGTATTGTTGATGATGTTCTTGTGAAAGTGGAAAAGATTATTTAGGGTTGGGAAAGATTAATTAACAAGAACTTGAGGCGTTAACCCTCATTTTATAGATTCTACCTAGGGATAGGATTGAACTACTTGTAGCCATATCTGGGTGTGCTTAATCTCGTAATTGATTTAGGGATAATTCAATTGGTAAGTCTTGTTAGTCTTTGGAAGAAGCTAATATAGAATTATTACCCGTGGCTAATTAACATAAATTCGCACATATTTGTAAAATCGTGAAATACATTGGATTGTTACTTGAGTGTAATTCCTCGTGTATACATACTTGTAGCCATTGATCATCTTACTTGCTTTCTAGGTTAGTTTACAATTCCAAAATTAGCTATAAATATTTTCTCAAAACAATTCTTAGTGTTTGGCATTGCATAACAAGTGATAATTCTCTTACATTCCTAATCGCCTACATATTGTTCTCTGTGGGATTCGACCCCGACTCATAGTTAGGTAAATTATATTGCATGCCACCATGTCCATTTACTTTTTAGTAGTGGATTTGGACGTCATCACGGAGTGAGGTAAGTGTCTTAGTTAACCTTGACTTGAGGGAATTAGGAACCCTCGGACTATGTGCTATGTGAATTTCATGTGAGCAACGTATATGCAAGGTGACGAGTGCTTATACGCCGCAGAATTATCTGTTTTCCCTGATTTTCTGCTTTTCCTTGATTATTTTCTTCCCTGTCTTAATTGTTATATGCATTAAATGCTTTCCATGCTTAACTACTACTTGTTAGTCAATACCTTCTCCTATTATTGATGTTAGCCCTTCCATAGTTTCATGATTCCCTGCTATTTGCTTAAACTGGCTTACTTGCACCTCTTAATTGTCAGTTACTGTGTGTAGCATTACACGTGTAGATTTCTATATTGTACAAGTTTTCTTTTTGGTTCAATTTGGTATTTATTGACCGTAAAGGTCTTGTGGTTTGAACTGTTGATTTGACTATGCATTGAGTATTTGGTACTGATATGGTGGGATCGGGATTCACGATACAACAGGTGTAATAACGATGGAACGATGTGGTAGAATAAGGGTGAATATGTACTATGTGGAAGGATCAGGTTGCACGCCGCAACATGAAGAATAAGGGTGGATTGATATGGTGAAATAAGGCTGATTTATGATACTGATATTGATATATGGTGGGATCGGGTTCCGCGCCACAACATTTATATATTATCTCTGTTGTTGATGTTATTACAGTGAAATAAGGAAGGATTCTATACCATACGGTGGGATGGGGTTGCGCGCCGCAACAACCTACATGTTTCCATTCCCAGAGTTGTGTTTCCTATTCAGTGTGCTCATTTGAAATGCTAAGGATTGGTAATTCTGGACGACACCGGCTCTTTTCTTGAGGCTGTAGTTCTTATTTATAATTGACTGTTAAATCTTGTTCTGTATTTCCTTTTTCTGTCATTATTATATACTGCATACAGATTATCGTGTAGGTGACCCGTCTTATCCTCGTCACTACTTCGTCGAGGTTAGGCTCGACACGTACCAGTACAAGGGGTTGGTTGTACTGATGCTACACTCTGCACTTCTTTTGCAGATTTTGGAGTGGGTCCCAGCGGCAGCTACTAGAGAGCTCGGATCGGACAGCTTGCGGAGACGTAAGGTACCGCTGCTGAGCACCGGCAGCTCCTAGAGTCCCTTTCTTGTTTTTATTTATTTGTGTATCTTCTTTTCAGATAGCTTTACGTTATTTTAGACCCCTGTTTGTACTATTCTAGTAGCTCGTGCACTCGTGACACCGGATTCAGGGATTTGTAGCAGATGTTTACAGTTTTAGCTTCCGTATTTATATCTTAGTTTACTTCAGTTATCTCAGTTAATTCTCAATAGTCAACTCAACTGTTTAAAAAATGGATAATATGTTCAAATGTTTGCTTGCCTCGCAAGTGAAATGTTAGGAGCCATCACGGTCCCGACGGTGGGAATTCCGGGTCGTTACAAGTTGGTATCAGACCACTAGGTTACATAGGTCTCACGAGTCACAAGCAAGCTTAGTAGAGTCTGGAGGATCGGTACGGAGACGTCTGTAGTTATCTTCAGAGGCAATGGAGTTAAGAACAATTTCATTTATATTCTCCTCAGTCATGCAATTTTTATTCTACTATTGTTGATTGAACCCTTCTATTCTGTTCTCTAGCAGATGGCGAGAACACGCATCGCGTCATCAGCTGTACAGCAGCTGGATCCCCAAGTAGAAGCTCTTACGAGGGGCAGATGTCGAGGTCGAGGTCGCGCCAGAGGCCGAGGCAGGGGTAGAGCTCAGCCTAGAGCTCGAGCAGCAGCACCAGCAGCGAAGCCTCGGGTGGGTTTTATGAGGAGGTTCCAGCCCAATCTGTGCCTACCAGCTCAGGTGCCGGAGGGGTTCATCGCCACCCTAGTGCTACAGGATGCTTTGGTCCGTTTGGTGGGCCTTATGGAGAGTGTAGCCCAGGATGGCACATTTCCCATGGCACCAGCCGTCTCTCAGGCTGGGGGAGGAGCACAGACTCCTACTACTCACACTCCAAAACAGATAGCTCCCCAGTATCAGACTCCAAACACCGCCAGTTGGAGTAGTTTAGTAGTTGTTGCGGCACAGGCCGGTGGTAGACATGCTATGTCTCGTGAGAGTTTATTGAGATTGGACAAGTTCACCAAGCTCTTCCCAGATCACTACAGTGCTACAACTTTTGAGGACCCAGAAGATTATCTTGACCGTTGCCATAAGGTGTTGCGAAACATGGGGATAGTTGAGACCAATGGGGTCGATTTTGCTGTGTTTCAGATGACGGGTTCCGCCAAGAGATGGTGGAAGGATTTTGAGTTGACTAGACCAGATGGGTCGCCTGCTCTTACTTGGGACCAGTTCTCTCAGATATTTCTTGAGAAGTTCCTACCTATCACTCAGAGAGAGAGCTACCGCAGGTAGTTCAAGCGCCTCCATCAAGGCAGTATGTCCGTCACCTAGTATGAGAACCGCTTTGTGGACTTAGCACGTCATGTTATTCTGCTTCCTACCGAGAGAGAGAGAGAGGGTGAGGAGGTTAATTGAGGGACTCTCTCATCCTATCAAGTTGCAGATGGCCAAGGAGACCGGGGGTGAGATTTAATTTCAGACGGCTGCCAATGTCACTAGGCAGATCGAGGATATTCTTTCACGGGAGAAAAAGTAGGGGTCTGATAAGAGACCTCGTCATTGCGGCGGATTTAGTGGCGCCTCATCTGGAGGCAGGGGTACTTTTGGTAGGGGTTATCCTCCCAGGCCATATCATTCAGCGCTTCAAGCATCCCACAGTGCTTCAAGTAGTCGTGGCCCTTACGTGCCTCATTCTGGACAGCCAACCTACAACGTCGCCAGCTTCTATCAGTGCACCCCCTATTCAGAGTTACTACCATGGTCATCCAGCCCGTTCGGGCCAGTCTTAGTTTCAGCATCCACAACATCAGGAAAGATGTTTCCAGTGTGCTGGTTTTGGGCATATCAGGAGCAACTGTCCAAGATTATTAGGCGGTATGACATAATAGAGTTCTCGTGCCATAATTCCGGCACCTGGTGCACCACTACCCACGTAGCCAGCTAGAGGTAGGGGTCAGGCAGCCATAGGTAGAGGTGAGGCCACTTGAGGTGGAGGTCAGGCCGTTAGAGGTGGAGGTCAAGCCGCTAGAGGTGGAGGCAAATCTGCTAGAGGTCGTCCGAGGGATGTGGTTCAGAGTGGTGGGGCCTAGACCCGATGTTATGTTATCCCAGCCAGGCCCGAGTCGGAGTCGTTTGATGTTGTTATCACAGGTACTATTTCAGTTTGCAGTAAAAATGCTTCAGTTCCATTTGATCCGGGTTCCACTTATTCTTATGTGTCATCCTATTTTGCTTCATATCTGGTTGTGCCCCGTGATTCTTTGAGTGCTCATGTATTTGTGTCCACACCTGTGGGAGATTCTATTGTTGTAGATTGTGTTTATCGGTCGTGTGCGGTTATCATTGGGGGTCTTGAGACTAGCGTAGATCTTCTACTTCTTGATATAGTTTATTTTGATGTCATTTTGGTTATGGATTGGTTGCTACCTTATCATGCTATATTGGATTGTCACGCCAAGATGGTGACCCTAGCCCTGTCGGGGTTGCCTCGATTAGAATGGAGAGGAACTCATGTCCATTCTACCGTAGGGTTATCTATTATGTGAAGGCTCAGGATATGGTCGAGAAGGGGTGTCTAGCTTATTTTTCTTATGTCCATAATTCTAATGCGGAGGTTCCTTCCATGGATTCAGTGCCAGTTGTTCGAGAGTTTCCATAGGTGTTTCATGCTGACTTGCTGGGGATGCCACTCAACAGGGATATTGACTTCTGCATCGACTTAGCTCCGGACACTCAGCCCATTTCTATTCCATCATATCGCATGGCCCCGCCAACAGTTGCAAGATTTGCTTTATAAGGGCTTCATTAGACCTAGTGTCTTGCCCTAGGGTGCGCCTGTGTTATTTGTGAAGAAGAAGGATGGATCGATGAGGATGTGCATAGATTATCGGCAGTTGAACAAAGTCACCATCAACAACAAGTATCCATTACTAAGGATTGATGACTTATTTGATTATCTTCAGGGTGCCAAAGTGTTTTGGAAGATGGATTCGAGGTCTGGCTACCATCAGTTGACGATTAGGGCATCCGATGTCCCTAAGATAGTTTCCGTACTCGGTATGGGCATTATGAGTTTCTAGAAATATCATTTGGGCTGACAAACGCCTTAGCAGCATTTATGGATTTGTTAAACCGGGTGTTCAAGCCTTATCTGGATTCCTTTGTGATTGTGTTTATTGATGATATTTTGATCTAGTCCCGCAGTCGAGAGGAGCACGAGCAGCATTTTTGAATCGTACTTCAGACTCTGAAAGACAGCCAGTTATATGCTAAGTTTTCAAAATGCGAGTTTTGGTTGAGCTCAGTCACTTTCTTGGGGCACGTTATATCAGCAGAGGACATTCAGGTGGATCCTAAGAAGATTAAGGAAGTTCAGAACTGGCTTAGACCCACTTCAGCTACGGAGATCCGGAGTTTCTTGGGATTGGCAAGTTTTCACCAATGTTTTATGGAGGGTTTTTCGTCTATATCAGCCCCATTGACCAGGTTAACCCAGAAGGGTTCCCCATTCAGGTGGTCAGACAAGTGCGAGGCGAACTTTTAGAAGCTTAAGACTACTTTGACTACGGCGCCAATATTGGTGTTGCCCACGGGTTCAGGATCTTATACAGTATATTGCGATGCATCTCGTATTGGACTTGTTACAATATTGATATAGGATTGCAAAGTGATTGCATATGCATCACGGCAACTGAAGGTTCACGAGAAGAACTACCATGTTCATGACTTAGAGCCGGTAGCCATTGTTCATGCATTGAAGATTTCGAGGCACTATCTTTACACGTGTGTCGTGTGAGGTATTCAGGGATCATCATAGTTTGCAATACTTGTTCAAAAAAAGGAGCTCAATTTGAGGCAGAGGAGGTGGTTGGAGCTATTGAAAGACTATGATATCACCATCTTGTATCATACCGGGAAGGCCAATATGGTGGCCGATGCCTTGGGTAGAAAGTCTGTGAGTATGGAGAGCCTTACATACATTCTAGTCGGTGAGAGACTGCTTGAATTAGATGTTCAGGCTTTGGCCAATTAGTTCGTGAGGTTGGATATTTCTGAGCCCCGTTGTGTTTTAGCTTGTACAGTTGCTCAGTCTTCCTTGTTTGAGCACATCAGGAAGCGGCAGTATGATGACCCTCATTTTCTTGTCCTTAGGGACACAGTGCGGCACAGTGATGCCAAGAAAGTCACTATTGGAGATGATGGAGTTTTGAGGATGCAGGGTCGTGTTTGTGTGCCTAATGTAGATGGACTTCGTGAGTTGATTCTTGAGGAGGCCCACAGTTCCCGGTATTCTATTCATCCGGATGCCGCCAAGATGTATCAGGACTTGCGGCAGCATTATTGGCGGAGGCATATGTAGCTCGATGTCTAAATTGTCAGCAAGTAAAATATGAGCACCAGACCTGGTAATTTGCTTTAGAAGATAGAGATTCTTGAGTCGAAGTGGGAGCGTATCACCATGGATTTCTTTGTTGGACTCCCACGGACTCAGAAGAAGTTTGATGCGGTTTGGGTCATTGTGGATAGGCTGACCAAGACAGCGCATTTCATTCCTGTGGCAGTTACCTATTCTTCAGAGTGGTTGGCAGAGATTTACATCCGCGAGATCATTCGTCTTCACAATGTGCCTGTGTCTATCATTTTGGATCGAGGTATGCTGTTCACCTCGCATTTTTGGAGGGCAGTACAACATGAGTTGGGCATGCAGGTTGAGTTGAGCACAGCTTTTCATCCTCAAACGCACGGACAGTTCGATCGCACTATTTAGATATTGGAGGATATGCTTCGCTTTTGTGTCATAGACTTCGGAGGCTCATGGGATCAGTTCTTGCCACTTGCGGAGTTTGCCTACAACAACAGCTATCAGCCGAGCATTCAGATATCTCCCTATAAGGCATTGTAAGGTAGGCGGTACAGATCGCTGGTTGGATGGTTCGAGCCGGGGAAGGCTTGGTTATTGGGCACAGATTTGGTACAGGATGCCTTAAATAAGGTCAAGATTATTCAGGATCGACCTCGCATAGCTCAGTCCAGGCAGAAGAGTTATGCCGACCGTAGAGTCCGTGATGTTGCATTCATGATTGGAGAGAGAGTGTTGCTCTGGATATCGCCCATGAACGGTATGATGAGGTTCGAAAATAAGGGCAAGTTGAGCCCTAGGTATATCGGGCCTTTTCAGATTCTTCAGAGAGTGGGTGAGGTGGCTTACAAACTCGCATTGCCACCCATCTTATCATAAATTCATTCGGTATTCCATGTGTCCATGCTCCTGAAGTATCATGGCGATCCGTCCCACGTGTTGGATTTTAGCTCTGTCCAGTTGGACATGGACTTGACTTATGAGGAGGAGGCGGTGGCTAACCAAAATACGGACCCTGTATCAACAAGACCAAACATCAATCAATTCTTAAAAGCTATTAAACTTTCAGACTTTCAATTTACAAAAAAAATTCATAACTCGAGCTAGGGACCTCCGAATTCGATTTCAGGCATACGCCCAAGGTCCCATATTTGGATACGGACACACCGAGACGGTCAAAACACGGATTCGGGTCCGTTTACCCAAAACATTGACCGAAGTCAACTCAAATTAATTTTTAAGGCAAAAATTCTTATTTTTATCAGTTTTTAACATATAATCCTTCCGGATCAACACCAGCTCAAGTACCTTTCCATATCCGTTTGAGGACGAATGATTGTTTAGAGGTGGAGAATGTGATTACCCGATAGTTCATCCTATGTTTCAGAACCAAATTCTGTGTGCGTGTGCAGTCTGGGTGTTGATCCGGTACGCTTATATGTTAAAAACTGATAAAAATAAGAATTTTGCCTTAAAAATTAATTTGAGTTGACTATGGTCAATGTTTTGAGGAAACGGACCTGAATTCGTGTTTTGACGGTCCCAATGGGTCCGTTTCAAAACATGGGACCTAGGCGTGTGCTTGAAATCGAATTCGGAGGTCCCTAGCTCGAGTTATGAATTTTTTTTTTTGGAAAATTGAAAGTCTGAAAGTTTAATAGCTTTTAAGAATTGATTGATGTTTGGTCTTTTTGAAACGGGGTTTGTATTTTAGTTCCGGAGCCTGGTACAGGTCTGTTATTATATTTATGACTTGTCTGTAAAATTTGGTGAGAAACGGAGTTAGTTTGACGTGATACGGATGCCTGATTGTGAAAATAGAAGTTTTAAAGCTTTCTTAAAAATTTAATTCGATTTGGTGTTCAATCCATAGTTCTAGGTGTTATTTTTGTGATTTGATCATGCGAGCAAGTTCGTATGATGTTTTAGAAGTTGTGTGCATGTTTGGTTTGGAGCCCCGAGGGCTCTGGTGAGTTTCGGATAGGCTACAGAGTAAAAAATTGGACTTAGAACTCAGCTGGTGTATCGGATTTGCAGACTTCGCATTTGCGAGGTCTGGCTTGCAAATGCGAGCCTCGCATTTGCAAAGAGACCATCGCATTTACGGGCAGTGGGGCTGGCGGTGGATCTTCGCAATTGCGAAGCTCTGGGTCGCATTCCTCACAGTCCGCATTTGCGAACACTGGTTCGCATTTGCGATAACAGTAGGCCTAGGACATTCTTTGCATTTTGAAGGATTGTACGCATTTTCGGGGCTGGCATTTGCGAACCCCAGGTCGCAAACGCGACACCTACAGCTGATCAAAAATGAGTTAGACGGGATTTTCTCTCATTCTTCAAATTTTCAAAAACAAGAACAACCTAGGGGCAATTTTTCCAAGACCCTTTCTTAATTCATTGGTAAGTGATTTTAACCCACTTTCTTTCAATCTTTCATTACATTTCACAAGTTTTTAACCTAAAATCTAGTGTTTCTATGGTGGAAATTGGGGTTTTGGGTAGAATTAGAAATTTTTGAGAGATTGGGATTTAGACTTCGAATTGAGGTCGGATTCCCAAACTAATTACATAATCGGGCTCAGGAGTGAATGGATAAATGAATTTTGGTCCGAACTTCGGGTTTCGACCAAGCGAGCTTGGGGTCGGTTTTTGACTTTTTGAGGGAAAGTTTGGGAATTCTAAATTTATACATTTTAATTGATTCCTTTAGTAATATTTGATATTATTGAGTCAATTGTGGTTAGATACGGGTGATTTGGAGGCGAATTCTAGGGGAAAGGCCCCGGTAAAGCTTTGAATTGACTGCTGAGTGAGATAAGTATCTTTGTTAACCTTGACTTGAGGGAATTAGGAATCCTCGTACTATGTGCTATGTGAATTTTATGTGAGCGGCATATATGCAAGGTGACGACTGCTTATACGCCACTGAATTATCTGTTTTCCCTGATTTTCTACGTTTCCTTGATTATTTCCTTCCTCATCTTAATTGTTATATGCATTAAATGCTTTGCATGCGTAATTGCTACTTGTTAATCAATACTTTCTCCTATTATTGATGTTAGCCCTTCCATAGTTTCATGATTCCCCGCTATTTGCTTAAATTGGCTTACTTGCACCTCCTAATTGTCAATTACTGGATTGGTCTCACTGTGTAGCATTACTCATGTAGATTTCTATATTGTACAAGGTTTCCTTTTGGTTATATTTGGTATTTATTGATCGTAAAGGTCTTGTGGTTTGAACTGTTGATTTGACTATGCATTGAGTATTTGGTACTGATATGGTGGGATCGGGCTGCACGCCACAACAGGTGTAATAAGTGTGGAACGATATGGTGGAATAAGGGTGAATATGTACTATATGGTGGGATCGGGTTGTACGCCGCAACAGGAGGAATAAGGGTGGGTTGATATGGTGAAATAAGGGTGATTTATGATATTGATTGATATATGGTAGGATCGGGTTGCGCGCCGCAACATTTATATATTATCTCTATTGTTGATGTTATTACTGTGAAATAAGGAAGGATTTTGTACTGTACGGTGGGATCGGGTTTCGGGCCGCAACAACCATATGTTTCTATTCCATGAGTTGTGTTTGGTTTTCAGTGTGCTCATTTGAAATGCTAAGGATTGGTAATTGAGGACGACACAGGTTCTTTTCTTGAGGCTGTAGTTCTTGTTTATAGTTGACTGTTAAATCTTGTTCTGTATACTGCATACATGTTGTAGTGTAGGTGACCCGTCTAAGCCTCGTGACTACTTCATCGAGGTTAGGATCGACATTTACCAGTACATGGGGTCGGTTGTACTGATACTACACTCTGCACTTCTTGTGTAGATTTTGGAGTTGGTCACACCGACGGTTGCTAGAGAGCTCGGATCGGACAGCCTACGGAGACTTGAGGTACTGCTGCTCAGCTCACGCAGCTCCTAGAGTCCCCCTCTTATTTTTATTTAGCTGTGTATCTTCTTTTCAGACAACTTTATGTTATTTCAGACCCTTGTTTGTACTATTCTAGTAGCTTATGCACTGTAGGATTTTGGATTTAAGTTACGGGTCACCCATGTGGACTAACCCGGCCCACTTATAAGAGATAAGGCTAATGGAAGTTAATATTATCAGGGAGGTTAATTAACTCCCATAAGGATAGGAGAAGTGTCGCACGTTAAAAAGAAGTGGCAACGTGAAAACAGAAGGTTATCGGTAGTTCTCCCCATCTCCTCTTCTCTATATAATTCTCTTCAACATAGAGATTCTCTCTCGGTAAGAATAAGTAAAAACACAGTAAACTTTAGGCATCTAGTTTGAACAAAAACTCTGTTTCCTGGAGATTCAGAATACGATTTGGGGCAATTCTTTTGGTAGTGATTTCAACAATTCTTCCGTTGCTTGATAGGTACGCTAATACTATTCTCGCCCCGCGATTATTAGTATTACATTGGTATTAGAGCCTACGTTATTTTCTCCTAATTGTTGCCAACGACAAGTTTCAATTTTGATCCAAACTTCTCGTAATCACTTTGAATTTGGGTCTTCACCAAGTCTGACAATCAGACAATAGAATAGAGCATATGAGCCTCTCCCTTTAAAGGTTTCCAAGTCAAAAAAGTTTCTGCTAAAGTTTTTGCTTGTTTCAAAGTAATTCCCTTTGCAGTTTTTTTGTTTATACTGGTTTCAGGCCAAATTATTATAACGGTATTTTGATAAATGACTGTCTCCTAAAAGTTAAAGTAAGGCTTCACAATCAATGTGATTGCAGTAACTTCCATATTATAGTTTATTTTAATGAATTTTATTTAAAGTCATGATTGATTCCTAGAAATCTGCATCATGTCTATATTAATATTAATTTTGCATTGGGACAAAAGGAATCTTGCTACTTACTTGATTGGTAAAGTAAGTAAAACTTTAACTTTAAGAGATGTGAATGGATATTTTTAAACGATGATAATTTTTTAGTTTACTTGTATTCCAATTCAAATGTATAGTTTCTTTGGTCTCAATGGAAATGTTGTTTAAGAAAATAAGGTGGTCTCAGCGCTTCTGTGATTGGCAATAGGCTTCGGTTCGCGTGTCCAGTGTTGAATGAAACAATAGCAGATAATCCAAATCCTTAAAACAAGCTTGCTATAAAGATGTAATATACGGATAGTGCAATTATGGAAGTAGAAGAAAAAGTTTTTAATGGCGACTGGTCAGTACCTGCCAATTTGCCACAGGTTAAAAAGGAAAGATTGTTCAAGTTAACAGTTAACAGAATAAAATAATGATATGGCTTCCTGAATCATTGCACCTAAAACAACGAGAAAAAGAAAAAAAGACAATAGTATTCATTGCAGCCACTATGTCAGCCTATTTGTTTTAAGAACAGTAAGAAAGATAGAAATAGAAGATTCCATTAAAGTTACAGATTTTTAATGGTCCTATGTAACTAATGTTGGTTTGTTGTTGGTATACAAGTAAGTGCAGTAAATACCATCGGTTGTGGCTGCAAAGTTGAGGAATAGAATCAGATTTAATTTCTATTAACAAATTTAGTCTAAATCCCTAAGCTTATCTCTTAATATTAAAAATAAGTTTAGTCTTAATCCCTCAATTAATATCCTTCTACAAGTAATTATAATATATGTTGTCACATTGGATGGTTGTTGCCATTCTTATTGTTTCCTTGGTCCTATTTTAGATATGGCTGAACAGGGACAAGTTCGAATTACTCCAATTGAGAGTTCTCGAAGTCAAGGAAAGGGGACAACGTAGAAGGGTAAGTCGGCGCAGGACTTATTTTTATAATGATTCAGACTCGGAGCCTAAAGTCATCAGGAATGTCCCAAGGGCGAGACAAAATGAGTTAAGGGATCGAAGGGCTGAACAAAGGGAAAGAGAAAAGAAATTTAGGTCGTTTAAGGAATTTAAAATGGGCCCTGATGTTTCCATTCCTAAACATGTACACCTTTTAGGTTAAAAAGAGCTGAATTGGCGTATTACATAGAAATTACTGATTGGGAAGCATTAGCTATTTTAGGAGACTCTCTTCGAGAGCCTTGGGGTGATATTTTAACTGAGATTTACCATGATATTTGGCCTAGTGCACCTTTTAGCGTGTATGTGCAAGAGTTATTGTTCGATTGGTATATGTATGTCCTAGCAAATATGTAAACTGTTATTATGTGTTTTATCTTAATGAAATTTAAATTATGTTACTTGTCTCACCAGTTACATACATTGTTTATCATATTTTTTTGGGATTGAGACTTGAAATAAAGTACACACTAAGAAGTGATTTTAATATTAATTAAAATATTTAGATATAGATGATGAATGAAAACGTAGTGACCGTTCGATTCTATACTAAATATAGAATTAACATTATAATTAATTTACTTAAGTGTGTAATCACATGCATAAATTAACTCAAGTATATATTGATGAGTTAAACTTGTAATATTGTCTCTAATAACAGACATGGCATCGAAAAGTATCATTGCTGACTTGCACAAGGGTGACAAACTGAATGGTGAAAATTACGACATCTAGAGTCGTAAGATGTGGTATGTACTCGAAGAGCAAGAAGCTCTTGAAAGTATTAACCATGCTATGAGTCATCCAGAGGAGGGCAACACTGCTCAACACAGGAGGGATCTGGAAACTTACAATATTTGGAAGAAGAAAGATTCCACTGCACATGGAATTATTGTAAGTTCAGTTGCTGATGATCTCATCCACGAATGTGAGCAATATCCTACTGCTCAAGTCATGTGGGCACATTTAAGAGAGGCATATGGGGGTACGACTGTGACTCGCCTTCGACAGCTGACAATCAAGTTTGACACGTACAAAAAACGTCATGATCACGGTGTCAAGCAACATCTCAGGGTGATGTCAAATATGATTGCTCAACTCAAAAGTGCTGGCCATGTCCTCTCTGATGAGCAGCAGGTTCAGGCAGTGATTCGGTCTCTTCCCAATAATTGGGAACATCTGAAGGTTAACTTGACCCACAATGATAGCATCAAACTTTTGCTGATGTTACCCGTCATGTGGAGCTTGAAGACGAGTGGCTTGGTGCTGCTAAAGCTGTACCTAATGCCTTTGTGGCAAAATCAAGTGGTACAAAGAGATCAAGCTTCAAGCGCAAGAGAAACTGGAAAAATGACGGAAAGGGTAAGGAGACCGGAGAAGGACCCTCCAAGAAAAGAAACAAGCCAAATTCCATGAAAGGAAAACGATTCTATAAGAAGAAAGACAAGAGCAAGATGAAGTGCTACAATTGCAAAGTCCCAGGGCATTTTGCTCGTGAGTGCACTGAGCCGAAAAAGGTAGCATTTCAAAATACATCTCTTAGTGTAATATATGTTTCTACCACTGTTTTACTAAAGGAATCTTATCCTGTGTGGACTGTAGACTCAGGGGCCACCGACCATGTGAGCCGCGATAGAGAAGCGTTTATTGAGTTTTGTCGAGTTCCACCTGGATCAAAGCATGTATATATGTGGAAAATAATGCAAAGTATGAAGTCAAAGAGATAGGCACTTGCAGAATGGACATGCGTGGTGGCCGATCTTTGATGTTGCATGACGTCCCGTTTGTTCCAGAGATTCGACAAAACATGGTCTCTGTGTCTATTCTTCTAGATTTAGATTTCAATTTGAACTTTAGTCGCAATGGTCTTAGAATTACTCAAGACAATGTTTTTTTATGGTATTGGACATCGTTATGATGGTTTTATTGTGTTAGATTGTAATCCTTCTACGTACAACTATTATGTTGACCGTAGTATTATGGCATGTTATTCTAGTAACAATGATGTTGATATTATTACATGGCATGCAAGATTAGGTCACATAGGGCAGGATCAAATGAATAGATTGGCTAAGGAAAGACATTTAGGTTCTTTCTCTAAAATTGAAATGCCAACTTGTGAAAATTGCCTTGCCGGAAAGATTACAGGTAAACGATTTGGAAAGGCTAACAGAGCTAATTTTCAATTGCAATTAATCCATTCTGATATCTGTGGTCCAATGAATGTGAGAGCTAGGTCTGGTGCTTTATATTTCATTACGTTTATTGATGATTTCACACATTTTGGTTATGTCTATTTGATTTCTCATAAATTTGAAGCACTAGAATGCTTTGAGAAATATTTGAATGAAGTTGAGAATCAATTAGACAAAAGGATCAAGACCTTAACAACCGATAGAGGGCGTGAATATCTTTCGAAATAATTTGAAGGATTGTGCAATGAAAAGGGAATCACCAGACAGTTAACTATTCCATACACACCTCAACAAAATGGTGTAGCAGAAAGAAGGAATAGAACGCTACTGGACATGATAAGTTCCATGATGGCGCAGACAAATTTACCTATCTCCTTTTCGGGAGATGCGTTATTGACTGCAACCTACATATTGAACAAAGTTCCTTCTAAATTAGTTTCCTCCACTCCTTATGAGCTATGGACTGGTCATAAACCAAACTTAAAGGATTTACGACCTTGGGGTTGTACTGCATATGTAAAAGATTCCTTTAGCAAGTTTGGTCAATTAGGTCTAAAAGGCAAAAAATGTATCTTTATAAGATATTCAGAACACTCCAAAGGGTATGTGTTCAATGGTGAATTAGAGGATGGAAGTGTTACTGAGATTGAATCACGAGATGTCACATTTCTGGAAAATGATTTTCCAAAGAAGGGCAAGGTGAAGAATGAAGAGCCTCTTTATGAAATGTTGAACTCGGATAGTCAACAAGTGTCTTCTGACACAGTTGATATTCAAATTGATCAAGATCTTATTCTTGATCCGAGTGGGAGTGGGAGTGGGAACTTTCAATCCCAAAATCCTTCTGATGAACCTGAATTTCAACTACGAAAGAGTGCCAGGAAAAATATACCCAAACGTACTTATGAAATTGAAGATTATATTTTTCTGGTATCTCCCACAGAAATAGATGAGCCAAAGTCTATGGTTGAGGCTTTATCGAGCCCTAGAAAAGATGAGTGGATAAAAGCAATGAAAGAAGAATTAGAGTCCATGAAAACCAACAAAGTCTGGGATCTAGTTGACCTTCCGCTTGGGCATAGAGCCATTGGGAACAAATGGGTTGTCAAAGTTAAACGCAAAGCGGATGGGTCCATAGAAAGATACAAGGCACGATTGGTGGCAAAAGGCTTTACACAAGAAGCTGGAATAGATTATGAGGAAACATTTTCACCAGTTGTGAAGTTTACCTCAATTCGCTTACTTTTGTCTCTTGTTGCACGTTTGGATTTGGAATTACATCAAATAGACGTGAAGACAGCTTTTCTCAATGGAGAACTAAACGAAGAAATATACATGGAACAACCTATAGGCTTCATTGTTAAAGGCCAAGAAAAGAAGGTTTGTAAATTGAAAAGATCTATTTCTGGCCTGAAGCAATCTTCAAGGCAATGGTATTTGAGATTTCACAAGGAGGTGATCTCATACGATTTCACCATGATCAATGAAGACCATTGCATTTATGTGAAGAAGTCCAATGGGATGTTTGTAATTCTTTCTCTTTATGTGGACGATATTTTATTGGCCGGAAACAATTTGGAGTATTTGAAAACTATCAAGTCATGGCTTTCAAAGTCATTTGACATGAAAGATATGGGCGAGGTAGACTATATCCTTGGAGTTAAGATCCAAAGAGATCGTTCCAAAAGGTAATTAAGTCTATCTCAAGAAACTTATACAAAGAAAATTTTGGAGCGTTTTCCCGTGAATGGATGGAAATCCATGGGTACTCCTATAGCAAGAGGTGAAACTTTAAGCCTTGAAATGTATCCCAAGACTTAAAATGAAAAGGAAGACATGTCCCGAGTTCCATATTCAAGTGCTGTCGGGAGCTTGATGTATGTTATGATGTGTGCTCGCCCAGACATTTTTTATTCCGTATGTCTGGTTAGCAGGTATCAATCCAATCCCGGAAGAGATCATTGGAAAGCTGTGAAGAGAATTTTCAGACCCCTGAAGGGAACTGCACATTATTCACTATGTTATAGTGGAACTGATTTATACTTGAGAGGATATACAGATGCTGATTGGGCTGGTGATCGGAATGATAGAAAATCAACATCCGGTTATGCTTTCTTACTTAATAGTGGTGCTATATCATGGAAAAGTAAGAAACAAATCTATACAGCCCTTTCAACGATGGAAGCTGAGTTCGTGGCTTGTGCGCCTGCAGTACAAGATGCTGTTTGGTTGAAGAGATTCTTTGAGCATTTGGATATTACAAAGAACTCTCAGGGTCCCATGACTCTATAATGTGATAGTCAAGCGGCTATTGCATATACAAAAGATCCTAAGTATCACAGCAAGACCAAACACGTTGACATCAAGTATAACTTTGTAAGAGACATGGTAACAAGTGGAGAGAGAAATTTACAGTACATTCCTACGCGAAGCATGATAGCTGATCCTTTTACAAAGGCGTTATCTAGAGACCTGTTTAAGAAATATGTTATGGCTCTAGGTTTGCGAAGGATATGAACATGTTTATGTATTGTAAAATGACTTAAGTATTTTAATATGCTCATCAAATATTTGACTCTTTAATTTATGCTTATATCTCATATGCATGTGATGAATGTTTTGTTGATAAAGTGTGTCGAACAAGTCTCGAGATTGGCTCTCTCACACGAGCAATCGCCTCTTACGTTAAGAATTGTGAGGAGTTGAGACCTTATAGAACCTTAGATAATGTGAGGTTATATTTACTTGTAAAGGTCGGTCTTGATAACTAATTAGACTTATGAATTTCACTATTCGATTATGACTTGTTTTGTAGCCAGATGCAAGTTTCTCTAAGAAGATGGTTTGAGGATTATTGAAGTGAGAAACTCGGTATAGACATTTGGAGGTGTCTAGACCAAGATCTGTACGGTGTTGAATGATTAAGAGAATAAGACACACGCGCCAATATAAGGTGAGAACACCGTAACATGTGTTTCATACCACGTGTGCTATCGACCAATGGGATAATGGATTAATGAATCCCTGATTCTTCATTTGTGAGATCCCAAAGAAGTTAGAGTAACTTTTATTGAAATACCCTTTGACATTTTACTGTCTCTTGAAGTGCCAATCAGTGTTGCTACTTTAACATGCCACTAATAGCCATGAGTGATTCGGCAATGCAGTGCATGTCTAGGAAAGCAGTTGATTTGGAATGGAATGATTCGAGTAGAAAGGGAAGACAACTAAAATTTTAGTAATTTAACTTGTATTCATAGGTCGACCATTACACTGACCATGAGGGTATCAAATGTAATTATGAATACAAATTTAAATATGAATTCGAGATCACCTCTTTCGAGGATGAGGGATCGGATAACAAGCTACTGGAGTAGCGGGTAATGTCTGGGATATAGCGAGTAATAAGATCCTCATGTTAGTAGTGAATCTTTTCCGCATGTGATTGGTGATTGGTTTTCTACATGGAGCTGTTAAGAAACCGTAAAGGGTTTAAGAATATTATAGCTCTTAATGCTCGCAGGTCGCACGAACTATTTGCTAGTATGAATTACGTGTGTTATTGACATGGTACTAGCTTGGATCTAGTCCACCATGTGCGAAGTGGGAGATGTAGGATATCGGGTTTAAGTTACGGGTCGCCCATGTGGACTGACCCGGCCCACTTATAAGAGATAAGGCTGATGGAAGTTAATATTATCAGGGAGGTTAATTAATTCCCATAAGGATAGGAGAAGTGTCACACGTTAAAAAGAAGTGGCAACGTGGAAGCAGAAGGTTATCGGTAGTTCTCCACATCTCCTCTTCTCTATATAATACTCTTCAGCACAGAGATTCTCTATCGGCAAGAATAAGTAAAAACACAGTAAACTTTAGGCATCTAGTTTGTGAACAAAAACTCTGTTTCCTGGAGATTCAGAATACGATTTGGGGCAATTCTTTTGGTGGTGAGTTCAACAATTCTTTCGTTGCGTTGACAGGTACATTAATATTGTTCTCGCCCCGCGATTATTTGTATTACATCTCGTGACACCGGATTCAGGGATTTGTAGCAGATGTTTACAGTTTTAGCTTCGGCATTTATATCTTAGTTTACTTCAGTTATCTCCGCTAATTCTCATTTGTTAACTCGACTGTTTAAAAAATGGATAATATGTTCTAACGTTGGCTTGCCTAGCAAGTAAAATGTTATGTGCCATTATGGCGATGGCGGAAATTCCGGATCGTGACATATAGCAAGGAACTGATCATAATTGATTCGATTATTCCCGCTTTTCTTTATCCGCCAACAGCTGTACTTGGAGAAATCGTATAAATGGTCATCATTTTCTTTCCAGTTAATATATGATTCAATTCATTCTTTGTTGCTTACGTAATTGGTTAAATTACACTTCGTTGTTAGTTCTTATGCCATGTCTTGTTATCACTCGTTAGCATGTGAGAACTGATCAGATGCAATCTCTATCTCTTAAATTGCTTCCTCATTATCAAGTGCCTTGAAATATTTAACTTAGGGTGAGCCATGTTGACTATGACTTTAAATTTTACGTTCGAAATAAGTGTTTGTTTTTTTTAAAGGCAATAGCTCAATGAAATTCAACTCGCTTGCTCGAAAACATGTATTCTTTTCATTCAATTTGCTCGTTTAACGATTATCTAGTTTAATCGAATTTAAAGCTCGGATCAAATTTCTATGTTTTAATATTCTGAACATATAGAATTATAAATTCCATAGCTTATAAATAGTCGCTTGCATCACTAGTTTCTAAGTCGTGCTCAAATCTATTGCTGCTCAAATTGTTCTTCGTTTTCGGGCACGTAGACTTTCCTACTATATAATAAATATTGTTGTCACAAAATTATAGAGGGCACGATATTTATAATTTTTGTAAAAACCATGCCTTGAGATTAGTCGTGTGCCAACAAAAAATAGACTTAATGAATTTGACTACTAGCAAATACTGGCAATTCTAAGGAATATTTTGAACCGAAGTGATCGAAATTGGAAAAGAACATTTAAAAAAGAAAGCAGTATTGAGGTCCAAAATTGAGCTCCTTTTTAAAATAGTTTTCTCGTCCTATATGGATAAAATAGTTCATTAGGACACGCTTATCTTTTGTTATGATTCACTCATCTTTTAAATCATTTTACAGACATTATTTAGGCGTGCTGTTAATGTTATTCACAAAAAGAAAGTGAGAGGTCGTAAATTTTGGGGGGGAGAGAGAGAGAGAGAGCTCGGGGCNAAATTTTTCAAAAGCAGAGAAGAGAGGTCTTACGTGATGCAAAAAAATCGAATTCAGTAATTGTTCGGGTAAGCTAAAATCTGGGTCTGAGGTTCTATGATCTCAAAAATGGAGGTTGTGTTGTAGCTATAAGTTTTGTGCTTTGAATAATACGATAGCTCGTTGTTCGTACTCTTCCTTGTTAATTCTTCACTTTGTTTTGTTATTATTATAATATAATTGCTATTTATTTCTCCTTAATTATTTGGCAGCGATATTATGATTATGACCATTTTGAAGAACTCTTGGGACTCATATTTGGTAAGATGTCCCATGGCTGAACTTATTTTCAAGTCAAAACTTGGGGTCTCTGATATTTGGTTGTTTTGTCATTGTCATATATCCGCTTGCTGGTGCTCACTTTGTGCTTGAATTTTCTTACTACTCATAATAATTCAAACAGATCGAAAAGATACATTAGGTGTTGATTCTATTGCGACTTCTTGAATTATTTTGACGCTCTTTCTTCCCAACATTCGAGGAATTTGAGATTCAAATCACACGTTATAGGTTACAAGTTGTGGAACCATTTAACTTTAATGCTTGACTTTTTATCTTTTTTTTTTAATTGTATGTTTTTTTTTTTTTTTTTATCAATACCACTAAATTGTAGGCCTTGTTAATTAATTTTTGAACTTTTACTAAGCGAGTCGAGGACCAAAAAAAAGAAAGGTATTAAAATCTTTCTTGGAGCCTGTCTTCGCAACCATTTAACTTGGGCCGTGCTATCCTTTCGTGCCTTTGGGCTAGTGTGAAGTTCAAATCTTTTGTTTCTTTAGGCTTAGTCAATATATTTAAGGGAAAATCTCACTTTATACCTATTAATTCCAAACTATTTACCCTTTAATGCCCAGACCCAAACTATTTACTACTCCTACCCATGGGGCCCAAACTATTTACCCGATTATTTATGTTGGGCTTAAACGGCCCAATGACACCCTTAACATGGTGTGATATTGTCCTCTTTGGGCTAAGCCAGCACGGTATTCCTCAAAAGGCCTCACACCATTAAGAGACCCTTACACCTTATATGTAGACTCGCAATCTTTTGGGCTACCAATGTGGGACTTTGTTCGCACACCCAACAATCTCCCCCTCGAACTAAGTTCTACGTGGCCCATTACCACGATCCACGGGTCAATTTTCGAGATTACTGTGTGCCACCCACATTGTTAGAGTATTATGGCAACCGAAGCCCGCAACTAGCTTCTTCTTATGTGCGTGTCGCCCCGCACCATCACTCCGCCATCTCCATACTCGTCCCACTGAACCTGGGCTCTGATACCAGTTGTTGGGCTTAAACGGCCCAATGACACTCTTAACATGGTGTGATATTATCCGCTTTGAGCTAAGCCCGCACGGTTTTCCTCAAAAGGCCTCACACCATTAAGAGACCCCTACACCTTATATGTAGACTCCCAATCTTTTGGGCTACCAATGTAGGACTTTGTTCGTACACCCAACAATTTAGACACCCAACTATGACGACCCAAAAGGTCATCACCTGTTTTCTCTTTCATTCCGTGCTTCCAAGGCCTTGAAAACCTCATTTTTACTTGCCTCGATTTGCATGCGCAGTCCGGGCGCGTAGCCGGAAAGCTTAAATGTTAAATTCTGTGAAAAATTTCAAAATGTGGCTTTAAAATGATTAAAGTGGACTTGGGTCAATATTTTAGGTAAACGGACCCGGACCCGTGATTGGACGGTCCCAGAGGGTCCGTAGAAAAATATGGGACTCGGGCATATGCCCGGAATCGAAATCCGAGATCCCGAGCCCGAGAAATGAATTTTTTAAAAGAAATTGTTTTTCTGAAATTAACATGGAAATTTGAAATGAAAATGGATTAGATAGTGTTGGTATCGGGGCCGTATTTTGGTTCCGGCGCCCGGTACAGGTCTCATATGTGGTTTAAATGCTTCCTGTGAAATTTGGTCGAAATCGGACGTCGTTTGACGTGTTTCGGACCTAAATATCTAAAAATGAAAGTTTATGTAGTTTGATGAAAAAGTGTTGATTTTGAGGTTTGATTCCTCGTTTATGATGTTATTTTGGCGATTTGATCACACGGTTAAGTTCGTAGGATGTGGTTGAGTAGTGTGTGTGATTGGTTAGGAGCCCCGAGGGCTCGGGAGTGTTTTCGGAGGTGTTCGGGGTGGTTTTGAACTTAGAAATGTTGCAGAAAATCTGCAACAGGTGCCCAGGTGAATCCTTCTTCGCGTTTGCACTCTCCCTCACGCGTTTCGCGATGCTTCATTTTGTTCCTTCGTCGCGTTCGCATCACTAGTCCGCGTTCGCATAGAGTTATGGAACTCTGAGGGCCCAGCCCTCTTTTCTTCTTCGCGTTCGCGGTGGCTGGACCGCGTTCGCGTAGGTCCCCAGCCCCTTCCCATTGCGTTCGCGTACAGGCCAACGCGTTTGCGTAGGCAAATCTCTTGGACCCCAACCAATTCCTTCTACGCGTTCGCGCTTCACCTTCCGCGTTCGCGTTGACCAACCCTGTTTACCCTTCGCGAACGCGACTCACTTCACGTGAACGCGAAGGGCAAAGTTTTGCCCAGTTATATTAAATTTCAGAACAGTAGCTACGGGTTTCTTTCAAAAAATACACGAGCTCTCTTCTCCCCAAGCACTTAGGAGTCCATTGAAGCCCCTTTTCATCAAGATCACTTGGGTTAGTAAATTCCAACTTGTTTTCTTCATTTTCCATCATTTATTATTGAATTCCTAAGCTTAAATCATGTAGTTTAGGGTGGAAATTGGGGAAAATGGGTAGAGTTAGGGCTTTTCACTTTTTCTTAATTTAGACTTCGTGTTGGGGTCGGACTTGAAAATAAATTATATATTCGGGCTCGTGGATGAATGGGGGGTTTAATTTTGGTCCGAACCTCGTGTTTTGGCCAAGCGGGCCCGAGGGCGATTTTGGAATTTTTGGGAAGAAAGCTTAGAAATTCATATTTAGGCATTGGGTTTAGTTTGTTTAGCTATTATTAATATTATGAAGTCCTTATTGTATTGATTTGATTGAGTTGGAGCCGAATTCGAACGGGAAAGCGGTCGTTGTGGATTGATTTGGCCGTGAAAGTTGAGGTAAGTGGTTGGTTTAACCCTAGCTTGAGGGAATAGGAGTGGAGTCTTGTTTGCTATTTGCTAATTGATCGAGTACGATGTATAGGCATGGTAACGAGTACCTATACATTGGTGTCTAGCATGACCGTGAGTCTGATATTGTGACTTTCATGGCTTCGTTGTATTATCCATGCTTTGGTGTGTATTTCTGTTTGTTGTGTAAAATTGTGGAAAGAAATGCGATTTATGAACATTGAGGAGCGTCGGCTCCAGTTGTAGAACGAATTGCGAAAGTATAAGTGATAATTGAACCTCTGGAGCATTTGCTCGAAGTTGTGAAGAGAATTGTGAAGTAAAAGCGAGAAAGAGAAGAGATCATTATGTTTCCTTCTTGGCGGGCTATTGTTGAGTGGTGATTCCTCTGCATTGTGTCCTTAACTGATACTAGGGTCGCTTAGGTTAATGCTTCCTTGTCTTGTGTGATGGCTATAGTTATAGATGATGTGGTTAAGTGTTGTAATAGGTTGGTTATAGCTGTGGTAGTTAGATGTTGGAACAAGTTTGGTTATAGTTGTGGTAGTTAGATTTTGGAACTAGTGTGGTTATAGTAATTCCCTTGCCGGGATATTTGAGATGATGTTTTGTTCCCTTACCGGGATGTCATTATATTGTTGTTTGTGACGGTATATGAGATAAGAAATTTCTTGGAGCTTGGGCTCAAGTGATATCGTGAAGTAAGAAATGAAAGAAAGAGAACGAGTTGATGGTTACTCTCTTGCCGGGACGTGTTATTGGATTTGTTGATTTTCTCCCTTGTCGGGATTTAACTGTTTACTTGTGTTTCCCTTGTCGGGATTTCTATTACTGTTGTCTATCCCCCGCACCCATTGTTTGTGATTGTTGATTGGGTGAGGTTGTGTTATTTATATTTGGGGATCGGGTTGCACGCCGCAACAACACTATATATTTGTGGATCGGGTTGCACGCCGCAACAACACTACATATTTGTGGATCGGGTTGCACGCCGCAACAACACTGTATACTTATGGTTCGGGTTGCATGCCGCAACAACACTATATATTTGTGGATCGGGTTGCACGCCGCAACAACACTATATATTTGTGGATCGGGTTGCACGTCGCAACAACACTATATAATTGTGGATCGGGTTGCACGCCGCAACAACACTGTATGCTTATGGTTCGGGTTGCACGCCGCAACAGTGATGATTGAGGATCGGGTTGCACACCGCAACAGTATTGCATGTGATCGGATTGGGTTGCGTGCTGCAACAAATTATAGCTTAAGTGTGTTTATTCCGGATTAAGTTTCTGTTGGCTGTTCTATCCTTCAGTTTAGACTTCTTGTTTTAATGGTTGCCTCCCCATAGCATTTTTTCCCCCCTTTTATTACACTGCTTACTTCTTGTTTACTTTCCGCTATTATTTTGTTGTACTTGTACATATATCTGCACAGGTTTATCTGGTAGTCTGGTCTAGCCTCGTCACTACTTCGCCGGGGTTAGGCTAGGCACTTACCAGCATATGGGGTCGGTTGTGCTGATGCTACACTCTGTGCATCTTTTTGCACAGATCACAGTACCGGAGCAGCAGCTTTCGGACAGCAGTAGTTGATTGGGAGCTGACTTCATTCCAGAGATTTTGAGGTAGCCTTGCAGACGTCTATATGGCCCGGAGTCTCTTCTATCTTTACTTTAATTTGATATCCTTTGTACCGGATCAAACAGTATTGTGTTTTATTCAGACTTTGGGTGTAGTATTCTATAGACGTTCTGAAGTTGTGACTCCAGTTCTTGGGTAGAGGATTCTGTTAGACTTCGGTATCTCCTTCAGTTTATTATATATGTTGAGACTTCCGCTTTATGTCATTATGTTTGATTTTATTAAATGGTTGGTAATTGTTGCAAAAAGGTAGATTAAATTGGCTTGCCTAGCTCCCATTAGTAGGCGCCATCACGACTCCTGAGGGTGGGAAATCCGGGTCGTGACAAGTTGGTATCAGAGCTCTAGGTTACATAGGTCTCGCTACTCACGGACAAGCTTAGTAGAGTCTGAGGGATCGGTACGGAGACGTCTGTATTTATCCCCAGAGGCTACAGAGTTAGGAAAAGTTTCACTTCTATTCTTCCCTGTCGTGCGATTTTGTTCTCTCAA
>NC_031998.1:9836501-9842793 GCF_001879085.1 Nicotiana attenuata
TTACCTCGCGTTTCTGGGGTGCAGTTCAGCGAGAGTTGGGCACACGGGTTGAGTTGAGCACAGCGTTTCACCCTCAGACGGACGGTCAGTCCGACCGGACTATTCAGATTTTGGAGGATATGCTCCGAGCCTGTGTCATTGATTTTGGAGGCTCGTGGGACCAGTTTTTGCCCTTAGCAGAGTTCGCCTACAACAACAGCTACCACTCCAGCATTCAGATGGCTCCATATGAGGCGTTGTATGGTAGGCGATGTCGGTCTCCAGTGGGATGGTTTGAGCCGGGAGAGGCTCGGTTATTGGGTACCGATCTAGTTCAGGAGGCCTTGGATAAGGTCAAGATCATTCAGGACAGGCTTCGTTCGGCTCAGTCGCGGCAAAAGAGTTATGTGGATCGTAAGTTTCGGGATGTAGCTTTCATGGTTGGTGAGCGGGTCTTGCTCCGAGTGTCGTCTATGAAGGGCGTGATGAGATTTGGGAAGAAGGGAAAGTTTAGCCCTAGGTTCATTGGTCATTTGAGATTCTCGATCGTGTGGGAGAGGTGGCTTATAGGCTTGCCTTGCCGCCTAGCTTGTCAGCCGTGCATCCAGTGTTTCATGTGTCCATGCTTCGGAGGTATCACGGCGATCCAGCCCACGTATTAGATTTCAGCACTGTCCAGTTGGATAAGGATCTATCTTATGAGGAGGAGCCGGTAGCTATTCTAGACCGGCAGGTTCGTCAGTTGAGATCCAAGAGTTTTCCCTCAGTGCGTGTTCAGTGGAGAGGTGAGCCTCCTGAGGCATCGACCTGGGAGTCCGAGTCTGATATGCGGAGCCGTTATCCTCATCTATTTCCCGACTCAGGTACTTCTTTCTTTTGTCCGTTCGAGGACGAACGGTTGTTTTAGAGGTGGAGAATGTGACGACCCAAAGGGTCATCACTTGTTTTCTCTTTCATTCCGTGCTTCCGAGGCCTTGAAAACCTCATTTTTACTTGCCTCGATTTGCGTGCTTAGTCCCGGCGCGTAGCCGGAAAGCTTAAATATGAATTTTATGTAAAAATTGATGAATTTTGATATTAATATGAATAAAGTTGACTTTGGTCAACATTTTGAGTAAACGGACCCGGACCCGTGATTTGACGGTCCCGGAGGGTCCGTAGAAAAATATGAGACTTGGGCATATGCCCGGAGTCGAATTCCGAGGTCGAGAGCCCGAGAAATGAATTTTTCTGTGAAATTGTTTTTCAGAAATTAATGTGGAAATTGAAAAGGGAATTGATTAGAACGTGTTGGTATCGGGCTCGTATTTTGGTTCCGGCGTCAGGTACAGGTCTTATATGTGGTTTAAGCGTTTCTGTGAAATTTGGTTGAAATCGGACGTCATTTGACGTGTTTCGGACCTAAATACCTAAAAATGAAAGTTTATGAAGTTTGATGAAAAAGTGGTGATTTTGAGGTTTGATTCATTGATTTTGATGATATTTTGGTGATTTGATCGCACGGTTGATGTTGTTGAGTTAGTGTGTGTGATTGGTTAGGAGCCCCGAGGGCTCGGGAGTGTTTTCGGAGGTGTTCGGGGTGGTTTTGAACTTAGAAATGTTGCAGAAAATCTGCAACAGGTGCCCAGGTGAATCCTTCTTCGCGTTCGCACTCTCCCTCACGCGTTCGCGATGCTTCATTTTGTTCCTTCATCGAGTTCGCATCACTAGTCCGCATTCGCATAGAGTTATGGAACTCTGAGGGCCCGCCCTCTTTTCTTCTTCGCGTTCGCGGTGGCTGTACCGCATTCGCGTAGGTCCCTAGCCCCTTCCCATCGCGTTCGCGTACGGGCCAACGCGTTCGCGTAGGCCAATCTCTTGGACCCCAGCCAATTCCTCCTACGCGTTCGCGCTTCACCTTCCGCGTTCGCGTTGACCAACCCTGTTTACCCTTCGCGAACGCGACTCACTTCACGCGAACGCGAAGGGCAAAGTTTTGCCCAGTTATATTAAATTTCAGAACAGTAGCTACGGGTTTCTTTCAAAAAAATACACGAGCTCTCTTCTCTCCCAAGCTTTAGGAAGCCATTGAAGCCCCCATTCTTCAAGACTACTTGGGTAAGTAATTTCCTACTTATTTCCTTCATTATTCTTCATTAATTAGTAAGTTTCAAGCTTAAATCACATAGATTAGGGTGGAAATTGGGGGGAAAGGGTAGAGCTAGGGTTTTTCGATTTTCTTCGATTTAGACCTCGTTTTGGGGTCGAATTTGAAAACAAATTGTATATCCGGGCTCGTGGGGGAATGGGTAACATGGAATTGGTTCGAACCTCGTGTTTTGACCAAGCGGGCCCGGGGTCGATTTTTGGAATTTTGGGGAGAAAGCTTAGAAATGCATATTTAGGCATTGGGTTTAGTTTGTTTAGCTATTATTAATATTTTAAGGTCATTATTTCATAGATTTGACTGTGTTGGAGCCGAATTCGAGGGGTAAAGCTATACTAGAGGCTTGAGTTGAGTTTGGAGCATTCGAGGTAAGTGTTTGATCTAACTTTGGCTCGAGGGAATAGGATTAGAGTATTATTTGCTTATTGCTAAATGTTGAGTACGGTGTATAGGCATGGTGACGAGTATCTATACACTGGTGGCTAGCATGACCGTGGGTCTTTATTTGTACTTAATTGGGATTCTGTAGTGACTCTTCCTTGTTAATTGATGGTTTCTATATGATATGAAGAGAATGAGAAGGAAATATGATGTGTAAACTCTTTGGAGCGTTGGCTCGATTTTTGACTTGATTAAAAAGTAAGAAATGAACGTAAGAGAAAGAAATGTGATTATTCCATTGCCGGGACGTGTAAGTTATTGTTGTTGCTCATTTGCCGAGATTTAACCGCTTAGTCGTATTCTCCCTTGCCGGGAAACCACTTATATATATTATGAAATGGGATCGTGTGGCACGCCGACCACCTATATATTATGAAATGGGATCGTGTGGCACGCCGACCACTTATATATTATGAAATGAGATCGTGTGGCACGCCGACCACTTATATATTATGAAATGGGATCGTGTGGCAGGCGACCACTTATATACTATGAAATGGGATCGTGTGGCACGCCGACCACTTATATAGATTATGAGATCTGATGTAGTTTCGTGTTTACTTCTGATAAGTTGTTTTCATCTGTATTTTCCCTAAGCATGTCCCCTTCCCGCCTTAATTGGTATTTTCTGCTGTTATTTCGTTGCACTTGTATATACATATATATCTGCACAGGTTGTTTTTGGTAGGTCCTGTCTAGCCTCGTCACTACTTCGCCGGGGTTAGGCCAGGCACTTACCAGCACATGGGGTTGTGCTGATGCTACACTTTGTGCATGTTTTTGCAGAGATCCAGGAGCAGCTTTTGGGCCTCAGCAGTAGGATTTGATCGGGAGCTGACTTCAGTCCAGGGACTTTCGAGGTAGCCTAGATGACGTCCGCAGGCCGGAGTCCCTTCTATGTTATTAGTTTGTTTTCCTTGTACCGAGACAAACATTGATGTACTTCTATTCAGACTTATTTTTAGCACCCTTTAGTAGTTCGTGAGTTAGTGACACCGGATTTGGGTAGAGTTGTATTTAAACTTCCGCATTTGGCTTTCAGTTATCTATGTTTTTAAGACTTCCGCTTTATGTCATTATGTTTGATTTTATTAAATGGTTGGTACTTGTTTCGAAAAGGTAGATTAAATTGGCTTGCTTAGCTCCCATTAGTAGGCGCCATCACGACTCCCGAGGGTGGAAAATCCGGGTCGTGACAAATAAAATATTGATTATACACATGTTCTGATAAATCAAGTCCATGGTTAAAGATTTTAGAAAAATATATATTCTAACCCAAAAAAAACAGCAAATAAATATATATTTTTGTATATATGTGCATTATATATATACTATACATATTTTATATACTTTTTGGCTAGTTAATGCAATTATTTTCGACAAAGTCGGNATTATTTTCGACAAAGCGGTGAATTTTGTATTTGCCTAAATTTAACCATTGTATAGTCCATGGTTATTTAATAAATTGTCAAGAATTTTGATTTTTGTACATTATCACTCAAAATGATCACCTCGCTCCTCAAATATAACCAAAAATAATAGTCATATCCATGCAAGAAAAATAATTACATGTTGAGAATTTTTTTGTAATTTCTTGAACATATGTAAGAGTAATAAAATACATGATTATCACATGAATCACATAATTGTGTCGAGTTCACGCCTTTTTATTTGAAAATATTATCGAAAATTACGAAAAAGTACAGGATAACTTTGAAAATCATTCCATTTCATTTGAGTTAAAACTTTGATATATCTCCATTATTAAAATATGTACTATTGAGAATAATAAAGGATTATGTGGACATGAAGAATAGATACATTTAAAAAATTATATTACTCTATGCTCTAAAAAAACATACGTATCCCTCAATAAATCAGTAACTTAAATAATACAAATATTTATTTTGTAAAAAAATAAATATTTATTATCTAGAATAAGGTAAATATGAAAAGATAGATAGTTTGAAAAAAAGTTAAATTCATAAATCCAATATCTTCAAAACGATGCACAAAGATAAAATCAATACCTTATATTATGCAAATATCCTATTTGTTTGGAAAGTCCCAATTGATTTTCAAATTCTATATGAATATCATTTTTGCTTCTGTCGCAGAGTCGATCCAATCATTGTGTTCCACTTATTTTAAATTATTTTAACCAATCATCACACATAATACATTGATAATAATATTCTAAAGTATTTTGCTTTTTATTTGAATATACATTGATGTAAATCTTGAATTGGAGACAATTCATGGCACATGAGCATCTAATGAAAATAACCAATCAAAGAAAAAAATTGTTAAACTTCGATATATAGGAGACTTGGACGAACTTGTTCTAGGAAACCTAATCTAACATCCATCGATTTTCTTTGATAAATGTATAAAGGAATCAATTACTCATACTAAAGAAGAAATAGATAAATTAAAGAGCACAATCTCATCTTATTATTAGAACCACTTTATTAGCATGTAAAAGAAAACTATTCACATAAAGTTGCCCGTATAACTTTGTATCTTTTTAAATTAGATTTTATATTTTAAAAAATTATCATTTAATTATTTTATTATTATTTAATATTTTAAAAATTAACTCAATTTATGTGAATTATGTAGTAACTCCTACTATTTAGGAACACAAAATATATCATAAAAGATAGTAACTTAATTTAGTTTTAGCTTTATAAGAACTAATACAAATTAATACTTTAAACGGTAGTAAGAATTTTTCACTTTGTTTAAACAATTATAAATATTTTTAAGANCTAGCTCCCATTAGTAGGCGCCATCACGACTCCTGAGGGTGGGAAATCTGGGTCGTGACAAGTTGGTATCAGAGCTCTAGGTTACATAGGTCTCACAACTCACGGACAAGCTTAGTAGAGTCTGAGGGATCGGTACGGAGACGTCTGTATTTATCCCCAGAGGCTACAGAGTTAGGAAAAGTTTCACTTCTATTCTTCCCTGTCGTGCGATTTTGTTCTCTCAATGCTAAATTGAAACCTCCACTCTTGTCCTTTCGTGAATGGCGAGGTCATGTACCGCTTCTTCAGCCGAGCAGCAGGGGACCGGCGATAGATCAGCTACGTCTTCGGAGGCTTTGTGGAGGTAAAGGTATTAGAGGTGGAGGTAGAGATGCGAGAGGTGGAGGTAAAGGTATTAGAGGTGGAGGTGCAGGTACTGTTCTGGTTTGTGGTAGAGAAGCTTCGATTTTATTTTGCGCCGTATCTGGTCATCACCTTATCACGCTACCTTGGACTGTCATGCCAAGAGCCCGAGAAATGAATTTTTTAAAAGAAATTGTTTTTCTGAAATTAACATGGAAATTTGAAATGAAAATGGATTAGATAGTGTTGGTATCGGGGCCGTATTTTGGTTCCGGCGCCCAGTACAGGTCTCATATGTGGTTTAAATGCTTCCTGTGAAATTTGGTCGAAATCGGACGTCGTTTGACGTGTTTCGGACCTAAATATCTAAAAATGAAAGTTTATGTAGTTTGATGAAAAAGTGTTGATTTTGAGGTTTGATTCCTCGTTTATGATGTTATTTTGGTGATTTGATCACACGGTTAAGTTCGTAGGATGTGGTTGAGTAGTGTGTGTGATTGGTTAGGAGCCCCGAGGGCTCGGGAGTGTTTTCGGAGGTGTTCGGGGTGGTTTTGAACTTAGAAATGTTGCAGAAAATCTGCAACAGGTGCCCAGGTGAATCCTTCTTCGCGTT